>NW_026000153.1:29616727-29619731 GCF_001458135.2 Marmota marmota marmota | reverse complement strand
GGGGGGGGGGGGAATGGGAGGAATCATACAATGTAGCCCACTTTGTGATATTTATAAACACAAGTGCATGTAATATCTAAGTTCTATTTCTGAAATTTTAAATTCAATTCATTAGCCTATGCTTTTCTATCAAAAAGTTTCTGGTTACAATATTAACTTGAGAATGGAGGACCTTTGTTTTTTGTTTTTCTGTTTTTAATTCCACATCGGTTCATAGGAGTTGGCAAAAGATAACAGTGATTATGAAATTTCACATCATGCTTTCTCACGGTTCAGATCCTTGGAGGGTACACACAGAGATGTCAGCAAGGGGATGCCCTCTCCCTGCCATCTGGGGACTCCTTAATGCAGGTTACAACCTGGTGAGACCAGACCCTCAGAGGGAAGGTTCAGCTGTCCAAGGCAGTCCCCTCTGACAAGGGCAGCTTTGGTAGTGGTGAACTTCAGTGATTGTGTCTCTCAAGGTAACCAAGTGCCAAAGGCTCATTTCCAACCAGATCCTAATAATTCGTACTAGCATCTGGGACCCAGCATCCTGCTTAGCTGTATCAAGCTAAGCACCTCTTTACAGAAAAGAACATTGCCCTCACCATCGTGGATTATCCTATCTATTTCACTTCCAACTCTGACAGCCAAATGGAGGCTTTTAATTCTTCAAAGAATGCAGTATTAAAGAAAATTACCCATGCCATGGCCTGAAACAACACAAAACGCGCCAGAGGAGGATGCCCAGCCCAGCACAGGTATCTGTTACATAATCTGAAATTTCTGTGTAATTGAATGAGATGTGGAAGAAGATCAAGCTCAAACTTTATAGCATTCTGGGAATGGAACCATGTTCTGCCTAATTCCAGGGAATAAATCAACAGAGGAATACAGAGAAAACCACACACCATGCCATGTGAAAAGAACAGGTAGGCGAGAGAACACAAGAGCTGTATATTAGAAATCAGCTTTCATCGACTCTTTGAGACAATGGGAAAGGAGCATGAAGGAGGTGAGAAATAGGGGCATTTATTAAGAGCTGCCAAGGCCAAATGCTGTCCTCTTTGACCAGTCCTCTCAGTAGTTCCTCTGGATGCCACCAGGCCATCTGGGGCTGTCCAGAGGAACTACTTGAAATCAGAAGATCTGGGAGTCAGGAATCAAATCACTCTACAAATTGGTTGAAACACTTGAGCACTTTCATGTTTTACTTATTTCAACAACCTCATCCAATTTTTTTAAGAAGTGAGAAAACTGAAGCCTCAAATCCTGAAAGGCTGTAGGGAGGCTTTCTTTTTGATGACAAGATAATTTAATTGTTTTTTTTAAACAATTAAAAATTAGGATTATAGATAGGCAAACAGAAAGAAAAATACTAAAATAACTAACAATATTCTAAAATAACTAACAATATTCATATGAATATTGTTAGTTATTTTAGTAATTTTATCATATTTTGAGAATTCTTCCTTTGTATGCATGCTAGGTAGATAGGCATATTAATTCACAAAATGGGATTTTACCACACAAAATTTTTGGCATTTGTCTCTTTTTGTCATTGAATGATATGTCATAAATGTTTTTTTACTTGGATAAGTATTTTTCTATGAAATAATTTGTACTGGCTGAAAAATATTTTACCCTATGGAATTATCATATATTTGTATTAAAATAGCCCCTCATGGTTGAAAAGTAATGAATGTTGTTAGAAATAAAAATAAAGCTATACGACAATAAAATATGTCACTCTTAGGAGGTAGGTAGAGGGACCCCACCCTCTCCCCACCCCACACCCTCTTCACCTCTCTAGCACTGGCTGCTGAATGCCATAAATGAGTTATTCAGAGGAACAGGGGCTATGTAGTTGCTGAGAAATCAATGAGATTTCAGTTTCTAATAAGACTACCAACAACCTCATTTTTTCCTGTCTTTATAGTCTATGACAAAATGGAACCTTAGAGAGACAGATTCTTAATTCCAGCAACTACACAGTCAGGCAATAAGCAATTATAGGATCGTATTAGAAGATACACTTGAAAAAATATATATGTATGTATATGTATGTATACATTATATATGTAGTAGTTACTGTTGAGAGGCATGACTGAGAACTTTTACATTATATTTTAAATTACTTTTCAAGATGTCTATGATTAAAATCGTCTATACTTCTTTAAGTACGAAAAAGAGTAGGATGAATGATCCTAGAGAAAGATTAAGAATAAGAAAGACCATGGAGCAAGAACCTACTTTTCTTAAAATTTTCTTTAGTTGTCCATGAACTGTTATTTTATTTATTTTTTTATTTATATGTGGTGCTGAGAATTGAACCCAGTGCCTCACACAATGCTAAGCAAGTGCTCTGCCACTGAGCCACAACCTCAGCCCAAGAGGATATATTTTTAAATCTGTTTAGGTGCACATAAATAAATCCTGATTTTTTTTTCACCAATGGAATCATCCTGCAGATAATGTGGGCAAATCACAGACTTCATCCTGGCTCCCCCATGCTGGGCAGGTCACCCTTGACTGTAGATCTGACTGTTGTGTGGTGTCTGCCTAGTGGATCACACAGGCAGACATGGGGTTTATAAGTCCTAGCCTTATACATATAAAATAAGATACAAGATACATGTGAATGTTTATAATGAGAAATCACAAAAAATTCATAAACCCCTTTTCTTATTAAATCTCATAATATTAAAGATCCTGCTGGTTGGTATATTGAAGAACCACACAGGGCCTTGGAGAGGGTTTTAATTTCATCAGCTTTATAATAAATGCTATCTCAGTAAATGTGGGGTGATTTACTTATCCATTTCTCTTTGATGGAAATTTAGTTGGTTATAGTTTTATTCTGTTTTGTTGTTTTCTAGTAAAACAATTCTGAGGGCCAGGTGCAGTAGTGCACGCCTGTAATCCCAGAGACTTGGGAGGCTGAGGCAGGAGGATCCTAAGTTTGAGGCTGACCTGAGCAATTTGGTGAGACACAGTCTCAAAATAAAAAAAAAAAGGGGGG
>NW_026000153.1:29586446-29616702 GCF_001458135.2 Marmota marmota marmota | reverse complement strand
GGGGGTGGGGGTATCTGGAGATGTAGCTCAAAAGTAGAGTGCCTCTGGGTTTAATCCCAAATTCCAGGGGATTTTAAAAACCTAGAGAAAATGTGTTGGTGGAGAGAGGCTTTGGACCTTCAAGTTTTGTCTACATTGGATATTAGTTGCTGACTTCCCTTTCTGTGTAGATCTAAGAACATCTAGAAGTAGTGATTTAGAGAATTATTCACAACCACAAATATATGGAATCCACCAAAGGTTCCATTGCCAGATGAATGGATAAAGAAAATATGGCACATAAACATGATGAAATATTATTTATACATAAAAAGGATATAATTTGTCATTTGCAACAATAGGCTTAAGGAAAAGGATATTATTTTAAGTGAAATAAGCCAGATACAGAGAGGTAAGCAGCTAATGACCTAATTATATCACTCATGTGGAATTTAAAAACACTGATCTCATAGAAGTTGAAAGTATAACTTTGTGACCAGGGGCTGGGAAGAAGAAGAGGTGGAGGGGAGATGACCAGAGAGAGGCTGGTCAATAGGGACTAAATTACAGGTTGATAGGAAGAATAAATTCTGATGTTCTACAGCACAGTAGGATTACTATGATTGCATATTTAAAAATAGCCAAAGGAGAAGATTTTCAATGTTTTATCACAGAGAAACAGTAAACATTTTAGGGGATGGATAAGCTAATTGGATAATTACACAATGTATATATCTATTGAAATATCATGTTATACCTCACAATTTGTACAATTATTGTGTCTACTTCAAAATGAGAGAGACAGAGTTTGTGTAAGAGGGAAGGAGAAAGAGATAAAAGAGAGAAGATGAGAAAGGAAGGAAAAAAGGGAGGGAGGGAGGAAGGAAAAAAGGGAGGGAGGGAGGAAGGAAAAAAGGGAGGGAGGAGAGGTGACAGAGAACAGGCTACCTGGCCAGGCTACCTGGCCTTGAACAAGTCACAATTTCCTTGATATCAGTTTCCTTGTACGAAAAAGAGGCCAATAATGAATACATTTGAAAGCTTCCCTGAGAAGTTGGGGTAAAAAAAAATTTAGATCACATTCATTCCATTTCATTAGCTTCATGACACTGGCTTGGAGCACGGCAGCTTTCATTAACATCTAATCCAGGCAGAACCTCCAATAACTTCAGGAAGGGAGCAATCAAGAAATACTGCCACCCAAAGCTCTGCCCTATCTCCAGTAAGGACACAAACTGCTTGAAGGTTCTCATAGGCCATCCTGGAGTTGATTGATGACATGGCACACACATTTTTACCAGTGTAAAGGAGTGGAGAAATCAGAGAAGTCAATAAATTTTTATTTCCAGTGAAGTCAATAAATTTTTACTTTAAAAATGTCAAAGTAGAAATTTAATAAGGAGCAGCTTGGCATAGAAGGGTTGATCAATCAATTTGTAGCAGAGTGGAAAAATATATTTTGATTTCCCTAGTCCCTGAGAGCACAAAGCTTCCTATCTTCCTGGAAGAAAAATAGCCATAAATAGAATGCAACAATTTTAAATAGCAGGTGGCTACCAAGGTCTAATTGCCATTTCCAAATATTGTTTTTATTTTTATTTTATGGTATTGGAGATTGAACCTAGGAGCACTTAACCACTGAGCAACAAACCCAGACCCTTTTTTTGTTTACACTTTGAGACAGGGTCTCACTATATTGCTTAGGGCCTCGGGAAGTTGTTGAGGCTAGCTTTGAACTTGTGATCCTCCCGTCTCAGCCTCCAAAACCACTAGAATTACAGGCATATACCACTGTGCCCAGCCTTGATTTTGTTTTTACAAAGGATCTGAAGAAATTAGCACAAATCCCAAAGAGAGCTTATTCCCATTATACGCAATAGGTTCCAGTTCACAGACTGCTACAGAGCCAACTCTAACATATATTTAAATACACAAGCATATGTTTTGCAGAATTCTCAATTGTTACCAAGTACCTTGGCAAATAACTGGACAATAAAAAATTGAAGTGTATGTGTCAGTGTGAGAGTTAGGTCGCATCTGGAAATGAGATGGCTGGATTTAGAAATCAGAGGGCCTGGCAGTCACTTTTGTGTTTAATGCCCCTCAAACTGAGCCTTCACTTCCTCTTTGTAAAAAGTAAAGAGAAATAGGGCTTATATTATCCCTTTGAACCAGTAAATATCACTTCATCTTCATGTGTCTGGGAATCAGTGTGTTATTGTGTGTTTGTGTCTGTGTTTTCTATGTGTTTCTGTATTTGTCTGTGCTTGTGTGTGTATGCATATGTGTAGTCAGGTATTAATGTTCTCATTGCACAATTCAGAAAACTGAGGCTCCAGAGTCTAACCTGGCCCACACTGTCATGGCTGCTCTGTGCCAGGAGTTGTCTGTTAAACTAGGCTCTCTTTCCAGGAGGAAGGTCCTCACTAAGAAACCGCCTAAACTAAACTGCTCCAGTAAAATAAATTATCCACAGCACACCAGCATGTACCAGAGGAGAATAAAGATAACAATAGCTGGTGACTGGGCACTGACCATGTGGTCACTCAATCCCCACAACAGTCCCAGTATTTTTCCTATGTTAGAGAAAGGAGATAAAGTTTTTGAGAGGTTAAATGACTTGACCTTTTGAATTTGCAACTAAACAAATAAATGAGGAGAGGCAATATATCCTTGTAGGGGTGGATCCATGTTCTGTGGGGTTTGCACTTTTACAGTGGTGGGTTGGGGAGACTTAAGAAACAAATTCAGTATTCAGAACATAAAGTTAGGAGCAGAGAGCAGAACCTCAGCTTTCTGGCAATAGGAGCCTGGGGGCATGAGATACCTTTGCTGCAGGGGAAATCCAGATCTGCATCACTGCTTGCCTTTTAAAAGACCTAGTCTTTCTGTCTTTCTCCTCCTTCCGTGTTTCTCTCTTCCTCCCTCTCTCTCCCTCTCTCTCTTTTATTAGGAGAAGTATAAACCTGAGATAAGAGAATGCTGAGATAAGACTGCTGGCGCTAGGGAACACCCTGGCTTAGCACCCAGGGAAGGGTTTTACGGTGGCTGCCACCTCACTGCATTTTCCGCCTGACTCAAGTACTTAGTACCAAATCAGCCAATTCGCCAGGTTCCAAGCAGAAGTGCTTGGTACAGCGTTCACAGGACACGTTTTATAGGACCCCAGAGGGTTCTTCCAAGTAGATTTATTGGCTAACGGGCTTCCCTGCTAGGAAATGGGCCTGAGTTTGTGGAGACAATCAGAGTGGCAATCATTTCAGGCACAGAAAGAGAAGGCCTGACCCAGGAGCTGGGAATGAGCAGTTACCTGTAAAAGAGTGGCTTGGGGATCCTTTCCTTAAAAGTATTTTTGTTTTGTTTTATTCTGTAAGTGCCACCAGGAACACACATTCATTTCTGACAAGATGACTTTAAAGAAGGCCATAAAAACTGAATCATAAATATAAGGAAACACAAATTTTCGTTGTAAATTTTCTCCTTTCTCTGTGACACCCAATCAATCAAATATCGCTAAAATTCTTCCCCCATCAATTCTTAAAGGAGACGGAAGCTATAGGAACAGGTGCTTTCAGGGAGTGTGTGCACCCTGAGCCCCATCACCAAAGCACAAAGGAGCACATTTGTTCACCCCCATTTAAGTAGGAGATGGGTCTATATTACCAAGGGCGCTAATTCACTCCTTCCTCCATCATCTGAGTCTGTGCACCCATGAATCATAATGAGCACAAAAGACACAGAGATAAAGGGCACACAAGGGTCTGTGAACACCCACATTGGTGACTTTACTCACAAATCAAAATCTTCTTTCACCCATCAGAGTTACAATACAACAAGAACCAAAGCTAGTGTTCTCTATACAATTAACATTTCAGGAAAAATAAAGAGGCATTTATAGTGGAGCCCCCTATATAATCTCCCAAAGCAGTTTTCCAAGTCTGAAAGTCCTCAAGTGTCCTAACACTCTGTTTCTTTTGCTTAAAAGAGTCAATGAATTTGCCTTTTTATGAATCACAACTTTGAATGGTTAAAAAAGCTTCTCTTTTTATCTCTCAAAGATAATTGCTTTTTCCTGTGGAATAGCAGGATATATTGACAACCTGTGAAATAAACATAAGTGCAAATGGAATCCCAAAGGAATCAAGATGCACAGAAATATTTCGAAAGCATGGTGTAAATTTCTTTTTACTTTACTTTTCTCCAAAATGTATCTGAGATGACCACAGAAATACAAAGTCTTGGAGTAGCTAGCACACGTAAATGAAAAATGAAGTTAGAAAGGAAATTGTCAGAATGTTTTGTAGAAGCTTTCTTTTTCTGTTTTCATTATCAACTCTCAGTAGAAAGCTAGGACCTACATGTTCCCATTCCTTTCTGCTATTAACCTGTGGCCTCCAATTTAAAGATTCTCCAAAATCTGGTACATTGACTGCTCATATATTTGGCACATGGAAACTTCTCAATGATTGCATTTTCAGCAAGGACAGGCCACTCTTCCCCAGATGACTACCTCCATACAGGGGGCCCCACCGGGGAGGGTCATGAGTGCCTGCAACACACTGTTCAGGAAGCCGAAGCAAACCACATGAACTTGGCATTTGCAATAGGCAGCTGCCTCTCAGGACAGACTAAGAGCCATCTCTCCTGAGGATAGGAAGCTGGATGCTGGGTTAGGCCAAATTCAGTCTTCTCCTCATCAATCAATGGGAACTTGCTTCCACAGATTAATTTCCAACTGAATAAATGTTATCACCAGATGTCATCCTGACAAGCAGTTCTCTTTCAGGACAGTTTATTCTTAATGGGGAAAACTTGACTTCATGGAGCCCTATGTAGAATGGGTTTCATTTTTTTATGTGTCACACACACCTCCCCTTGGTTGTCCTGTAAGATCTTGGTGCTTGTACTTCCCCTTGAGTGTATGGTTTTGCCATCATCTGCAACAGAATTGATGTTTTACGAAGCCAACTGCTCTGTGTCCATCAGCACCTCTGCACCCCCAGGTCTCCTCAGCAACTCCTGAAGCTACCAGAACAGTTACGATAGGACGGGGAAAAGGCGGCTGCACCAGCCAAGCACAAACTGAATCCAAACTACACAGCCTGGGAGAAGTGTGCAGACATTAGGCCTGTGATAACGTTAGGAGGCCGATTTCTTCCACTCCCTAATGTAAGAAAACCCTCATGAGTAAACAAAACAAAATGCCAGTCACTAGTCAAAAGTTTCCATCAAAATTAGAATGGATAAAAATGAAACTTTAATTTCAAAAATTACTTCTTCATTATTTACTGTTTGCAGATATGAATAGAAATGACTATTTCTGAAATGCTGGTTTTTTTTATATATATATCACAAAAGAACAAAGAAAAGTAGAGCAGATGTGCAGCAAGAAATGGTTGTTTCCATTAACAAGGACTAAAACTTGCAGAGACAGAGGAAAGAGTATATAAATTTGCTACTATGTTCTTCTTGTGATTTATTATTAACTCTATGTTACTGACTTTTGACTATAAATTAGCCAGGGTAGTAATTCCAAAACAGACTGGAGTTAAAATGACCCACACAACTCCCACGCAAAAGAAATCCCATTTTAAAAAGCACAGGAAAAAATACTTTCGATAATTTCAAACATAGTAGAACAAAAATGTAGAAGATGAAATCTAAAACAACACAGGAAAAATTACACTAAAAGCTTAATCCAGCAGGAGGAGATTATAGGCATCACTGGACCACTTAATTTATCCTCTCTAGATGCCTGTTGAGAAAATCAGACATGTGTTAGCTATATGATTTTCAAAATCTTGAAATTTTGAACTCTTCTGCCTCCTTTTTTCTTTTTTGCAGTACTGGAGATCAAACCCAGGGCCAGGCACATACTAGGTAATTGCTCTAACATTGAGCTACATCCCAGCCCCAAATCTGTACTCCTTTTGATTTTTTTATTAGTTGCTCATGACAATACAATGACCTTGACATATCATACGTTTGAATCAAATGGGGTATAATTTCTAATTTTTCCAAGTGTACAGGTTGCAGAATCACATTGGTTATGCAGCCACATTTATACATACAGCAATACTAGTGTCTATTTTTGATTAAATACTAATACTAGTGTCTATTTTTGATTATACATACAGCAATACTAGTGTCTATTTTTGATTAAAATAGAAAAGTCCATGTTGGAATGTTGGGCAGGTTAGGATGAGACATGCAATGTTAGACAATTAAGTGAACTTTGTCCATAAGTTCAGATTCATAAACTTTAGAACTCTATACTCTCCATCAATTATTCTTTGAAATCCAGGCAAATAAAGTAGCCCTCCAAATATTTAATCTCTAGCTTGATCTCCACATTGACAGATCTCTAGCAACATCATCAAAACCATATTTATTATCTGCAGATACTATGCTGGTGGCCCTGCCCAGAGCACTGACGCCAGGGCAGGCACAACTGTAATTAGCCCAGCAAAGGAATGACGTTCATCTGCTTGTCATTGTGCTCAGTGACATTTGATATTACAAGCTTGTTTTGAACTGGGGTGAAAAAGGTATAAACTTCTTCCATACAGGTGTTTTGGGTGATATCAAATTAGAACGCTTTCTTCAAAATCCATTATAACAGCATAATAAATATAGGCAAGACAGTTGCAGGGCAGGAAAAACAGAACTGTTTTATTTGCTGCATTTGTGGGAGTGGGTAACATTGAAGAGTGTTGGGCTCCCGGCCTAGATTTGATCTGCAAGTGCCCTACACTATAAAATAACCAGGAAATTGAAGCCTGAGTATGGCACACTTAACTGCAGTGCTACAAGTGAGACTGGCTTGTGCTAATAGTGATGCAAATCTTGCTGCCATAATTAAACTGAATGTTCAGACACCTAATTTCGCCCTCTAGGGCATTTCCTGGGATCCTCAAATACATTTGTAGGAGTCAGCAATGACTTGAATTGTCAGACCAAATGCAGAAGGAAGAGAGGGCCAGTTCATAAAATTTCACAACCCCCCCTCCCCCAATATTTTGCTACAGGTCCCATCTGTTCTGTTCTCAGCATAGGAGGAACCATAGGTAGCATGGAAGAACATAGGCAGCAATCATTATGGAGTGGTACAATTTTCTGGTTTGTAATCAGATATTTTAAGGAAATAGAGTAAACTTGGGAGTGGTAAAGTGGATTAGTCATTAGCAAGTCTTCCTTAGGATATGTGTTGTTTTTCCAAACTTTAGATGTATGTGCATGTGTGTGGGTGAGGGTATATATGTGAATATATGTGTATATATGTGTATGTGTACGTAAGAGTTTGAACAAGATGCTCTTCAAGATCCCTTCTGCCCTGAAATCCTCCAAGTGAATGTCCCCATTTGTGTTCAGCTCTTGGAAGGCTGAAGTTTCCTGCCTGAGAAGAAAGCCCTGCTATAGGGTGAGTACTGCTCTTGGCCTCCTGTTTGCCCCTAGCCAGAGCTAGATTTTAGAACACTGTAGAAGCTTGCATTACCCAAAGAAAAGAACTTTAATTTCTTTAATCATTCAATTCTGCTTGGTAGGTGACAACAAAAGGGCACACATGTCAGAGTGAGGCTGAAAGAGATGCAGATGACCATGTGCCTCCCCCAGGGAATTCCTTCATCTTTCCTTCCCTAGCTGGTCCCCGTTTCTGAGCCCACACAGCTTTCTCTGCATTAGGAACCATCACCAGCACCTTTTAAGACAATAGTTTTTTTTTTAACCTGTATTTTAATCATGTTTTACCCCTGAAAATTACAGGAGAAAGACTAATTTATAATATTCTATCATTGTTACTCTTCCCCCAACATTGCTAATGATTTTAACTCAAAAAGGCTCATTTTGCAAAGTTGAGGTTATCCTCCTTTAGAATGTGCTATTGCAGAAAGAACAATGGTGTTTAAATTAGAAGCCAGGGTCAAAATATACTGTCTCTGTCCCTTACTAAGTTGGTGATCTTGGGTGACAGAACCTCTTAGGGACAGAATTTATCTATTTGTGTTGCTGAGTTCAAGTGACGTCATGGCCAGGTGCTAAAAGAGTCTCACCGTAGAACAACCTTAGGAATCTTGAAACAAACAAAATCACATTTTAGTTTACAAAATACCCAACTAGAAGTTGGGTCCTTGAAAATCAAAATGGATTTTTCTGTTCTTCAGAATTAAAATGAAGATTTCTCCCACAGCTAGGAGTATTTCCCATTGTACTGGCTTCAATCCTTAAGCCAGTAAGACTGTTTTTTAAAGAAAGATATTTTTTAAAAGATCTTTATTAAAATTATAACAATTAAAAAGGACTTGCAACACACAAGCCTTATCAGTTCTTAGCACCTCAAACCTCATGAAGCTTTGACTTTTAACCAGGGTTTGGCATGTGTATTTTTTTTTTTTTTTAAGAATCTTTCAAATTCTAAGATTGATGGTTTTAGCAAATTATATGCTTTATACTTTTTAAAATGCTTTCAGGTTACATTTGATCTTCTACTTAGTTATTATTTTTGAATATTAAGTAAAATTGCTAATTCATGAAAACTTGCAAATGGGACACTGAGAAAATGCCTCTTATGAGTGTAAACAGTAAGGGCTTAGAAAGGATCCCAACCCAAGTGGGATCTTCCTGGCTGAGTGGCCTTAGTAATGATGCCTCCTTGTTTTGGCAGTTTTTTTGTTTTGGGGGCTTTGTGTTTGGTTTTTTATCAGCTAACAAGACCTATCTGCACCTTAGAGATCATTTGAAATGTTTTATAAAATAACAGACAAAAAAGTCATAATTATTAGAACTGAAAATGCATAATCAACCCCTGAACCACCACAAAGCAAAGAGCATTATTGTCCATGAGGAAGCAAGTCTCACAGAGCTGAGTCTGGACAGAAGGAATCCTTAGAGCAACTGTAGTTGACAGGAATAGGGAAGCCTGCACAACCAGTCACGGGGAGGCCAATCCAGTGTCAAGGAACACTGGCTCCAACACATCAATGAAAGGTGAAGTGTGGGCCTAAATTTTGGATCACAATTCAAACAAACAACCAGTAAAAAGACATTTTTGAGACAAGTGGGTACATGTCAGAGAACTGGATGATAGGTGACATGAGATGTGTGACTAATTTTTTAAGTGGGATGATAATAAAAGTTTTAGAGTTATACAGTATGAAAGACGGAGAGTGAAATGACATGATTTCTTAGATAGGACATAGTTAGCTTTAAAATAGTTAAGAAATGTCAGGACAAACATGGAAGAAAAATTCTTAATGATTCTGGATTCTGGATGTGTAGGACAACAATTGTGAAAAACAAAAAATTATAACAAAATTTATTTCAAATTCCATTTAATCAGCACCTCCCTTCCTTTCCAGATCTCTCCCCTGCAAGCTCCACCTGCATGTGCGCAGAGGAGCATGAATTAACCACAGTCAACTGCAGTGTTTAGTGCACCAGCTAAAAAATCCAGAGGATCTAAATGTTCATTAGTGACAGCTGCGTGGAGAGTGAGGCAGTAGTTACACAAATGAACCAATTTATACATGCTGAAATTTGGAAAACTCTCAAGTGAAATGAAGTTTTGAAAAAGAAAATTGGCCAAATATTATATACCATAGGAACGAATCATATGTATAAAAATATAGAACTTAAACAATTTATATATATACAAATATATTTGAATATAAAACACAAAGAAAAAAATCTGGAAGGATGCCTCCTCATTCCTGGCCAGGAAAAGGGGAACCCAAAGCATGACTCTTGCTTTTTGCTCTAGATTTATGCAATGGTTGAACTTTTTACAAACAGGAGGCATTTTCATGTCATGTAATTAAAATGTAGCCAAATAAGTAAATGGAGACAGGGGGGAAAAAGTGATGGAATGGGAGTAGTGTGAGTGAGCAAGAATGGAGGGACAAGAAGGCAAGCTGAGCAATTTCCAGAACTAGATGTTTTCATAGCCAAAGGCAAAGAAGTGAGACAGATAACATTTTAGTTTCATCGCAAAGGCCTTTCATTTAAAAAAGAAAACAGTGTCAGGAGAAATGGAGATGATAACAAGGCTAAGGTCCCATTAGCAGAAAGAAGGTGGCTCCCCTGGTAATCATAGGGAAAGTCAAGAGATGACTGTAAAGGTCGCATGCCCGCAGGAACGCCCCTGTAATTTGTATTGTAATAAACTATTACCTTCGCACAATCATGTGCCAGGCATTTAATTTGCAAGTGCAGATGCCTGGCAGTTGGCTTTAAAATTACTCTGAAATTACCCCTGTGTAATCTGAACAACCAGAAGTGTGACCGAGGCTTTATTAGAAAAGAGTTGTACATGGTAGGGAACTGTGGATTATGATGTCATATTTCTACTGACTGCACTGGATATACCTGTGTTCTGCCTCGGGCAGAATCTTACCAACATTTTCTGCATGTTTTACATTCTAGATTGCAGACTTTTTCATGAGGTCTTCTATGCAAAGGGTACCTCCCCAATCCCATCCTACCCTCAGTTCAGAGGCAAGTTGAAGTGAAATATGGGTGAAAAAAAACATGATTTCTTCTCAGATTCTGGGGAGCTGAACCACTTTGTTCTTTTCTAAGTACCTCAAGGTTTGTGGGGACTCTTTGTCCAGAGGGGAGAGAAATGGGCAGTGGGGTGAGTGTGGGAGATACCAAGAAATTAGAAGGATAATGATGATGATGATGAGTGCGTGTGTGTATGTGTGTGTTGAAAATCCTGCATTTGATCAGAATTTGAAGAAGGAAATATCACTTCCCTCTCCTACCTTCTCTGTGAGCCCATCTGAATCAGCTATTATTAACACACACACACACACACACACACACACACACACACTTTTTTTCTCTTTTGATTAAGTGATTAAGAAGGCTCAACATTGCTCACATCACTTCCTTTCTGTGGCACATAACACAAAGAGGAAAAGAGGAGAGGAGGGAGTGGAGGCCATTGCTCATCAGGTTCTGGAACACTCCTCTGCTCACCTGCAGTCTCCTGGAAGCTTGACTCATATCAGCCCATGGTACATCCTGGGTGAGAGGTGCCTAATAGGGCTGGGTTTGAATTGGGCGCATGGGTGTTCATGCCCTAATAAACTCCATAGGGAAGTTTCTAGCGTGTCACAACTTCACAAAGAGCATGTGAGAAAATGCGTGCTGTGTTTATTTTCCCTTCAAAGTTTGATCTTGTTAATATTTCTAAGAACTAAATCCTTGGTGCCAACAAAACATATTTTTCCATACCTTTTGGTTGTTTTTTTACATGCAAGCCATCATAGGATGGCTCTTCCTTTTTTAGGTGCTCAGATTAAGATTGTTGGAATGCACATTTCTAAAACCTATCCTCCTATATTAACTGTAGTAGGTACCAAGTAGGGCCCAAGAACATGCATTTTCATTAAGTGCCACTGCTTTTGGGATGAGAAATGCTAGGTCAAACAGAGACATTGTGAGCACATGCGAAGAACACAGATTTTTAAAATTTGTTGAGAAACTTCTTAAAAGGAAGATGCATGAACATCAAGTGCTGAAACCAGGCTTTGCCAGCCTTGGCTCTGGATGGGAAAGGAGCTGGAGCACTGTCCCTGCTGTGGTCAGCTCTAAATAGCACACTCATGGCCGCGGGGGGAAATATTTTCCCTTGTTTCAAGTGGGCAGTGGAAGTAGTGAAAGCCTAAGTAAACTCTGACCATTAGATAATGGGCCATTATAACTCTGGATGACTTCCTGAATGGCCCTAAAAAAAAAAAAAAAAAAAAAAATGGACTTCTCATTTCCTGCCTGCAGAAAAGAGAAATATTAGGATAGTATTGTGTACAAAGAATGCAGGCATGCGACAAGAAGTGCAGAGAGGGAGGGAACAAGCCGGCTTTGGGGGAGGGGCGGGGAATAGAGGCTGATTCATGGCTTTCAAGGGAAAACAAAAAGAAGGGAGAGAAACTGTTCTCCCATGGGTCTCAAACCCCCACATTTCACACTTCTTTCCCATTCCTAGGCAGCTGCCTCCACATCACAGCTGTGCCGCCACCACAGCCCGCTACTTGCCCCACCAGGCAGAGGGAGCCTGGCTTCAGCTTCTGAGGGCTCTGCCTCCTGGCCAGCGGCGGTCACTCCAGACCTGGGACCAAGCAGCACGGAAACCCGTGTGGGTAGGGCATAAAATTAACGAGGCAAAGCAAAGAGAGAGAGGGGGAAGCATGGGGTGGGAGAGGGGGAGTGAGCCTGCCGCTCATATTGAAACAGAAAACTCTTGCGATAGTTGGTTTTATTCCAAGATACTGCCAGGAAAGAATTGGCTCACAGAAAAGCCACAGCTTCATTTTTTCCCATACTCAAGTGATATGTCTTTCCAGTGCTCCGTTTTTTCCTCAAAGGGAGCAAAATAATCTTACTTTTGTTTTTGATCACCACAAACTTTTTTTTTTTTTTTTAAGCTTATAACCTGCAATTACTAGTTATAAAATCCCTTCTAAGGGTCATGGTTGTAAGGATGCTCTGAGATGGAAATCCTGGACTCTACACCGACCAGCTCTGAGAACTGGAGCAAAGTATTCAATCTCTCTGAGTTTACTTTTTCTCAACAGTAAATGGAAATATTCACGGGGACAATTGTGATGCAATGTAGAAATTAAAGAATTAAAAAAAAAAAAACATTACAAAGTTCAGTCCCTGGTACATGGGCAAGCATCTGACAAAGATTAGCTATTATAATGCTATGAATAGTAATTTTAAGCTATATTGGAGATATGAGGGAGAACAAAGTTTGCCTGCAGGGAGGTGAGGGTGGGGAGGAATGTTTCAATACAAATCAAGGTGTTGACAAAACTGTTGACAAACCTAGCATAGCTTGTTTAGTGGGTGAAACATAGAGATAAATGTGCATGAGCTCAAATTCTACTTCTGTTACTGTGTCATTTGGGGCCATTATGATGCCACAATTCCTTATTTTGTAAAATAAATAAATAAATAAAATCTTTTAAAAGTTAGAATTAGTTGATATAAATGGATAAAATATTTAGACTATGCCAGTAGACAGGAGGTACCATGTAAAAGTCAGTCTCTTCACTGTCTTGATCCCTAGCAAATTTTGCTTGGCAGAATTTCACCATGCACTACTACTGATTTTATGATAAAGCTAAAACCAATTTAATTCTAAAGTTCAAGAATTCTTGTCCAATTAGTTCAGCAACAATTTTCAGAAAGTAGAAGAAATGTTATTTATGAAGTACTATGTGCATTATCCTTTCTATGTTATTAGTTTTTCATAATAATCCTTTAGAACCAAAAGCCATTTCTACTTAATAAGGAAATGGGCTTAGTAATATGGAATAAATTTCCAGGGGTCAGGGAGTCCATAGCAGACCTGGCATTTGAAACCTATCTGAGCTCAGAGCCCATGAACCTTCAGTTCCACCATGCTGAATCCCTGGAAAAACAGACACACGCAAAAGATTTTACATGAATGCGATGGAAAAGGGGCAGCTAAATGACAACTGATATCTCAGGTACCGTACAGTTGATAATGTGACCATTAGTACCTTTGCACTTTGGCATATAGCTTTTACTTTCTAAATATACCATGCCTATACTCTTACTCCAGGCAGGCCGTCTGCTGTCAGCTTGAGGACAGTAACTTAGGAAAGCTTCAGGTACCCTGAATTTCTGCTGCTCACTGACTATTTAGAGTGTTCACAATGTGCTAAAAGGTGTGGATGGGCTGCATTCCTCTGGCATTTAAACATTTGCAACTCAAATGGGAGAGCCTGGATGGAAGGCAGCAGGTGGGCACCAGAGCTGGGCACCAGAGCCAAGCATCAGGATGTCTAAAGGATGGCTCAAAATTGGACTCCTCAGAAGATCAAAAACCACTCTGCCAAATGTCTCCTTCAAATATTTGAAAACAACTCTTTTAATCTATTAGAGCTTGGATCTTAAATGTTCTCTAAAAGTTCATATGCTGAAGGTTTATTTGCCATGCTGTGATGCTATTGGGAGGTGTTGAAACCTTTAGAAGGTGGGGCCTACTGGAAGGAAGTTAGGTCATTGGGGGTGTGCCCTTGAAAGGAATATTGGTGCTCCAGCTCTTTCCTTCTCTTTCTTCATTTTTCAGCTTCCATGAGATGGGGAGTTTTGTTCTACCACGTTCTCCCTTCCAGGATGTGGTATCTGACCACAGGCCCAAAAGCAATGGGGGCAACTAACCGTGCCTCGTGGACCAAAGCAGTAAACCAATATAAACATTTTCTCCTTTAGGTAGATTTTTCTCAGGTATTTTGCCACAGTGACAGAAAGTCAACACACAACCTCCCTTAGTTTTCTTCCAGATAAATATCTCCAGTCCATCTATCACTTTGACTTTTTTCCTAGTGCTTTCCCCATTCTGACCATTCCAGTTGCAAAACATCTATCTCCAGTGTAGCCTCAGAACTGAATACTTCTAGTCCATAGAAGCTTGTCCAGCTTCATTCTTTCACTTAATGCAACTTGACCTAGATGCATGATAGATATCACACCTATGATTAGGCCATAGGGAAAAATTAAAGTTTTGCAAACATAATTAAAGTCCCAAATTACCAAATTACGAGGTTTTGAGTAAAGAAAAAAAGGAAATTATCCTGGATGGGCCTGACTTGATAAGGTAAAGGCTCATAAACAATGAACTGAGCTCTCCTGGAGAGAGACACTTGCTGCTGACAGTGAAGAAACAATTGACCATGTTGTGAACTGCCTGTGGAGAGGGGTTGTTCTCTAGGAGCCAGACATCAGTCCTACTACCTCAAGAATTCTACCATCAACCTGAATGAGCTGGGAAGAGGACTAAAAGCACCAGGTGTGAACACATCTTGATCACAGCCTTTTGAATTCCTAAGAACCTCAAGAACCCAGGTACACCCAGACTTCAGACACACAGAAACAATGAGATACAACATCATGGATTGCATTCACATTTCATCATGATAAATTAAATATCAACTATGTTTATAGGTGCCTTTGTTAAATCGGCCTTCTTCCACCCAATACCTTTGTTATTTTTAATAAATTCCATAATTTTGTTCCAATCATGATGGGACATGTTTTAGAATCCTGATCCTGCCAACCTGTGCATTCTGATTTCTTCATCTTGATTCCAAAAACTCGTATTTTTTATCTTCCCAGTGTATTACCTTTTGATGCATCTAAATAATATACAGAGACATTGGGTTTCACTTCACCAAAACTTCACAGTATATTTAAACATTATATAAGTTCTCCTATTTTCAAAATGCAAATTTGACTATTAAGTAGCATTTTTTTTCTGTCATCAACAGACTCACCAAAGATCTCCTCTCAGACTAAAAGTAACTTAAAACTATAATAATGATTTTACACATGACCGTGTGTATTCCTCACCATATTGCTATTTGGGTGACACTACAGACAGTTTTTATGATCTTATTAGTGTTTTTGTCATAATGCACTCACCCAAGACAGCATTCATCAGAGGAGTCTAGATTGTTGACATAAGGCATCTGCTACCGTCTCTCTGGACTGTGGGAGGTCACAGAGGAGTGAGTCATGAAGAATATCCAAAGGAAGCCCTTTTCTGGAGGTCATGGCTACTTATTGCCTGGAGACTATTAAGGATGTGAAACTAATGTTTTAAATGCATTTTAGAGGTCATATGCGTCAGCCTATCAGCAATGGCAGTGATAATACCATGGTTATTACAGTCAAAGTCTCCAAGGAGGAGTGCATTCATTTTTATATTGTCAGTTGAATTGCTTTGACATATCCCAGTCCTAACTTCTGTTACCTCTGTTATTTGGAAATAGGGTCTTTGAAGATAATAATCAAGTTACAATCAGGTTATATGGGACTAGGGCAGGCCCTAATCCAAATCTGGTGTCTTTATAAGAAGGAAATTTTGGACAAGATACACAGAGAGAACATTATGTGAGGACACAGAGACAATATAAGAGGACCCCATGTGCGGATGGAGGCAGAAATGGGAGTGACGCATTACAAGGCAAGGGGTATCCAGGGCTGCTGATGACACCAGCAACTATCAAAAGGATGGAGGAGCCTCCCCTGCAGGTTTCAGAGAGAACACCTCACTTCCAACCCCTTGATTTTGAATTTCTGTCCTCTAGAACTTTCTGTTGTTTGAAGTCACTGGATTTGTGGTCATTTGTTAAAGCAATCCTAGGGAAGGATGTTCTATGACTGCCCTAAAGCCCCTACTCACAAAGACATCTAAAGAGGGTCTCAGGTGGCCCTGATATCCTGATGTCCAGAGCAGAAGGACAAGTGGTCTGAGGGACTAGTAATTACCAGGTGACAAAAATGAAAACCCTGGACAATAATCCTTCATGAAACAGGAAGTCCTTGTTTGAGGTCTTAAAAATGCTCAAACCAGGATTCTGCACTGTTCTGCTTTTATAAGTGGTTTCATATATAAGCAATTTCTTGGATGCCACCAACAGAGTTTATTTTGAAATAAACTGTTTCCGTAAATTGAGGTAACAGACAAAGGAACCAAAAGGAAAATAAAGATGCTTATGAAAGAAATCTGAGGTGGGAGTGGGGGGCAGAAGGAGAAAAGGAAAACAGGAAATAATGTAAGATAATGCATGTTCTATAGACTGCTGAGGTTCAAAGAGGAATCAAGAATGGGCCAAGGGTTGGGATTGTAGCTCAGTGGTAGAGCGCTTGCCTAGCATGTGTGAGGCCCTGGGTTCAATCCTCAGCACCATATAAAGATAAATAAATAAAATAAATGTATTATGTCTATCTATAACATATATATATATATATATAAATATATAAAAATATATATATATTTTTTTAAAGAATGGGTCAAGTTCCTTTACACATTGCAAAGTTTCTAATCTCGACTCTGCCACTTTGTAACTTTATAATTTTGCATAATTTAGGGTAAATCACTTATCCACTAGAAGACTGAATTTCCTATTTTGTAAAAGGTGAAATGTACTAGATTGGCATTTTCATCTGTGGGTACCCATCCAGTAATTGTGAGATACACTGCTGGGTTGAGGGCAGCATTATAAAGAGAAAGAAAAAGAAATGGAAGCATATAAGAGAGAGAGAAAAAGAAAAAGTGATATCAGAGTAAGATTGTGAAAGCACTATTTAATCATGAAACTTAATGTTATGTATATGTCAGGATACTAAAATGTACTTTTTACTTTAGTAAGGTCAAAGATATTTGAAAGCTACAGCATTAGCATTATCCCACTGATCCTTTTCCACGCCAACTCTTTGTGAACCTATGACTGGTTGTGGAATCTCCTACAGAATAAACTAGAATACACAGAGGGTTCTGGAGGGAGGAAAACAACTTGTAAATTTTTTTTAAAAAAATCACTATTTCAAAATGATCTCTGTGCCCACTCTTGCTCTCTCAGGTTCTGAGGAATTATGCAGAACTGGCCATTTTGAGTCCAGAGTTGTGGGCAATTGAGTAATTGCCTGCTTGCCATGGGAATGGAAGAGGAAGTCTTGCTTTACCAATGGGAACAGCAAGGAGCAGAATTCAGGAGGCTGGTCCTGCTTCTGCATGATCACAGCTGGCTGAGGACAGGTCTTAGACTCCTGTTCTCCTGTATTGCTCTATAGGACCTGGTCTTTGTCAGGTGTTGGCAACGTATCCTGAAAGAGGAAAGCTGGATCAAAGTGGACAAGATTCCTTCATCTCAATAGGATGAATAACCCAGAAAAAGATGTACATCACCCTGCTCAGCAGAAGCACTCTCCTGCTGCTGCTTTCAGTGAATGAGGACGGACACTGTCCACAGAATCCAATAATGAGGGTGGGGGGATGTGTCCCAGGTGCAGACAACATCAAAACATTACATTGCTCTGCTACCAAAAGTCCACAATCAATAACCACCCTGTTAATCATTTCCATTCCCTATCTGCACAGAGCACTGCAAAAAGTACATTTCAAAACCTTTTCTGTTCAAATTAAAGTGTTTTTGCTTTATATGAGGAAATATTCTATCTATGAAAATGTTTGGCATAGATGTGGCAAGCAGGTATTACTTTTTAAGCATTGAAAATCTAAGATTAAGATTTCCACCTTTGACATGCACATTTTGCAGGGCCTGTTTTCTAGTGTGCAATGGCTAAGGGGGAAGCTTTATTGTTATTACTGGCATTCAAGTCTCCTGATGATGACTGATGTTACTAGGTCACTTCTGGGTCTTAGTTCAGCAGGGACGAATGTCCCATATTTGTTCTTACCTCATCCATTTATTTTATCTGATTTTATGTTTTAAATTGAGAAATAAAAATTATACATATTTATGGTATGAAATATGATGTTCTGATATATGTGGAATGGCTAAATCAAGCTAATTAATATGTTATTAATATGACATAATGCATATGTTAATTTGCAAGTATGTAATAACACATACTTATCTTTATATTTTTGGGGAGGACTGAAAATATTTATCTAAACTCTATTAGCAATTATCAAATACACAATACTTTGTTATTAACTGCAGTCATCATGATGTATGAATATTAGATCACTTGAACATGTTTCTTCTATTAACTTAAAAGTCTGTGTCCTTTGACCAACATCTTCTCAATCTCACCTCCCTTCCCCTGTCCTTGGTCCCTGGTAACCACCCTTTTACTTTCTGCATCTAGGTGTTCTACTTTTACAGATTTTATATATGAGGGAGACGAGGCAGTATTTGTCTCTCTGTACCTGGCTTATTTCACTCAACGTAATGTCCTCAAGGTTCATTCATGTTGTCACAAATAACAGGATTTCCTTCTTTTCAAATACTGAATAGTATTCCATTGTGTATACATACCATAAGCAGTTACTGACACTTATTAAAAACAAACAAACAAAAAACAAAGCTATTATGACAGCTATAACATGTCTTGAAATTAAGAAGTATCTTTTCAACAAATGGTGCTGAAAAACTAACTGGACATTACAGGCCAAAAATAATGAACATTTATCCTACCTCATACAAAAGTTAACTAAAAATGGTTCACAGAACTAAATCTAGCATGCAAGATACAAAAATTTTAGAAGATAAAGAGAAAAAAAAAATTCTGGACCTAGAGTTTGGAACAGAGTTCTTAGACATGACACAAAAAAGCATGATCCATAAAAGAAAAAAAAATTGATATAAATGTTTGTTTGGCAAGAGACCCTATTAAGAGGTTGAAAAGATAAGCTACACACCAGGACTAAATATTTGCAATCCACAGATATCAAAAAGGAGATGTACACAGAATATATAAATGCTCCAATCTGGCAACAGTCTCATGTTCTCAGCTTAGCTGGAGACCTCCAGAGTGAGGGACACTACTTTCTCACAAGCCACTCCATTTCTTTCCTTTCTTTCTCTTTTCAGATTTTTAAGATGCTGTGAAAATGATAAAAAGTAAGAAGGAAACATGAAATTTAAGGGGGCACCAAAAGACTCTGGAATCCGGATAAATAATTAGGGAATGCTATGGCTTTAATGTCTCCATCAAATTTCATGCTGAAATTTAATCCTGACGATGAAGTATTAAAAGTTGGACCATGTAAAACATTTAAGAGGTATGGGGTCAAACGGTTCTGCCTTCATGAATGAATTAATCCATTTATTAATTAATGGGTCAATGTATTAAAGGGTTAATGAGTTATCTTGAGAGTAGGCCTGTTATACAGGCCAGTTTGGCTCTTTTGGATGTGCAGTCAGCGTGGCCTCAGCACTCTGCAGAGTCCCCACCAGCTGACTTTGGGCCTCCCAGCCTCCAGAACCCTGAATTAATAAACCTCTATTCTTCACAAACTGCTCAGGCTGTATTCAGTTATAGCAACAAAATTGGACCACAGTGCATTAATAATAATGTAATACAAGCTGTGCTGAACAAAATATCAAAATGCAAATAACAGACAAGATCCAATGCCTGCTTCAGTCACCCCTTAAATCCTGGCCCCGAAAGGGAAAAATGATGGAAAAACCATAAATTTGAAGGGAACGATAAAATGTTCAATCCTAATATCTTCAGTTTCTTTTCCTCAGTAATCTTCACTACACACTGAGAAAATAAACAACACTACAGGGACTCTTTTTATCTTCAATGCCAACGGATACCCTTGGACCAGTGTATCTATCTCACTACAGAGACTGGCATATCCAGAAGGCCCACTCTCTTGCTTATCCTCTGTCTAAATGCAGAGATCCCTGGACTGTGGCATGCCACCCATCTCCCCACTCCTTCTCACTATTGACCCCCCTCCCTGCCAGAGTTCTGCCTCCCCACCTACCCTCTCTGAATGCTCTATCTGAAGCCCTTCTCTGGGGTGCTCTTTTCCACCTAGCCCTTAACCTTGGCTTTCTTGGTCCCTGTTTTAATTCAATAAAATCTTCCAGCTTCCTCTTGGGTTCCTGAAGGCTGCCAGGGCTTGAGCAGATGATCCCATAGCCCAGGAATGCACAAGAACTCCCAGGAGGTTCACCTTCTCTTCTCTTCTTCTTTCTGGAGCCAAAACTAAATATGAGTTTAGTAAGTTGAAGTGGGGAAATAGGCAGTGAGGCATAGGGAATCTGGTGCCCTATCCCATCATACTGCATGCCAGAAATATGCCCAGGCAGGACAAGAGTTAGCAGCTAAAGAAGGAAGTGGAACTCCTATTCAACGTTACATGGTACTCCAGTAATATGTACAATTTTCATGTTTTTATTTATCAGTTTAAAAAAGAAAAAGAAGTGAAGGGCAGGTGGAGATGATGCGGGTGATGGGGGGCCCAGAGACCCTATATGGCCCATGGACTGCACACAGGACATACTCAGGAATGCCTCTTCTGTCCTTCAGAGCCCAGCCTAGTTGAGGATCTGCCACAGCATCCAACCTTTTATAAACATTGACCCATCCATTCATGCTGGCCTGAATCCACAGTAACTCAATCCAATAGGCTAATAAACTGTAGTGTCCATGAGGTTCCTGAAATGACAAGTACGCATTAAACTGAGACACATCTCAGTTGGTTAAACTCACGTTCCTCTGGGTGTCCAGAACAGGGAAGAGGAGAAAATGTACCAACCTTTGTGCACTTTGATTTTACTCATAGGCTTAGCACATCCAGCGCCTATTCTTTGGTAATAAGAAAAATAAATGAGACAGTTATTTTTTTTCTAAATGCACTTGATATCACTGGAGACAGTGATGTCATCCGAAGATACAGCTGTAAAGAGGGAACTTTCTGGCACTGTTGTGTGCTCTGGAGAAGGTCTCAAGGACATGTGTACGGGGAGGAATGGAAGGTGGCGGCCGGTCAGACAGGAGTGGTTGCTCCTCATCCCCACAGCTGTCTCCCTGTTTTTCCTTCCCCACGGTACATGTCCACATATAAACATAATCCCAAGTACAGAATCTCCAATCACAAAGGAGATTTTCTAGAAAGCCACAAGGCACATGGCTTCCCTTTGATTAACACACATTTTTCTCAACTATTCCTGGCCTCCCATGTACTTTACCCTAAGAATCCTGGCTCCTTTCCTCCCCCTGATACACCCACAGTGTCATTGGCTCACTACAGATAGCACTTAACCAGTGAAATGTTACAATTGTGCAAAGTTTTACCAACTAAACAAAATGGCCCAATTGCGACAGAACATGCTCAGGGTACAATGTCCAACTCTCTGCAGCTGTCTTAGTTTAAAAGAACATGCAAGACTGCAGCCAGACAGCCACCTCTCCAGAGTTTCTTTCTTAGGAGCATTTAACCAACTCCAGCACTACAGTTTCTGCAGCCCTGAAGACACTTTCTGTCCTTCTGTGAGGGACGTGGCCTGTAGCTCCTGACTATTTTCCAATTCTCTGCAAGGCCTGGATCTTTTAGTATGAACAGCTGCCCTATCCTGGGTTACCCTGGGTTAGTTGGATTCAGAAATAAACATTTCTGTCATTTAATTACATCATAATCATGCTGGAAGAAATTAGACAAGAAAGTGTGAGGCAGGATGTGCAAACAGGCACATCACACGGACATACTCTTCCCTGTACAGAAAAAAAAAAAAAAATTGAGGACAGATTTTTACTTTCCATGTAGAATGACAAGAATAAGATCAGAAAGTTTAGTGATGAAATTGTAGTACAATTTATGGTGTGCTAAATGCCCAGTTATTTACTATTTTAGTCACCCCCCCAAAAAAATTCATAGCATTAATATGATAATATAATACTTTTTCCTGAAACCTCATTTATTCCATAATTATCAATGAATTTCTATGAATTTAAGATTCTATGATTAGCATGCTCATGCCTCTGTTGAAGTATACCACACAGAACATTAGTCACATGAACTGCCATATTTTCACTCAGATTTAGAAAGGCTGAAGAGCTAACCTAAATACCATCTTTGGGATCTTTATTTATTTTTATTTTATTTTATTTTTTAGTCCCAGGGATTTAACCCAGAGGCACTTAGCCACTGAGCCACATCTCCAGCCCTTTAAGATTTTTATTTTTATTTATAGACAGGATCTTGCTAAGGTGCTTAGTGTCTAAGTTGCTGGGACTAGCTTTGAACTTGTGATTCTTCTGCCTCAGCCTCCAGAGGTGCTGGGATTACAGGTGTACATCACTGTGTCCAGCTCATATTTGGGATCTGTACAGTATAAGTAATAATCTGTAATTGATCTTACCAAGATACTTAATGATTTATCAAGTCCTCCATTACTATATGGGTGATCAATAGTTGCGTTAACATATTGGCATTAACACAGATTTCTGTGTAACTTTCATTCTGCCTCACAAGTCCCTCCACAGCTGGGAACTCAGTTTTCAAATGCCAAAGTAGAAGATGGTACTGGTCTATGGTTGATAAATGTTTTCCTTAGTTTTCCCTGTTTATTCATCATCTGTTTATTGACAATCTACTTGGCAATGGCTAATGATGGCTTGGCAGGCATTACAAAGGTGCAAAATAAATATGGTATTGCCCAGAGCTCTGACAGTCATTATATTCTAGTGGGAGTAGAGCAACATTACAATTAGAAATAACCCTTCAAAAATGAATGGGCTATATGTTCCACTAATGCTATTTGAAGGGAAAGGACTATTTTCTTTGAAGGTGGATGCCAAGAGTAGGCTTTATGCCTCAAGTAGGAGTTATTGCAATGGGCATGCAAAGATACATAGAGATGAAACAGATGGTATGTGTGTGTGCCCACGTGTTTTGTTAGCTTGGCGTGTGTGTGTGTGTGTGTGTGTGTAAATAGGTATACAAGATAAGAAACAAAAAGAATGTTTCTCTTCACATTAGTTGTGTTCCTACATCCAGGATACACAGTGCCCTAAATATTTTAATCATCAAAGTGAATAAACATAGGACTTATTGGGATTCTCCCTGGCTCTTACTGATATCCCTGACCCTTGATACTAAAATTGTCTTGTACTACTCCTTAGATTGAAGAACTTTCTTGGGTTTTAAGGAAATTTTACACTTGTTACCATTTCTGCTCAATTATGACGAGGATCTTATTTCAATTCAGAATTTGAGCAAGGTATGTCACTGAAAAAACTCAAGAACCTCCCAAATTGTATGTATTTTAATATTATTTCAAACTGACAAAACAATGCTAATAGAATGTATAAATAATAAATAATAATAAATAATAAATAAACCATAGTGGTTTCTTAAATGAGGTGTTTTCATACCAAATGTCCCATTCATAACTAATTACTAATGGACAATTGCTAGGTTGGACAAGTGGACAAGGACAATTAATTGAGGTAAACAGGCTTGGACATTTCCAGTTGAATGGAAATTATCACACAGTGTGCTTGCTCGTCTTTTTGTAAAGAACTATTCTGCAGTTATATTATCACACTCCCAACAGTTGAAAGCCAGCCCATCTAATTTAATGCTCTTTTTAGCTCAGCAAATTCTGATTTAGAGAGTTGATGTGCATGGATTTTTGTGCAATCCTATTTACAAACCAACTGAAAAAAAAAAAAAGAGTTCCAAACTAGAGAACATGGTGTAGCTCGGAGCTTGCCAGAGACAGCAGCTGTGACCGGCTCGGACACAGGGCACTCTGTCCTCACCGCTGTGATTGGTTCTGCCTCCTAAGCATATCCATCATGGGAACATGAGCTACAGGTAGCCCTTATAATCAAGTTCAAGAAGATGTATTTCCAAGATTTAAATGTGAACTGTTTATATCACAAAAGCCCTAAGATGAGAATCTGTGTCATGGTGTTTACAAGTCAACCAAATACATAACCTCCATAAAAGGGAGGCTCAGAACAAAATGAGCATGGTTACAGGTGCTGAGGAATTGGGAACTCTGCCCACCCTAAGAAAAGGGTGAGAAAGGACACTGGCTAGTGAAACCCAAATTGTCACAGATGATGTCCCTGGGTTGGTGAAATATTGATAACATTTGTTTCTTTTAGCTCTAGCTTCTGCTATGTTCATGTTCTTCCTTTTAGAAGAATGCAGACCAGAACAACTTGACCCTGCTCTGACAGCTGGCAGATGGTTTGCACTACCTAGATGCTCTTGATCTTCTATTCAGTTTCGTACAAATAATCTTTAAAATTTTTAAGAGGTTGAAAAAAATGGTTTTACTAGTTTGGGGAGAGGTTTTCTCAAATTGTTCTTACTGTAGCAGGGAACCTTGCCAAAGATTTCCAAAATACCATAAAATCTCAAGGTTCAAACCTTAGATGAAAAGAATGTTTTGTTGAAATGACCTTCCCAAAAGAACTCTTCATATAGTAATTAGAATGACAGGTTAGGCATTATTCCTCAAGTAGGAAAAATAAGAAAAAAGAAAAAATAATCTTTTTAAGATTTTTTTTTCTTAGTTGTAGGTGGACACAATACCTTTATTTTATTTATTTATTTTTATGTGGTGCTGAGGATCGAACCCAGTGCCTCACAAGTGCTAGGAAAGCACTCTACCACTGAGCAACAACCCCAGCCCCAAGAAAAAATGATTTTTACACTTCCAGCTAATCAATAAACTAATCGATTACAAAATTCCTTTGACTTTATGAATAGGTCAATTTGTAGTGCTAGTTTAATCTACAGCATGCATTCCCAAGTAGTAGTCATATGTTACCTCCAAGTTAAAAGCAGTACGCATTTGTATATTAGGCAAGAATATGCTTAACATAATTAGGTACTTTTTTAAAACTTCATATTATTCTCAAAAATAATTCTGGAAAAACTTCAGTGGCCTTTCACACTGAGAATGATGATGTCACTACTTACACTTTCTGTTTCATGTATACAACCTAGAGAAGAGGAACCAGGTGTAAGCCAGAGTTTTATTTTGATGACATCATCATAACTTTCAGTTCTAACCGAGAATCAGCCAGAATTTAAATGGAACCAGGGGATTCAAAGCAACAAAGTAAATCATCAACCAGGAAGGAAATCAAAGTGGGGTCTCACAGTGAAACCGGCCCTCTAGAAATCCCTCCTGGCTCTGGATGGGGACTCCTTGTGAAAACAGATATTCTGAAACATTCTCAACATGACTCAGAGTGTGAGGGAAGGGCGGGGATCCAGTCTCTTTGTTGTCGCACAGGGTTAACAGTGTGTGCCTTAGAATGAGCCAAAGAACAGCAGGAATAGCAGAACATGGCCTCACTCTCTTGAAGAACTAGAAGGAGTGAACAAGCAAGTTGTTGAGGACCTCTGGCCCAAAGCCTGTGGGGCCATAACCACAGCTCTTGAACCACATGGAATTGTTTGGAGTGCCCAGGGATATTGCCCTCTCCATACCAGCAAAAGGATATGGCTTAGCCTCAGGCTAAGAAACAATTACTATTTAAATTCCCTTATACCAAGGGAAAGAGATATAAACCATATTTTAATTATAATTAGTGAGTATGCAAAGTCTTGAAAGAAAAAAACATGTCATACTGCTTGACTAAGTGACAGAATAAACAGGACATTCACTGGAAAGTGTGTGTGTGTGTGTGTGTGTGTGTGTGTGTGTGTGCTTGTTTTTGGTAAGCAACGATAACATCTTGATAGGTATGGATGTCTCCGTGTAATTAACAGGGTGGCAAAAAAAAAAAAAAAGTAGGAATGCAATTCAGGTGGCTCTAGAAAGTACCTTAATTTCTGTTCTTTGGTTTCCTTATGGGAAACATGGAAAGATGCTGATATAAATATCAACAACAGCTAAGACCCAATAATGGTCTGTAAATTCAAAGTTACATTCACATTTGAACTTTATAAAATAATAGCCACGCCACTTTCCCACAGGCCACAGATGAAGTGTGAGTTGCATTCAAAAACCTGCTCAGAGGGTTTTGAAATAAGCATATATTACAGCAGTGCATACATCAGGGAAACCTTGGCCGTAATAACTACAGAAGTACTTCCAGCACATGTCACATCGATATACTACGCTGAAGTCTTTCAGGGGATATTTGATTTTTATTCTCATACAAATAATCCTAACAGGAAGGTAAACTCACATCTATTTTATAGATGAGGAAATAGGTGGAGAGATGAGTCAACCTGAGCAGGATCTGATCAGTCTGCTGTTGATGATGGCATCCTGAGCCACAACACGTGCTACCCCCAATGTCAAATCACCCCTTGCATGATCCTGGACATATTTCCTCTAATGGAAATCTTTCAGTATTCAGAATAATCACAGGTTAATAAGTGATTAGCTAAAGAGAAAAAAAGAAAGCATAACTTGATATTTGCATCATTCTAAGGGAAGAGAAATAATGACAAAACTGGTCCTGGTCAGGTAGTCAGCCAGCAGCTTGACCTCCAAGAAATATCAGATAGAGCAAAGTGTGCAGATTTCTTATCTAAGAATAACTGAGACATGAGATATTAACCTGAGAAATTTTATCTTAATTATCAGGAAATTTTTCAGACATGAAAAATGCCCTGAATGACAGCCATGTACCTAAACAGAAATAATGAAACTCTTTTTTACACCACATTTTAGGAATGGGAAAATAATACAAGCAAAGAATGCAGGTTTACTTGGGGATGTCAGATGACTACTGACCTTTTTTTCATCTATACTATCATCTTTTAGGACCCCAAAAGGGAGAAAAGACAACAAACTGTTAAAAGCATTTGTTAGTATTTATCTAAAAACAATTAAGCACTGACTATGGTATGACCAGCAGGCACAAACCAGTCATGGTCCTACTAGTGGAAACGATTAATGGGTAAGTGAGGTCACAAGAAGCTGTCTTCATGTAGTTGGTGCCTTTTCAAGGAAAAATCAACTCCTTAAAGAAGGAAAAGCTCACCCATGACAGCAGCCTCTTCACACCCACTAGCAAACCTCATCCACACCACAGGCCTCTGAAGTAACAACTATCATTAGCTCCCTGATGCCCACAAGGAAACGCAGGCGCAGATGGCTGAAAGCACTTACTAAAGCCCCACAGCTGGTAAGTGGGAGAGCTGGGATTTGCAGCTCATTTGTGTGATTCCACCATACATGCTTTTATCTGTGATATAATGCTACAAACAAAACTGAGATCCACCTTGAGTAGGCCAAGTGCACCAAAGTTTGTGCAAAGTTTCTTAAAAAAGAAAACTCCAAATTTACTTTCCTAGTAATGGCTATGACACTTAAATTTGATGTTATGTAAATTTAAAAATAGGTTTTCCCTTGACCTTTATAAAATATACACATTTCACTTAACTTTTCTATAGGTCCATACAAAATGAGAGTGCAGTGAAGTTCCAGGCCAGGGGGCTGGGATGTGGCTCAGTGTAGAGCATGTGTTTTATTAGCATACACAAGGCCCATGGTTCCATCTCCAGCACCAAGAAACAAAAACCAAACAAAACAAAGGAAAAAAAAGGGAGGGGGTGAAGATCCCAGCCAGGGAGTTTTTGGTAATATGTATTCATAATTGTGGTGTCTATGCTGGACACTGCATTGATCACAATGACGGCATAAGTATTTCAGGTTTTTCTAGTACTTTTCTCACCCAGTCCAAGAGAAAAATGTGCTGCAATATTGGCTCTATTCTATTTATGTTGCTAAGTTACTGAATATTTTGCCTTGCTTTGCCCAGAAAACTCTGTTAATTATTTTTAAAGAGATAAGCTAATTCTGGAACATCTTTGTATATATGCCCTAAATGTACTGAGAGTATTTTAGTAAAATATGTTTTTTTCTTTCTTTTTCAAATAGTTTGAAGAGAATCGTGTGATTCTGTATTGATTTGGAATGACAATCTCAAATACATTTGTATTTAAGCAGACTGTTCACAGTCTGAAAGGGATGATGAAACTGAATAGCACAGAGGAATTATGATGATTGTGCCAGTAAATACTGGATAGGCTGTTAAGTAGAGAATATGCTTGTCCCTATATTTTAATATACTCAGGTTGTCTAAATCCTCTGAGAGAGAGAGAGAAAGTTTTAGTTTTTGAACATTCTGAATTAAAAACTGAATAGGTAAAACACAATGAGAAGTAACAGAAAGCGAATGGAAAGAAACATACCTTCAAAATGATTTCTCTTGGCCATAAAGGCTTAACACAAAAAAAAATTTACAAAGTCAATTTTGGGAATAAGCATGTACATTTCTATAGTTTTATGAGTTTTCCACTTCCGTACATAACTAATGGAACTAGAATGAATGGATCCTTTCTTCCCCCACCTAGAAGTTCTTACGGCTTTTGAACAGTAACACCAATACTCCAGACTCCTTTATACCTCTTCCTAACAGTGTTGGGACCTTTGGAAACAGTGTTAGCTCAGCACCAGGGGTTAGTTGTAGGGAGAGCCCAACAGGCTGACAGTATGAGAGAAGGGCCAGTATGCTAACTCTGAGGCTTGTCTCCACATTTCCTCCTGCTAGAAGCATTTGGCACAGACCTTACCTGCTCCAAGCTACTGAAACATCCAGCCTGATGTGTATACCCATGTTGCTATGGAATACACCAAAACTTTATAAAGCTGGGATTAAATAAGATTCTTCTAGGGCCAGTCAGCTGGATTCATTCTTGTTCTTTTCCTCACCTGCTTTCCTTTCTTCCAGACTGATGTGGGGGAGGAGAAACATATGGCAGCACAGCAATGATTCTCCACACAGAAACAACAAGACAGAGGGATAGCCAAGCCCTTAAAGTGATTTCTTCTTTTACATGGTTTCAGATTTCTTTCTGAAGTCCTAGCTCTGCAATATGACATGATCCATATTTTTTTGCAAAAATCATCTGCCTTATGCCTCAATTTTTTCATCTGTAAAAGGAGACCATGGAACTGGAAAATTGGGAGGTCTCCATCTGACTCCAATGTTGTTTTACTTTATAAAGGCTGTTCCTATTTTTATTGATGTCTGCTTATTTGTATTTCTATCCCAGAACCCTGTGAGAAATTAGACAAGTACTAAGGCAATTTGGTTCTTTTCCTACTCTAGTTGAGGCAACCTCAAAAACCAAATTACCTTGCTTTTTATTAGGCACTGGAGATTTCAGTGAGGCAGGAAAGTAAGATGTTTTTTTTTTTTTTTTTTGTACACAGAAAAGAAGTAGTTGATATGAAGTAGACTCAAAAGTGTACAATGTAATTATCAAAATGTAGGCTCGGCCAACCAGAAATGAAGGAAAGTACTATGCACTGGAAAGGTGGAGAAAAGCAGAGTTTTTACTACTCAAAAAATATAGCATCTTCTCTTTCCATTTTCCTAGATGCATCATGGGACAGGGAAGAAATATAACATTCAGAGAAAAGTAGGATAAGGCATGTAATATTATGCTCCTTTTACTATATAAAGGAATTGAAACTTGTTTTTCTCTATATATTTGGGTTCATGTGCTTTTCAAGCATGTCTGAAAAATAACACAAACTGCATTGCTCTCTATTGTGTCCAAAGAACTCCAGGTGATTTCTTAGTTTGGTACATGATGTATTTCTGAAAACTTTTCTGATGAAGACCATCTGAAAATTAAGCCATGAATCAAAGAGGGGGGAGGGGGAAATGCCTACTAATGTGTTATCAAAGTTTTGTGATTTGTGGAAACAGCAGAGAGATAACTTCCATGGTGTCCTATAAGGTTTTTTTCCCTTTGAAAAGTAGTGAAGTCTATTCAGACACCTTCTTGGGAATAGTGCCTGGTCACTGTGCGCCTGTGCAACGCCACAGGAGTGAGAGCCAGGATAGGGCAGAGCAAGGGGTCTTTTCAGGATAGCCACGTGCTAGATACCACCATGAACTTAGCAAATACCTACTTTCTGTTTTTCTAGAGTCATTTATTGTTTATTCAGCAAATTTTGAGTCATACCCTATTTGGGGGGGGGGG
>NW_026000153.1:29536714-29586421 GCF_001458135.2 Marmota marmota marmota | reverse complement strand
GGGGGGGGGGGGTGTGCAGTGGTGTACCAGGGATTGAGCCCAGGGCAATTAAGCACTGAGCAACATCCCTAGCCCCTTTGTATTTTAAGACAAGGTCTCACTAAGTTGCTTACAGCCTCTCTAAGTTGCTTAGGGCCATGCTAAATTGCTGAGGCTTGCCTTGAACTTGCAATTCTCCTTCCTCAGTCACTGGGATTAGAGGCATGTGACACTACACCCAGCTATGGCTTCCTTTAATTTAGCTGAGCACAGCCTGTCTAGAAAGCAAGCAACACCTGTATGAAGTTTTCTTCTTTACATGTGCAGCAGTTTGAGGAGAATGAACTATCTTTATCATCTGAATTTTCAAAAAAATTATCCAGAGAAACTCCACTAGGTTTTTGTTTCTGAAATAAAAATTCCATCTTAAAAGATTACAATAAAGCTTCCTACCCATCTCTGTAATTGATCTTGAAGTGAAAGTCTGAAACTTTATAAGACCTGATTATCTCTGAGGAAGTGGTAACAAAAAAAAAAAAGAAGAAGAAGAAGACACTGTTCCCAAAGAGTTCCAGCAGTTCAATAATAAAGCAACACACCTGGGCTCCAGATACATTTCCTCTACTCCCCACTCCTACTCCTACCCTTCTACCAATTCTTTTTACACCTCTCATACAGGGGTGATGAGGTCTTCTAACCTAACCCTCTCTCTCTACTCATAACTTCATCCAAATTTGTTCTTAGAGTTGACAGAATGTTGTCTCTTGGTCAGTGGGTTATTCACCATTTCAGCCATCTGTGGGTAATGTGGATACCATGTCTCACTTGCTCTGTTTGGGTGATAGCTTCAGAAAAGATTCAAGGGAGAAAATCAGAATTATAACTCCCATAGGCATTTCTTCATGGAGTATCCAGCTAGTTGACCATCACTGTGACCTTGACATGGGCAATCTTGGCTTTGACCTTGTCCTGATTTTCACTCTATGTGTAGAAAACCATTGTTACGTCAGGAACCACTACTATCAGAAATAACCAAAGCCAAGAAAAATATTATGCCATATGAACCTGAGGAAGCAGGAAATAAGATTTTGGAAGAGGAAAGAATAGGGCTGCTAGGGACAAATTTCATCTTTGTAACCTTGATTTACAGTACAAAAACTCAATATTAAGTAAAAAGTCTATGAGGGCTATAGAAAACAGAATGATGCTGTTCACTGAAGATTTTTATATGTAGGAAATTACTATTGTTCTGGTGTTTCAGAGCAGAAAAACAAACACCAAAAGGACCACTCTTCTTTTCATTAAAGAGTATCCTCAACACACACACACACACAACACACACACACACAAATGAATGGTAACTATGGGTGGGTTAACTAACTTGAGTATGATAATCAATACACAATGTGATATCAAATCAGGCTGTACACTTTGAACACATATAATTTGTTTATTCATTAAGTATTTTAAAATTAAAATAATTTCCCTTAGGAAAAAATAAACAAATAATAGTAGCCAATTTATTGCATAGCAATATGAATCATTATTATGAGTGAATTGTATACTTAAGAACTGGTTAAGACAGTACATTTTACATTATATGGATTTTACCACAACTTAAAATTTAGAAAAATTTTAAAATTCTATTTAGTTATTGATCTTTCAGTCCTTATTCCCATCATCTGACAAGAATGCTGAGTGAGTGGGAGAGCAAGCACTGTTCCCACCTAGTAGGTGAGGAAACCGAGGATGCAGAGCCAACCAAGATCATGGGTCAGCCACTAAGTGGTGGCACTGAGCTATACACACGGACCTACCTGATGTCAAGAATGTCTGCCTCAACATCCTGACTCCTGGAATGAGTAACCTCAACATGGAGTTCTGTAATTTTAATCTATTTGAAGATACTGTTTATTTTTTAAGTTTTGAAATGCCTGTATGAATGTGAATCATGGGTCTGTTTTCTGGCTGTATCACTTTACAAACTTCAGAAGTGCACGCACCATTAGACTTTGTTCCAGTCTATTGTAGAGGAAGAGGAACTATGCAAGTGACTTCTGAGAGCAGCCAGAAGAGGCTGACGTTTACATGGCTGAGGGACTTGTGCTAAGGTGGCGATGTCTTATTTGTGAATCTACAGCATTCTGTGTTAGAAATGAGAATCAGCAAGAGGTGAGGAAGGGGAGAGAAGAATTTAGATTATCTTCCTAATATCAACCTAATAACCAATGCTTTTTAAAAATTTATTGGCTCTTTTTATTTTAAATGACAGTAGAATCCATTTTGACATAATTATACGAGTATGGAATATACCATATTCTAGTTAGTTATTCTTGGGGGATGATGGTGGGATTCACTCTAATGACAGAACCAATGCTTTTGAACTGGCCTTTTTGTAATCCAGCAAACCAACTTAACAGTTTAAAAAAAGAAAACCTCCACAACATGTGAAAGATAATTTGTTGCTGTGAGTTATAAATGAATTTCCTTGGAGTAATTTTGGTTTTACCTTTTAGTTATATGGAACTAAAATTTGGGTGCTGCAGGCTGATATATTCATTGGCTAAGAATTCAATACCCAAAACCAAGTACCCTGGTCCTGTCTCTTCTGCCTATATCAATTTGCCAGAGCACTTCTCTCTCTCTCTCTCTCTCTCTCTCTCTCTCTCTCACACACACACACACACACACACACACACACATACACGCGCACACTATCTATCTATCTATCTACATATATGTATATATATTAAATATTTATTTAAAAGAGTAGTGAAAAATCTGAAAAGAAGCCATGACAAATGACTGGTTTGTTATCAAATGCCACATTATTTCTAGACATGAAATTAGAATATGGTTATTTGCAAATGTTTACTAATAAGGACATTAATACTTGCTCAAGGGTAAGGAGTCTTTCCAAATGAATAAAGGGGGACAAAAGGGACTGCAGCTTTACTTTAGAGGGTACCTCTCCAATGCCCCCGGAGACATTTTTGGTACCTTAGACATGATATCTGCATTGTACTTGAATCATGTGGTCACTCCTAGGGAAAACAATGTATTAGAAGGTCAATGGCTTTTTGGAAGAGTTTTTACTTTTCATAATACATAATGAGGCAGGATTCAGAAAGAACTCCCAGGGTTGTAAAGGAAGGCAAGAGCGAAAGGAATGTAGCAGCCGGGAATGATTTTGGAATGACGGAGGCTATATGACTCAGCTTCATTTGGTTAAAAAAAAAGTTTCACTTACTATGCTGTCCCCAGTGCCTTCAGCTCTGCCATGTGTGTCAAAAGCATGTTGGTGGACAAGTGGGAAGACAAAATGCTAATCCCTCCCTGAGGTCTGTGCCCCTAAGTCGCCTGACACCTTCTAGGGATGCTTCCTGTCATCTCTGGTTGTATTCACTACAAGAGTTAACATGTTTACAATGTGATTCACCCTGCCATGATCTCAAGCTATTTCTTGTTCCTTTTGCAGTCGGAACCTTATAATGAATACTTTCAAAACTAGGAAACACTGTCAGTTTTTAATGACTTTTCAATACTTGCTTTGTAATTTTCAGTCTTTAAATATGTCCTTTAAAAAATTCAAATATGTTAACAGCCACCCAGATACACGGAGTAAATTCTTCTTTCAGATTAATAAATTAGAGATTTTGGAAACTCATTAACTCTTTAGACTCTCCCATGCAGCTCACGGGTCCAGGGAATTTCCACATGGCACATGAGTCACCAGCAAAGGTTATTCTTCGCCCACCCCCTCTTCCCCGGGAATAATTTACTTAGAACATCCTAGTGTTTATTCATTAAAGTCCAGAATGCAGCAAAAATCTCCAGTGAGAAATTCCAGAATTACATTTCTTAGAAAATAGAGGGGAAATCTTCATCAGATCCCCCCACGTATCAGGGATCAAGGGAACATCAAAAATGGGGACATGCTCATCTCTTGGGTATGTGTGTTATTTGCTGTCACATAAATGATGAAGCCTGCTAGGTTTCTATTTTCTTTGGCCTTAATCCCCTGACATCTCCTTCACTTTATACTTTGATATGAAAATTTCTAAAATTTAGAAATCTAAGAGCAATTAGAAAATCTATCTTTGTGTTGTAAGTAGCCTTTACCTTGTTATATAATTACTTCACTATCTCTTCTTGCAGCTGTCAGGCTTTTTAAATCCCTTGTGTAAAATATAAGAGCTTCTGACTTCTAATTAGGTTTAAATTGTGTCTAAATTAAGAGCAAATGGGCCCTGAGTGAGAGTCTGAAGGACCTACTGAAACAGAAAGTGCACAAATGCTCGCAGAATCACTTTAAGATCTTTGGTTGCTTCTGTGTGTGTTTTTGTTTGTACTTCAAAACTGGAGAAACATACTCTGAAACAACAAAGGGCCCTCTCTGGATGTCTGGATACTCATTGATCCACCTTAACAAAGCAACATAGAGGCCCTGTGCAAAATACCCAGTTTTGGATTTAGTGAGATTGCAAGGAATACCCCATTAAATTATGTTCCATGTGTGGATGGCAAAGCTTGCATAATTGGCATCCTGGTGGGGAAGAACATGACACAATTATTATGAATTAAAATTACATATATGTGACAATCAAATATGATCTGTGTGGAATACAGCCAACCTATCACTAACCATTCCTTTATAGGTGCAGCTGAATATAAACCTGTAGGTATTTTTTTCATTAAAATTCAAATAGTGAAGACATAGTTTTTCAAGAGATATATGCTATTGTATCTCAAAATTTGGTACTTACTTAGGTATAGAAGTTTCTTTTTAATTTCTTCATGGAAGATTCATCATTTTTTTTTTTCAAAAAAAAAGAAAAGAAAAAAATCTCCTATGATGTCAGGCTATTAGACCTCTACATCTTGAGATATATATATATATATATATATATATATATATATATATATATATATATTTTGCTATTAGATTTTACTCCTCTAGGGTTGCATGTGGAAGTGAACAGCCCAGAAAACATGTAGTATCAAGTAAACAATCCCAAAAGCTACTGTGCTGATTTAGCTTTCCTGGACAATTCTCTAATCCCAAGGAGGGCATTGGTCTTCCTCCTACTTAAACTAAAGTCTGTTTTGTGAACAGCTAATCTTTGTAAATCACTCAATCCTCTTCTTCTTCTTCTCTCCCTGAGCAGGTCTGATATTGAAACTGGCATTTTCTTTCTTGCTGCTGATTTTCTTCTGTTAACCAGGCTGACACTGGGCAGAGCCTGGTTGATTTCAAGATGGCCCCATCTCAGAAGGCCAAGAATAACTGTGTGCTGATGGCAAAATGCTCCAAGAGGACCACTTGGGAAGAAAACTATTTCCATAAGTGCAGGTTTAGTGTTCACTTAAAAAATCTATTTATTGCTAGTTATATTTCCTCCCCCACACCTGGTCTTTTCATTTGAAACACACTTGCCCCTGCACAATTCTACCTCTGTCCAGAGAATTCTGTATCATTTCAATCACATCAGCACATGTGGTTTCATATAAATTATGGACCAAAGTAGAACAAAAGTCTGAACCTAAATGACTTCACCAGGGAAGAAGATTCAAATAAGGAGGAAATGCAGGGGAGAGAAAATATGCCAAAAAGCAGAAAGAGATGAAAATGAGAGGAGGTAAAGAGAGCCAGTTTAATGAGGTCAGTTGTTCTTGCTTCCGGGCACAGATTTCTTAATTTCTCATATTTTCTGAAACCTGACCCTTGTCTGTTCTTTCCATTTGACCCTAAATGAAGAGAATGGAGACACAAACTTGGTGTAATGCAGCAAACAGACTTTGGCAGCTACGGCCCTGTGCTTAAATTTTGGGATCTGTGAGTTTGTTGGGAAATTATTTTACATCTCTGATTTTCCCTACTTCCTCGCCATTGTAAAGGGAACCATGATGTTGCTCTTCAAGCTAATTTTAAGCACTGAAAAGAAAAAAAAAATGTGCTTATAGCACAGTTCCTGGCATGAGACAAGCATAAACAACATTGTAGCATTCATCTTATATGGGTAGCAAAAACTCCACAAACTTTGCATTAAAGTACATTTCCAGGCTGGGTACAGTGTCCATGCTCCTGTAATCCCAGAGGCTCAGGAGGCTGAGGCAGGAGGATCTCAAGTTCAAAGCCAGCTTCAGCAAAAGTGAGGAGCTAAGTAACCCAGTGAGACCCTGTCTCTAAATAAAATACAAAATAGGGCTAGGGATGTGGCTCAGTGGTTGAGTGCCCCTGAGTTCAATCCCTGGTAACACTGCCCCCGCCAAAAAAGTGTATTTCCAAGTTCAGAGAACAGCATTGCATTTTAAATAGCTTTTCAAAGATGCAACAAATCAGTTTTTGTTACTTCAATGAATTGAGGGAGGAAAGGAGGCACCTAGGAATCCAGAACAACCTCCCCATAAAATAATATGGTGAACATGCAGTAATATGTGGTTCTTTGCTGGATTATCAAATACAATCCAAATGACCCAAATGTAATGGAAGCAAGCACCACAAAGGGATATTTGAAAACCCGTGTACTTTTCAGCGCAGGTGAGAAAACATTCATATATTTGATAATGTATAAAATGATAATAATACATTAATTGGCTAATGATTTCTCAGGCTCTGATCTTTCAGGAAAGGATTAAAAGAAGAATACATGGGCTGTGGAGTGCTTCAGTTCTCTACCGCTTAACCCTTTCATGCCTGAGTATCACTCCAATGTTGATTTACATGCCTCTAAACCAAAACCCCTGCATTTTACAGTGAACCATGAGAACAAGAGACACTGTAACTGTTTCCTGCCACGTTTCTGAAAACTAATCTTAATTGAGAAATGAAGTATTCTTCTCTAGAAAGTCTTGGGAGTTGCTGGTTCTGGGATTGACACCTAGCTCTTCCCACCCTTCTTGCCTCTGCACTTTCTGGTTTTTAAGGTAGAATTCTTATTTTTCAGTTATATCTTCAGGTTCAAGTTTCTCTTTTGGTTCCCTGGATTCTTTTAGTTCTTCCTTCAAGGTGCCAAATGTCCCTAACACTGAGATCAGAGTTTTGTGACCTTGGACATTTAGATATCCCTCCCCAGTTCTAGCCTACAATGAGTGAGCTCCAAGCACCATCAACCCAACAATTCCATGCACTTAGCGACACTTAGTCTCTGCAATTTTTAAGTGGGTTAATTTCTTGTGTGCTGCAAAAGTTGTGTTAATCAAGTTACAAATTGTATGTAGTAGGTTACAGATATTAGATTGTACTTGATGTATCTTCTTCCATCTTTTAGATAAGGTTGTCTTGTTCCAAAAGCCCACATATGGAAAATGAAGATCCACACAGAGACATGTTTATCTCTATATAGAGATCAATATATATGTATGTACATATATCACATATGTTCTGTATATATTATATATGTATACATATATATGTATATACATTATGTATATATGTATATACTTATGTATATATGTTGTGTGCGTGTTTGTGTACATATGTATGTATGTGTGTGTGTGTGTGTGTGTGTATATATATATATATATATATATATATATATATATATATATATCCTTTGAGACCCTCAACCATGGGAGGGAAGAGTTGCCTCACACACAGCAAATCTGGTTTAGAAAACACTCCTTTAATCAGAGCAAATAAATGCAAGCTGTGCAAGAGGTGAAATGAAAGCGAGATCTGGGTTATAATATCAGATTCACTGTTGTTGTCTTTTCCTCTGTGGTTTAAAATTTACCTCGACATGGAAGAATTGTACTGATAAAGACACAAACTGGGGTTATGTACATTGGAGTTAATTGGAAGCAGCTGAGAACAGTGGGAAGAAAAACTGTCCACATTTGGACAATTGCTTCTCTTATCGTGGGTGGGCCAGTTCGTGAAGGCTCTGTAGCCTCCTTAGGGCCGGAACTGAATTGCAATGCATAACTTACAATAAAAGTCAGAATCCTCATTCATATAAGAGACCTACACTTCCAGTACTAAACGTCTTATTAAATAAAAGGAATAAAATCCATTCGATTTCCTTTCAGTAATTCACTTTATGTGGCATGTTGTTTTCCAATACAAATATTGCTGGTGGAAAAATAGTCACAAAGAGCAGCTCACACAGGCTGTAGTTTGTGCCTTGTTTAAGTGGCATAGGAGCATCTCCCAACATACAGTCCAACTTCCTTAGGGTCATTTTAAGACTGATATATGGCAGAAGATAAAATAAAGTTTATCTGACCATGTCTGAGATCCATAATTAAATATAACGATAATTTGCTGAACTCCTACTTTATGATAACCAGCAAGTGTACGTGATTGTTGATGTTCACATGGCCACACAGTTGGTAAAAGGAAGAGTTGGTACTGACCCCTGCTCTCTCCAGACTATGCTATATCCAGAGTTCCAAAAGCCTATCCATATATTTTTCTCAGGGAATTGCATCATTACAATGAGAGCAAGGCCAGACACTCATCTAAAATCCGCTGTCTAACTTCTCAGAAGAAGATATATAATCAATCAACAAATATATGAAAAAATGTTCAGCATCTCTAGTAACTAGAGAAATGCAAATCAAAACTACTCTAAGATTTCATCTCACTCCAGTCAGAGTGGCAATTATCAAGAATATAAACAACAATAAGTGTTGGCAAGGATGTCAGGAAAAAAGCACACTCATACATTGCTGGTGGGACTTCAAATTGGTGCAGCCAATATGGAAAGCAGTCTGGAGATTCCTTAGAAAACTTGGAACGAATCACCATTTGACCCAGCTATCTCACTCCTCAGTCTATACACAAAAGACTTAAAAACAACATACTACAGTGACACAGCCACATCAATGTTTATAGCAGCACAATTCACAATTGCTAACTATAGAACCAAACTAGATGCCCTTCAATAGATGAATGGACAAAGAAACTGTGGTATATATACACAATGGAATATTAGTCGGCATTAAAAGAGAATAAAATTATGGCATTTTCAGGTAGATGGATGGAGTTGGACAACATCAAGCTAAGCAAAATAAGCCAGTCCCCCCACCAAAAAAACAGGGACTGAATGTTTTCTCTGATAGGTGGATGCTGATTCATAGTGGGGCCAGTGGGGGGGGGGCAGGAAATGGGATGAATGTAGGAACTTTGGATGGGGCAAAGGGGAGGTGGAAGGGGGTTAGGGAGGTAGGAAAGATGGGGAATAAGATGAACATCATTACCCTAGGTACATGTATGATTGCACGAATGATGTGGCTTTACTTCATGTACAACCGAAGAAGCAAAAAATTCTGCTCTCTTTGTGTACAATGAATCAAAGAGCTTTCTACTATCACGTATAGCTGATGAGAACTAATAAAAAAAGAAACAGTTAAAAAAATAAAATCTACAATCTATCCAAGAGCCAGCCCATAACCATCCTAATCTCCTGAAACACAAGGTGAAAAGCAAGTAAAACAGTTTCCTCAAATAAGGCAAAAAAAAAAAAAAATGAGAAACCTACTTGTGGTCACACTTGTGGAGTCTGAGTTCTTGAAATAGTTGGTATTCCACAAACTAAGATGGAAGGGAAAGACACTTAGACAAGGTAAATTTAAACTTTTCCTGCCTCATTAGAGTTTCCTAATAAAATGTGGGCCTTTGAAAATATCAACATTATACTATGAAATTCAAAAATTTACCATGAGAATCCAGTAATTTTATTTCTGGTACTAGACCACAAAGAAATAATCTGAAAAGAAAAATAATTTTGTGCAAAACTACTAAAGCACTATTGAAAACAGAAATATCAGGAAATCACATAAATTGGCCCAAGAAAGAATGGCTGAACTAACTAGAAGGCATTAATGAAATAAAATCATATGACTTTCCAAAAGCATATAAAACTGTACACTTATGATAGATAAAATGTTGAATGACATAAATATATTAGAATTAAAGTACTCTTCTGTGGGGACAAGGATTCCCCTTACAAGTCCTTCTCAGTCACCTTAGTTTTCCTTAGGTGGCAGGTGGCATGGCATACCTTAGTCCTTCAATCCCCAAGAAGCACCCAGCATATACTCAGCACATGCTAAGAGGACCTCTCTGCTTTTTGCTCCCCTGGACCACAGCAGTGCTGGAAGGGAGCCCTGGGTTTCTATGTCTCCAGTCCAACTTTTCACTCAGGCCTCATCTGCGTCAGATATGCCCAATGTCCACTTGGCACATCTTTGTGAAAATGACTATTTTCATAAAATGATGATGCAGTGCAGAAGAAATCTTTCAAAAGTCTGATTATTCATGCATACATTCAAATATTTACTCAACAAGTTATGGAGCACCTGCTAAAGGTAGTGATTTTATATTATCATAATATGGCACAAATTCAGTAAGGCAAGGAGTAAGAATAAATACATTGAGTAACAGGTTAAGTGACTGCCAGAAGCTTAGAGATGTAGGAGTGACAAATAGGTAAAGCATCAACAAGGGCAGTGAAACTACTCTGATACTATAGCGTTGGATATGTGTCATATACATTTGTTAAATATATATGTACAACACCAAGAGTGGACCCTGATGGAAATGGACTTCAGTTAATCATGTATCACTATTGGCTTTGCAATTCTAACAAATGTGACATAACAATGTAAGATGTTAATGACAAGAGAATCCTGCAGTAGGGAGGGATGAAGGGAGACAGCATCTGTGAGAATTGTGCATTTTCCACAGTTTTTTACAAATCTATGACTGTGAAAAAAAAAAACAAAGAAAAAATCAAATATTTAATTTAGTAATTTATTAACAATAAATTAATAATTAATATAAGAAAAGTCCTGCTCCCCTTCTTATTAATGTTACCCAGGAGGATTGGGTTTCTGATACTTTTTTTACTTGGAAATTTTAAAACGCATGTTGTGTGGCTGGAAGACTATCTCCCAGAAATTAACAGGTAACATTTAATCCCATGTTCAATTCCATCTTTGTGTTGGAGCTCACATGATTCTCACTTCATCTGCAAGTTTGGAAACTCAAGAGGCAGCACTAAAAAGGATTGAAATTCTGATTTTCCTGATTTATTTCAGCCATCACAGAACACATTATTCTTTCTTTGTTTTGGTAGAGCCCTTTAGACACATATTTTTTAAGTTACTAAATCAACATTTATCAAGTTAAATTCTTAATTGAGGTATTTTAATATAGTATATTTAAATAGCATACTTAGATATATAGTTTAATAACAAAATGATTATTGGTTGTGGTCAATAACAAAACTAACACTTGATTAGGTTAATGAAAAAAAAACACTGGGGCTGGGGATGTGGCTCAAGCGGTAGCGCGCTCGCCTGGCATGCATGCGGCCTGGGTTCGATCCTCAGCACCACATACAAATAAAGATGTTGTGTCCACCGAAAACTAAAAAATAAATATTAAAAAAAAACTCTCTCTCTCTCTCTCTCTCTCTCTCTCTCTTAAAAAAAAAAAAACTAACAACTGCCTTCAAATGACTGTGATGAACTATTTTAAAAGAACAAATTGCTCTGGGGATGGACTTAGTGCTTCTGTGTCTTAAATCTCAGCATGTTCCTCACCATGTGACCTTTCACTCAAAACAGAAGGTATTTTACCACAGCAGTCTGCAGTAGGAGGCAGGAGTCCTCCTCCTTCTAGTCTCCCTGGAATGTAAAAACAACACTACAAAGCTAAGGAACTAATGAAATTTAGTGAAGTCAAATACAATGTCATAATGAAACACCCCCTACCACAGACACACACACATATACTGTGTCTCTCCAACTCCACTTTTATTCTAACTAAAAATCTTAGCACTTTTGTAGGCTCTGGAAGAGTGGGTGGGGTTTTATTTAACTGCATTACCAAAAAAATCCAAGCTGTAGACCTTAATATAAATAAAATGGTTGAAATCCTGAGCTCTGTTAGCTTCTGAAAAGCTTCTATCAAGAGATGTTTGGAGTCCAGGAAGCCCAGTTTCCAGTGAATGTGAGCTCCTCGAAGAACTGTCCACCCCAACTTTGCTTGAATACTTTCAGGGTATGGTATTCAAAACTTTATGAAAAGCAAAATCCATTTTAAGATCATTCTAGCTGTTTGTAAAATTCTTTCTTAAGCTGATCCAAATTTGCCTCCCTATAAACTTCAGACCCTTTTTCTCAGTTCTCTGAAGCCAGAAGAGTAAGTATATTCTTTTCTCCATCTTAGTACTTCCTGCACTTGTGGACAGCTGTCATATCACCTTTATGTCTGTCCTCGGTGCTGGACCCCTCTTCTTTGACTACTCTTTGAATGAATTCTAACTCTCTACACCCTCAGCTACACTCAACTTTACAAACACTAGCTTGCCATGCTTCCTTAAAAATGTGCCTTGAGTTACATATTATATTCCACACACATTCTGAGCAGCACTGGGCATAGTCAGATGATTAATTCCTGAATTTGAGACACTGTACTTTTATTAATAGACTCAAACATCCATGCCACTGTTGTTGGCTCATATTGAACTTACATCCAACCAAAACACCCAGATCTTTTTCACACTTATGTAATTGGTGTTTTTCATTCCACCAGTCACTCAACAAATATTGCCTTCAAGAAAATTATTTCCACACCAAAAGCTGTCAGTTTCCATAAGATGATTGAGAGACAAATAGACTAAGGAGACACGTGGACTTTTGACCTACAAGTTGAACCTGGAATTATATTTTTCCATTAATTTAAAAGGTAACTATATTATATATCAGTGAGTTGTTAAAGTGCAAAGCACATGGAATTCCATTGATCAGTGAACTGGGAACCATAGTAGACAAATGAGGTGAAATTCCATCACATTTCAGGCATAAGTTCAAATAGGTTTGTTTAGAGGGGCACAAAGTTGATTTTTGAGAAAAAAATGGGATCCTAACTATATAAACAGCACTGGAAAGTACTTTTCTGACTATGCCACAACACACAAGTTCCTTAGTTTCTTCATGCACCCTACATATTAAAACAGAAGGAGCTGGGCTTGGTGGTGCATACCTGTAATCCCAGTGACTCAGGAGCCTGAGACAGGAGGATCACAAGTTCCAGGCCAACCTCAGCAGCTTAGCAAGGCCCTGCGCAACTTAGTAAGACCCTCTCTCAAGATAAAAAAAAAAAATAGAAAAGGATTTGGGAGGTAGCCCAGTGATAAAGCACCCTTGGGTTCAATCCCCAGTACCAAAAACTTGAAAAATAAATGAAAACAGAATGGTTATCTATTGTACATAAATACCCAATATACTCAAGAGTTTCCAGAAAGTTAAAACTACCAAAATTATGATAGCCTTTCAAATCTATGTATCTTTATGTCTGTATAATATTCCTTTTTTCAGTCTGTTCTCTCCTATGTGGTTTCCCGAATTTTGTGGATTGTTTGTTAGGAGCTTTAATTGGTAAAATGCTAAAGAATTGATTCATTATAGAGCAAGTTCACACTCAGAGCTGAAAGGAACCCAATGGATCCGCCAATCCAAGGTTTTACTACACTGATGAGGATATTGAAGCCCCTATGGGCCACTGTTCAATTACTCCAGCATGCTGAGCAAGGTGACTGGATAAAGCTCAAGAAATTGGCCTCAAGTAGGTGGAAGTCAAAGTGAGAAGACAAAACACAGGTGAACATAAGAGAAAGTGACTCAGACTTGAAAGAGTTCAAGATGAAGATCCATGTAGATGACACTGATTATTGACTCTGCTGTCTGTGTATGTAGACTGTTGGGTGAAAAAGGAAGAGGGAGAGGTGAGAGTAAAAGTTGGATAAGAGATATGGGTCAGCTCAAGGAATGGCTCATATTTATAGGAAAAATATGCATAGGTACCATTACATATATCATATGTCGTAACAACTGTAGGAAACAGTGTATAAATCACACATGGGTGCTAAATGAGTTAATGCACAACTGTAAATGTGTACAATGAATCCAGATGATTTCAATTTTGTATATAATAAAGGGTTCCATCCAAAAGGTTTAAATAGCTGGTAACACTCTGAAAGTGACATATCAGGTCAGTGATAACTCTAGCTACATATTATAAATCTGGAAAGCTTTTATTCATTCATTTATGTATTTATTTACTTACTTACTTACTTACTGTATGTATGTACTTGAGATAGGGTCTCACTATATTGACCAAGATGGCTTTGAATTCCTAGGTTCAAGGGATTCTTCTGCCTCAGTCTTCCAGTGGAGAATTTTTTAAAAGATACCTATAAGATCCTACCCCAAACCAATTATGACAAAATCCCAGGGTTTGGGGCTCAACGTAGGTATTTTTAAGATTCTCCTAGTGATTTCAAAGTGCAGTCAAGGTGGAGAACTATTGATTTGGAGATTGCTCTGGAAGTCCTATGCATAGGCCCTGAAGATGGAGAATGAGAGATGGGGAGGACAGAGTTACAGCCCTTCTATTAAAACCAGTGAAAATCTGTCATCATGGGGACCTAAAGGAAGGTCTGAGTGAAGTAGGGCAAAATGGGAAGTTGAAGATGGCACTGGGTGTGTGACTCAGGTGCATCCTTGAATGAAAGTGCAATTCCCCAGCACATGGCAGGAGGGGTGCATCTGGGCAAGCTGAATGGGAAGGGTGTGCAAGTGCAACTGGCTCCCCAAACAGATGGCACAAGAAGGCTAAGCTGCTGGCAAGGGCTCTTCTTCTGAGGTCAGGGGTGGCCGCTATGAATGCAGGAGAGCATCTGGAGAGAGAAGCATGGAAACCAGGAGAGTCCTAAGAGAACAGAGAGTAGCAATGCCAGGAAGAAGCCACAGGGATGCACAACCACGTCTGGAATGTGAGCAAAGAGGCAGCATCCTGGCCACTGCCCCAAGTGCCAGGTCCACACTTTCTTGAGCAGGTTTCCCACATTTGTGATTATTGTGGAGCCACAGTTCAGAAGGAGTGTCCCAGTTTTAAGAACAAGAGACATGGTAAGCATTTTCATGCCCTGGAGCTCCAGCCTTACTGACCTGTCTAGAACCATGGTTCAGTGGCTTCCCTTTTTCTGAGCCCCAGATCCTGCAGGTGAGCCAGGAAAAAGTGGGCACTTAGGAACTGCTGGCGTAGCTAAATGAAAGTCATGCTCTGCCCAGATTCATGCCATTCCTGTCTAACAAACATGGAATTTCCTGCTGTCTTAAAAGTGGTTTTCGATCCTCAAGTGGTGTTTTCTAGGCAACCTTAACTCAGGGCTGCACATTTCAAAGAGAGGACAAATTGGGGTTGAAATTTTGAGAAACCTGATCAAGGTCACCCAAGGGTATGTTAGGGGTTGCACTGCAGACTAATTCATTGTTCCTTCCTATAGAGAATTTGAGAGGCATGGGGTAGGTGGTCTGAAGGAGTGAAGCCCATAGGGCCAGGAGTAATTGGGAATGTTCAGACCTTCCAGAAAAGAGACACGTTTGGAGCCCAGGACAGCAAATGAACAAGAACAGGCAGTCCTTTAAAGCAGGGCTTTCCTCTTTGAGGGTTGACAGAAATCCCTGGCATCTCCCACACTCAGCAATTGTTAATACACATGGAAAATATTCTACTGAGAGGGAGGGAGGGAACTTCTCCTTTTTGCAAGTTGGAGAAAATGAAAACTCTCCCTTAGAGATGGAAGAAATCATTACTATCCCCTGAGAATCAGATTGGTCTGCTTCAAATAAAATTAGTTCATTGTAAAACAGATCAGTTAAGAGCTTAAAAGAAAAATAAGAAGTGTGAGCTCATGTGAATCACCTGAAGGGAAAGGCTGGGAATCAAATGTCCTCCCGGGAAATACTCTACCCCATAGGACAAAAGGGACTCTGGGCTGGGGAGAGGAACAAGCCTGGCCCAGCAAGGGCAGCTGGGATTCTCAGACTAGTGAACTTTTGCATTTTAATTGCAACTTTTGCTTTTTGGCCCCAGAGAGTTTGCAGGCATTAAATAATCCCCATTTCCCCCTGATCTACAAGAAAGTTCAGGGACCAGCCAGGGTACATCCTCAAGTCTCCCAGTATACAGGGCAGAGAGCAGCTGCCTTGCTCACCTAGTCTCCTACTCCAGGTCTACTGTTTTGTTTCTAAAAGTGGAAAACAATATAAACTGAGCTGTCTAATGAAATAGGCACTGTTCTGTAATCGCTTTGTAAAAGTTCTGGGAATAGAAAGTGCTGGAAAGAGGGCAGTTCCAATGACTATTATAACTGGAAAGTTAAACAAAGGCCAAAAAGATACTCACATTGCAGAGTGGTCTTGAAAAATTGTCAGGGGCAAATAAAATTCCAGGGCATACACTTATATACCAGTCACCATCCTTTGGACTTGAGCTCACATATTGGTTATGCAGATAGCAACTCCATCTGTGCCCTTAGTTTTATTTCTCAATATTCATCATTCCTTCCCAGTGGTTAAGAGAGTCCCCCAGCTCCCGGAATTGATGGGTAAGTTTGAGAATGAATAGGGCTATGAAGTTTTATTTACTCAAACATGAAGTTATAACACTGAAGCATGTCAAAGAACCACAGGGATTTTCCTTAAATAAGCAAAACACACATTAAACTGGTAATAATTAAAATAGTCTGCCCTAAAGAATGTGCAATGGGTTGCATTTTCTCCTGGACCTAAGAAAGGCAAATATCCTCTAAGAATCAGCAAGCCAAAATAACATTTTTTCCAAAATTGCATCCCTAATATGTCTGAAGGACAATCTTTTCAGAGATTTAGGAAAGATGACTCTTCTGATAGTGACAATCAAGTCCTAGCCTGCTTTCCTTTCCTGCTCACAACTTCACTTTAAGATCTCTGAAGATTTGACCTCCTTGGTTGAAGCAGGAACAAGTCAAAAGAGACAAAATCTGTGCAAATTCTCATTTGCAGAATAGGTCCTCCACCTTTGTTAGTTCCAAGATAGTGGGCAGAGGCCCGTGCTGTCCCTACCTGCAACTTCACCAGCAGCACAAAGGACTTGCCTCGTCCATACTCCTTCACATGCCCCTTTACTCCTATGCTATTTCAACCATTATGTGCAAAAGCCTCACCAGCTCTTCACTGCTGCAAAAGCAGGTAAGGTCAGTAACATTTCCCTGCCTTTTTTAACTTGTTCTACCAGGGATCCTCATGCCTGAACTTGACACAGCCAGCATCAGCTGCGATTACACTCATTATTATTAACTATTAATTGAATGACTAATTATCAAAACTATTGAAAGTAGTCCGACTTCTGAACAATAAAAAAGGGTAAAAATAGCAGATCAAAGATGGGAGCACACAATCAAGAGTGTGGACACATTGCCTCCCAGAGAGTCTATCTCTCGATGTGTTCAATTAATGAATAAGTAGTGCAGAATGAAGGAAGTTTGTGCAAATCTCTCTTGAAAGGCTTGGAGTAGGCTGCTCCTTATCATAGATATACAAGCACAGGTATGGTACTCTTCTGTGTGAGACCTTTAATATGTACCAGAGAGGGAAACTTCCATGCCATTTTACAGAAGAGGAAACTAAGGCCCAGGGAGAATAAGAAACTTGACCAAAGTCATCCAGCTGAAGTAAGGGGCTGGGATCTAGGCTCTCTTGTTCTCAATCCAGTGTGATGTGTGTCATTCAAACTGCCATCAGGTAGGTGCTGAGCTCTGTGGGCACACAGCCAAAAGAAGCAGAGAAAGCTCAGCTCTTATGGAGCTGGCATCTAGTTGGACAGATACTGAAAGAACAAACAATCCTGCAAGATGAGAAGGAGCCTGCAACTGAAGATCTAGGAGACAAGTTTTTCAGGTAAAGAGAACAGCTTGTGCAAAGTCCTCCAGGGGAGAAAAAAAATCTTCAGTTTGAGAAAATAAGCAGTGGCAATGCAGCTAGCATCAAGCAATCCAGGGGACAATGGGGTAGTATGAAACTGAAGAGCTGGCCAAGGCCTGATCACATTGGGTCTGCTCTTCAAAAGTTTTCTTTAACCTTAGGCTGGTCATAACCATAACTTGATCAAAAAAAGCTGCACCCTGTCTTTAGGTCCCCTGGGCCATGATTGACATGCGGGTCAATTCACTGGTGACCAAAGGAAATTCATGCAAAGAGTACTGGCCTTGGCCATAACTACAGTCTGCAAAAGAACAACTTGACAAGGGTTCCCCCAAGGGTCACCACCAAAGTGATATTTCCAGTAAGTTGGGGGCCTGCTCAGTGAGGAGCACATGCTTCAGACCTGGATTTCCGAAATGAACTCAATACTATGTCCACTCCCTCTGCGTTCAGATCCTAGAGGGGAGATGGCACACAACAACCTGTTCCAGGACAGTGGCAGAGGCACCTGTAAGTTGCTATAGGAACACTGATGTGCAATTCAGCTTGGGTGTAAGAGGGGACAGGGAGTGGGCATGTGTTGAAAATCAGTCTTTTGAGTTGTTTTTTTTTTTTTAACTTTTGAAAGAAAAAACAAGAGTTCATCAGGTAGAGATAGTGGAATCCTCACACTAGATGGATAGTAGAACATAAAACTGGGCACAGGACTATGGGAATGCAAGCAAGACTTTGTCAAAGATAATGAGAGGCCAAGGAGGGCTGGAAGGAGAAAATATAGCAAAGACAGGTTTTATCCCACAGGTATTGGGAAACTGTTCAAAGTTTTAAGCTAGAAGTGACTTGATCAGAGTTGGGCTTTAAATGAGAAAGGTATACACCCATCCATGTAACATTATTCCCAATAGTTAACTGTGGAAGTGACCTGAGTTTCCACAAATGAAATATTATTCCGCTGTAATAAGGAAGGAAATTCTGATACACAAGCTACAACATGGGTGAACCTTGAGGACACTGTGCTTAATGAAATGAATTGTCACCAAAGGATATATACTGAGTGATTCACTTTATATGAGATACCTAGAGTAATCAAACAATATTATAGAGACAGAAAATAGCATTTGCCAGGACCAGGGTGTATAAAGGACTGGGGAGTCACTGTTTAATGGATAGAGTGTCAGTTTGGCAAGATAAGAGTTTTGGAGGTGAATGGTGGTAGTGGCTACACAACAATGTAAATAAACTTAATGCCACTGAATGGTGTTTAAAAATGGTTAAGATGATAAATGTTATGTGTATTTCACCATAATTACAAATAGTTTTAAAGAGGGGGGAGATCTGAGGAGAGGAGACTTGGCAGTGAGACCAGAGTCTGAGAGTAGGGGTAAAGAGGTAGGTTCCAGCAGCATTTTGGAAGACATTGTCAGAATCTATAGGTATGAGATCACCAGTATGGACCACAGCCAGATTCTAGAACTGGGTCCAATTTTAAAGAATGTGCCCTCTACACAACCAGTAAGTAAGGGATTTGTTTCTCTGATCTTGCGGACACACGGTCCAGATTTTGTTTGAGTTTATCATTTTATAAATAACAGAACAGGCCAGCTCCCTGTTGGCCTGTACTTGAGGTGGGCTGTGCTGAAAATCCTATTGGTTGCACACTGCTCAGAGGCCTTGCTGGGCTGCCCCAGGAAGGAACGTAATGGATAATAATGGATAAAAAGAGCAGGAAACAGTAAGAGGACTCTGGATGGGAGCTGAGAAGGAGGAGGAGAAAAGGAGGGCTCAAAAATAAGGACACCTAATCTCCAACTGTCCAAGGTGAATGACAGAAGAAGTATTACATTTCCTTCCCTAGAGATGTTTAAAGGCTGATATAAGCAATAGTTTGCTTGAAACAACTGACATCTAACTCTTGCGGGGTGGGGTTGACTGGCAGAGGCATGGAGCTAAATTCTCATAGGTTTGTGCTTCAGGTGAAACGATGAAGAGAGAGGTAGTTTGGTGAGGAAATACATAGGGACAGGAGATCACAGTCCTTTCAAATTATATTTAAATTCTCTGTGTGTGTATGTGTGTGTGTGTGTGTGTGTGTGTTGCCTGCAGGACCCTATAACCTGGGGTAGAATTTCCTATGGAGATATCAGTATTATTATTCCTATATGCCATCTATAAAAATATTATAATTTATAATGTAGATGGAATTCACTTTTATCAATTCAAGTGTAAAGTCCCCTAATATTGGTATTGTGTTAGGAAGATAAAATTACGTTATGTTGTTAAGCATGCATACTAAAAGTGAACATCATGTCCATTTATGTTAAATAGCATTTTTGGTATTATTTATAAGTAGCACATTGGCCTTCTAATTCCATCTCTGATGCTATGGCAGAGCATTTGTGCTTCTAATTATTAGTGCAACTGCTCCATGTCTACACCATATAAATGTCCACTTAGTGAGAACTGAGCTAGTAGGACCTCTTATCCTTTTGCAGCCATCATTATTCTGATGCTGTCTGAATTCTTAAGAGTGATTCAAAGGAAGAAAACATGTTCTAAGTCATTTAATTTATTTTAATCCGTGTTTGAATTCTGAATCAGTTATCTACTCATGCCAAGGATGGTGCCATACGTGGCAATAAACATCTGTGCTAAGCTGCACACTTAATGTTCCCAAGATGGTAAAGGACCTCATTTCAAACTTGAGGAATCTGACACTTGAATCTTAGTGAAGGCCACAAAGCCAGTGAGACACATAGCCTCAGTTTGAACCCTGTCTGTAAAGAGATGACTTTAACCACGCATTGTACAGTCTCACATTAAAGTCTTAATTAAAAAAAAAAAAAAAAGAAAAGGAACCACTTTATTAAAAGCAGCATGGAAGACCCTATCATGCTAACATGAATGCGTGTGTGCACACACACACACACACACACATCTCCAAAGGTAAAGTTTAGTGATATCCAAGGTCATCTGAAGGTCATGAGGACAGTCCCAGCTGTGTTTACCTAAATTCCACCAACTTCAAAAGCACTTGCCAACTCTGGCAGTATTTGTAAAGCCCACATTCCACACAGGGCCTTGGAACCTGCTGAGGGCCTCTATTTACAACATATACTTGTCACCCATTATCTCATCTTGTCCCAGAGCAAAGCATGTGTCATTAAAAAAAAAAATCATAAACTATAACTCTCCACTGCTTAAAAACCTATGGCTAGTCTAGAAGAACAAGGGACCTAATATTTTTTATCATTATCCCTATTTTGCAAAAAATGTTTGACTATATCCTTCTAAAAATGATATTTAATTATAACAAAAATACTGGTATACTAATACTTGTAATTATAAAATATTCACAAATGAAGTAGAAAATGGTGGGACAGTGGCACCTGCTATAGTCCCAGCAGCTCAGAAGGCTGAGGCAGGAGGATTGTGAGTTCAGAGCCAGTCTCAGCAAAAGCAAGGCACTAAGCAACTCAGTGAGGCCTTGTCTCTAAATAAAATACAAAAAAGGACTGGAAGGCTGGGGATGTGGTTCAGTAATTGAGTGCCTTTGACTTCAATCCCTGGTACAAAAAAAAAATAAAATAAATAGAAGATATGCTTTTACTTTTATGCTCCCCAATGAAACATTTTCCTAGTTTATGAATATGTTGGGAATTTTTATTTGATTATATTTTAGCCATATCATAAAATGTATTGAGATGATATGGCACACTGATTTCTTTGACCCTGACTTTAATTTGCTTAAAGAAGCAGGCCACCTCGGTACCAAAAAAAATTTTTAAAAGCAGCAGGCCATAGCAAGTACATACAATGCATTTGCCACTTTAAAAACATTTTAATTGAACATTTTATTGTACTAGCATTCTTTCTTTTCAGGGCATTTTTATGAAGATCATCTAGATTAACAATACCTCCAGTAATGCATAATCCCTTAAATTGAAATGTGATTTGTGTAATCTAAAAAAGCCAATCTCATAGAAGTTGACAGGAGAACAGTGGTATTCAAAGGATGGGGAGGGAGGATGGGAGAGGTTGGTTAATGGGTACTAAGTCACAGAAAGAATAAACACTGGCACTCTATTGCACTATAGGGTGACTACAGTTAACAATAATGTTCTGTGTATTTCAGAATAACTAGAAAAAAGGGTTTTGAATGTTCTCATCACAAATGATAAATGTTGGAGGTGATGGATAAGCTAATTGCCCCAATTTGATCCTTTTTTTTCTTTTTTCTTTTTAAAAAATTATTTATATATGACAATGGAATGCATTATAATTCTTATTACACATATAGAACACAATTTTTCATATCTCTGGTTGTATACAAAGTATATTCACACCATGATCCTTACATAATATATACATATATTTAAACATCACAGATTACCCATAAATTTACACAATTACTATATGTCAATTAAAAATATAGTAAAATTATTTTTAAATTATTTGTACAAAGAAATTTGTATAACTAGATGTGCTGGGTGATATCCCCAGAGCTGGCCTTGCATAACTTAAGACATTAGGCAGCAATTGAACAATCCTGGAGCCGGGACTGTAAAGCCACTCACACCTCCCTTGCAGCCAACAGGCTCAGAGCTGGGTTTTAGACTATTTTATGATGGAGTTATCTCTCCTTTATGACTGCATTCTTGTTATTTTATAATTCTGCTAGCATGGCCCTATCCTATCTGCAACTTTTATAAGCTGATTCAACTATTTTCAGGAAATAGACTAGTTACAAATAAACATAAACATAAATATAAGGTAGACCTTCTGTAATTTTTTTAATATTACATATCTCAATAAACATTTCACTTTTTAATATTATTGGACCCACCCAGCTAAAAACTATATTATTAATTAGAGGTAGACATTCTTGTGAAATAGCAATTTTCCTGTTTCCCTCTTTTGCTCTTTTAAGAGAAACATATTTCTCAGCTATTTCTTCCAACAAAGGCAACTGGTAAGTATCATCACATAAGCATTTTCAGAAGGATACTATCAGCCTTCCCTCCCCTAAAAGACACTGTTCAAATTAGTGGACCCTGGTCATCATTATTTTAGAGAACGTTTTGGAAACTGTGTTCCATGGGGGTGGTGATATAGGAATATCTTTTAAGTATTCTCTGAAAAAAAATGCTTCTGTGGTTAAGTAAATTTGAGTAACTTTAGGTGTAAGCAATATGAAACAGAAATCTTTATTGCAGGACTTTTCAGAATCTGTTTTTGTATTTTGGGGTTTTTGTTTTTTTTTTTTTTTGGCTGCAGGGCTGGGGATGGAGCCCAGGGCCCTCACATGCTAGGCAAACATTTTACCACTGGAAAGCATCATTTTAAAAAATGAAATATATTCCTAGTTTTTAGAATCTTTAAGAAGAAATATACACAAATGGCATATTTAAACATGGGTTGTGTGTTTTTATTTTTTTCCTAAGAATATCTATTAATACCAACATGGGTCTAAGGAACAGAGCTGGGAAACACTAATTTAGAAAGCTCCAAGCCAAACACTGCCCTTTACAATGACTCCCAGGGCCATAAAACAGGACCCATGAACAAGTTTAGCAACACTTTCTCAGTGGACTCTTGGAAGAATAAACAGCTGGTTCTCACTTCATTTGTTGAAAGTAAGCTTATGCTTAATACTTCCCTTGGCTAGAGCAGAATGTCAGAAAGCGAAGAGAAGTTATATTTGCCTAGATGCTTATTCTTTTCATTCTATCATAAGTGCCCATCTTCCAGAGAACTAAGGCCTGAAAAGTCAAAGATTCTGGACCAAAAGTCAAGGGTTGGAAGTGGAGGAGAAGAGAAATACTTTAAGGATCTAACAAAATATGCAGCTCATTTCCGGGGCCCTCATCACACATATGACCCACAGTATGTCCAGAGTTTCATTGTCCAATAGAAAAATAATGCAAGACTCATGCATAACTTAAAATTTTCTCATATCTGCACAATAAAAAGTAAAAAGAAACACGGGGCTGGGGCTGTAGCTCAGACTGCTTGCCTAGCATGTGTGAGGTGCTGGGTTTGATCCTTAACACCACATTAAAAAAAATTTTTAAAAAATGAAGGCCTTCTGTCCACCTACAACTACAAAAAAAATTTAAAGTAAAAAGAAACAAGCAAATTAATGTTATGCTCTATTTAACTCAACATATCCAAAATATTTTCAGTTCCACATGTAATTAACTTAAAAACTATTGATTTTTTGTTTTTTCCAGAAGTGGGGACTGAACCTAGGACCTTACACATGATAGGACAGTACTCTATCACTGAGCTGCACCCTCAGCCCTTAGTTAGATCTCTTAAAAATTCTTTTTTTTCCCCTTGTACTGTCCTTAAAATCCAGAGTGTATTTAAGACTTACAGCACATCTTAGTTTAAGTTTGCACTAAACATATTTCGACTGCCCACGAGCCACCATATGTGACTCATGGCCACTGTATTAGATGGCAATGATAAGGAAAACTACAAGAGCAGAAGCAATAAAACAGCATTTACGAGCACTTTTCATATGCCAGGTACCTTCTACACATTACCTCTCTGAATTGTCACTGTAGCCCTAGACTTGACAGGTGAAACTGAGACACAAAGAGGTTAAGCTACCTCTGCCAGATCACACAACTAATAAGTGAGGGTGCAGATGCTGAATTCCCAGGGACTCACTGCAGATATGGTCTAGAATCCTCCCTTCAGGCCTCTTTGTTAGACATAGAAGGTACTTAGCTATCACAAATTCTAAGCATTTCTTTTATTATATTATTATTATTATTATTATTATTATTTTAGTTATAGATGGACACAATAACTTTTTTTTATTCATTTTTATGTGGTACTAAGGCTCAAACCCAGGGCCTCACACACGTCAGGCGAGCACTCTGCCACTGAACCACAACCCCAGCCTTCTAAGCATTTCTTTTTACAGATGAGAAAACCATAGACTCTTATTGAAAAAAAATATATACCTATATAAATTCAGGTAAAGTTCATTCAATAGTTTAGCAAGATATGGTTACATTAAATTTGAGTAAAATGTATCCAATTTATTTTAAAATTTCTCATTTTGGATTATTAAGGAAGAAACAAATCAAAAGGAGGGAGATGGCAGGCAAAAGTGGGAAGGGTGGAAATGATCAAAGTATGTTATATGCATGAGAGAATAACCACAATGAAGTCTACTGTATTGCCTAATAATATGCACTAATAAGAATTCTGTTTGGTTCTCTAAAACATTGATTTATAGAGAGAGGAACAACTGCATTATATTCATATAAATAGAGCAGTAACTAATAATGTAAGATCAAGTAAACATTTTATTAAGTATTACTTAATGAGGTCAAACATTTGAAAATATTTATTTTTTCATTTAAAAACTAATAGTTATGTTGGGGTCTCCAACCCCATAACCTATTTCTTCTCTAGATTTTGCAAACAGGGTAATGTAGACTCTCTAGAGCTTAAAACTTAAACAATTGTAGAAACCCTTTTTAAGAAAGCTGTACATGAGATGGTAGAAGGTGCCCATTCCAATTGGATGGTTCATCTGTGTTCTTTCTAAATGGCAGGAATGTCTTTATCAGGGACATGATTCACAGAGTCAAGTACATCATGGAGACATTCAAAGAATGGGGCCAGAACAGCAACTTTTTTTCTTTTCCTTTTCTTTTCTTTCTTTTTTTTTTTTTTTGGTGATCATAAAACCTCTGTGGATATTTGTTAAATGAGAGAGTTAGACAAGACTCCACTTACTTCTGAACTCATACATTCACTCAACAAATTTTTTATTGTGCATTTATTATATGCCAGATACTATTATAGGCACACATGACTCTGAAGTTCGAGAAATTATAATGTTTTATAATATACAATGAGTTATGTGGGGAGAAAACAAGTGTTACTGGATTCAAGTTCACTAGTAGTTTTTTTTTTTTTTTTTTCCAAGTTTGTCCCTAATTCCTACAGGTCCCTTGGTCACCTGCTCTGCTCAAATGCCAACAGAACGCCCTAAAGGTTTGCAGCAGAGTTCCAAGTTCCAAGATCCAAAGGCAGAGTGAATTCTCACCAAGTTGCTAGGTCATCCTGCCCCATTCCATGCCCCAAGTGACCTTTGCCTGGAAGAAGGCTTTTTTTTTTTTTTCCTTTTTCTAGGCCATTAGGTTGTAGTCATCTTAAAGGTTTGCACAAATAACATTGTTTCAAGGTAGCAGAAAGCAGAAACTGGTGCACAATTACTGTTCACTTGTGTAATTCCAACTAGTAAATACACTTTCACCCTTGGGCAGGCTGCTACCAAGGAAAGATTATTCCAGAATGGAGCAGCTGCCTTCTCTCCATGACAAAGCTGGGCTAGAACAAGCTGCTTTTTCTTCTGGTTCTGAGGGAGTGGTGCGGTAAGATTTCTTTACCTAATGGTGCCTTTGCATTGCCAGAAAGAGGGGGAAAAGAAGGGAAAACAAAAGAATGTTTTATGTTAAATTTATGTGGTTTCTACAGCACTGAAGGAGCCAATTTTTAACTCCAGCGCCTTACTGATTCTCTTTTAAGCAACTTTATGGGTGGGTCTAATTAAGGCGTCTTCACGTGGTTCTTGCTTTCACTTGGTAAATTTTCAGGTTGAGCAAGCTGGAGCAGGTGAAGGTGGAATGCTGGCCTTGGCCCGAGTGCAGCTGGTCAGGAATGCCAAACTTCATGCTGGCTGCTATACTTCTCCACACATACAAAACCTTGCAAGGGAATAATTAGCTACAAAGCAACAGGAATGAAGGATAAGAGTGAATGCTATTGAAACATTAGATAAAATGGATACAGGTGAGCTATATATGGTTGGCTTGTTTAGCACAGGGTTTCTAAACCTCAGCACTATTAACATTTTGGGCTGGGGATCATTCTTAGTGGTTACAGCTGTCCTGTGTGTTAAAGAGTGTTTACCAGCATCCCTAGCCTCTACCTCCTAGGTGCCAGTAACATGCCCTATCCAGTGTGATAACAAAAGATTTCTTGAGACATCATCTGCTACCTGCTGGGGTGGGGAGGGAAGAAATTGTACCCACGGAGACCTGCTGGTCTAGATCCCCATGTTCCTGAAATCTATCAACCTGATTCACAATCAAGTCCTATTTTCAGTCCTAACTGAATATAAATAGCCATTAATGGCAGTTTGAAAGGCAGGCACTATTCAGTTTAAGAGCGTAAATACATATTAATAGAGAACTGCACTTGCTATTTGTAAAGGATGCCAGCTATGGTTTGGATCATAAATGTGATAAAGACCCATGTGATAAAGACTTAGTTCCTAATTTGGTAATTTTGGGAGGTGGTGGACTCCTTAGGAGGTGGGCCCTTGAAGGTGACAGTAGTACTCTAGCCCCTTCCTCTTCCTCTTTCACTTCTCAGCCATGCGGAGAGTGATTTTGTTCTGCCATGTATTCCTGCCATCAGGTTCCACAAAGACCCAAACCAGTGGGATCAACAGATCATGGAATGAAACCTCCAAAACTCTTGAGCCAAAATAAAACCCTTCTCTTTATAAGTTGATTAGCTCAGGCATTTATTACAATAACAGAAAGCTAGCACAATGCCAGTTTATCACAATACTTGACACATTGAAGAGTGATGTTCTATATTAAAAATGGCAAAAGAAAGTTCCCATGGAGTTTTTGCTTCCCCATAATGCAATGTTAATTTCCATTTCCTGGAGTAAAATGAAAAAGAAACATTTGTTAAACATAAAAGTTTAACAATGTCAAGGCAATACTCATCTAGCCCAATATAAGACAGCTAATTTTGAGCTGCTATTATTCTGCTTAGAGATTTCTTATGATTTCCTATATTTTAAGTCTTCTGGCTTGATAATTCAGAAAATCATCTGGTTGATGACTCAAGATTTTCTATCTTCATAGCTTCCTCAGGCACATACAGAGAATGATTTGCAGTAGCCCACTTTTAAAAGGAGACTTTTGCCCATATCCATGAGACATAGAAATTTAAAGAGAAAACAGGAAATCTTGCAACCATATACTGAATATAGAAAAGCATATGATACATGGGATATGAATCACAAAATTAAATGGACTTTGCTTTCCTTGTCCTTGAAATTCAATTTTGTTTCCTCAAGTTTCTCATCAGGTAGAACCTGTGGTTCTCTCATGACTAGCCAACTCTGGGCAGAGCCAACAATCAGACAGAGAGGCGATGACGTCCACTCCTGTCACTGATGAATAACCACCAGCTATTTGACTTTCACAACACATGGGTGGCTTGTGGTATCAGTCAGTAGTTATAGTGTCTCTTGAGTCAGTAGTTATTTCTGAGGTAAATCCAAGTCAAACTTATTTTTCTTTGATGTAATATTTAAGAGTTGTCATGGTTACAACCTTTTATCACAGACATAATCAGTTTATCATATTTCATGCAAAAATAATTAGTTCTTTCCTAATTACTAAGAGGACCTTAAAGATCATGCATTACTCAGACCTGCCTGCCATTTTCTACTAAATTGAGTTAAAAACTAAAAAACAAAATAGAATACACGTCCCTGAGTTGTTTGGGTGACAGGAATACTTTCACAAACTCTTGAAGTTTTTTCTACAGGAAGAGGTCTAATCATGGTGGCATCAAGTTAGGGTTCACTTCTCCTTGAGAGCACTTCCATTATAATCCAACTACTAGTTTCTTAAAAATACTTTTAAGCCAATGTACTTTAAAAATGAATTCTCTGAAAACTAAAATAAGAAAGCACTTGTCACATCCACATGTTTTCATAGAAAGTCTACACACTCCTTTGGTTAGGACTATTTTTCTAGCTACTACAATTTAAGTGCAAAGAAGACCAATGGGGAAATTTGTGAACTGAGATCACTGAAGTTTAAGCACTTACTGGTTTAAACTGTATATATTTTCCTTTTTCAAAACACTGATGTTTGTCAGTGAATAAAGATGTGCAAGGATTTTAGAGATTTATTTGGAATGCAATAGTAATCTTAGATGTTTGATGCATGCAGCCAGCATATTTATCTGGTTCACTCTACATGGCACAGGGCTGGCAAGGTGACCTGCATCTCAAGTTCACACTATAGCTCTATATATAACCCAGCACCAGCAACTGGCACCACACATGTAGTGTCACAACACTTATTCACAATGGACACATATACTGATTTATTGAGTCCCCTACTGAGCAAAGATCCCTGAGTTTCTGTTATGGAATGTACAGATTTCCAAACAGAGATTTGCACATATGATTTCCCACATGGCAACCTTTATTTCTCCATAAATACCAAACATCTTCTGATATAAATGCAGTAGCCATTACCTGATGATTTTTGAAGTTTAGGGTGGAATTCTAAATGTTCCACTGACCTCTAACCTAGATAATACTGTAAAGTATATACATAGGTTAAAAATTTCTTAAGCTCCTATAAACAAGATCAGATAAACATCCAGTGCCTATTTAATGTTAACCTGAAATTTTATTGGAAAAAGACCATGTTGTCACAAAAACATTGTAGTTCAAAAAACTACACACTAAAAACCAAAAATAATGTCTCCCTCCAGTTATTTAGTAACCCAACAATGACATGCAGAATAAGAGACTGGAAAGGCACTTTTTAAAAATTACACTGCAATATTTCAATCCAGATCTGAAATAATAAAAGCAATGGGTAAACTGCAAAGGTCTAATCCATCCATTTCGTATTTACCAAAATTTCTCTATAATGGGGGAAAATCTTTAGAGGACTTAAATAAGTATGCAGATCTTCCAAGATTTATATTGTTTTCAAGAAATGAAGAATGTGTATACCATATTTCTGTGAAAATTTATAAGCAATACAGCTACAGAGGCATTCTCCACTTGGTGGAAGACAGGAAAATCATTCTTCTGATCTCCACATAGCCAAATTTTAAACTCGATGCAGAAAACTCAGGCAACTCTGAAGCAAAATTTTCCAAAGAGCAACATTACTCATTGGCAGAAGATCCAGTGGGCACAGCACTGATTCTCACCTATGTTTTAAAACAGTTGCTTACAAACTTTGACACATTTGTGTCACTATGAATTTTTGTTTCACCATCAGCGTATGAGTTGAGAGAACAGTCACATGCCAGAGATTGATTAGTTGTTTAAGCAAAAAAGAAAGGTAAAAGCCAAGAGCATACTCCGAGAGGACCCTGGTTTAGTCAACTTTTTTGGCTGCTGTAACCAAAAGACCTCACAAAAACAATTAGAGGAGGAAAAGTTTATTTGGGGGCCCATGGTTTCAGAGGTCTCAGTCCATAGATGGCTGACTCCATTGCTCTAGGCCAGAGGGGAGGCAGAACATCATGGTGGAAGGACATGGCAGAGGAAAACAATTGGAAACCCGGCACCAAGAAGCAAAGAGAGCCTAAGCTCAGCTCACAAAAATATACCCAAAGGCACCTCCCCAATGACCTGTCTCCTCCAGCCACATCCTACCTGCCTTTAGTTACCACCCTAACAGGGTATTAATTCACTGATTGGCTCTCATAACCCAATCATTTCACCTCTAAACTTTCTTGAGTTGTTTTTCACATGAGCTTCTGGGGGATATCGAATATCTAAACCTTAACAGATTCCACCTCTCCCCATTAAACCCCCATTTTCAACACTTAGAAATAGTTCCTCATTTGCTTGCAGGTTTAAAATTATAGTTCAAGAATATGTTAGTCAGTTTTCTGTTACTATAACAAATGCTCAAGATAATGAACTTATAAGGAAAAAAATGTTTATTCTGGTATATAGTTTTAGAGGTTCATCCATGATCAGGTGGAACTATTGCTTTTAGACCTGTGGTGGAGGTGTCAAATTGGCAATGGCACACTCCTTACTTCATGTCCAGGAGCCAAGAAATAAAAAATATTTAAAAAATTTTTAAAAGGAGGGAATTAGTGGTTCTATAATCCCCTTCCAAACCATGCTACCAATGGCCTAAAGACCTCTTGCTAGACCCCTCTTCTTTTTTTTTCTCCTTTTTTTTTGGGGGGGGTGTATATACTTGGGATTGAACTCAGAGGCACTCTGACACTGAGCCACATCCCCAGCCCTAGTTTGTATTTTATTTAGAGACTGGGTCTCCCTGAGTTGCTTAGTGCCTCGCTGTTGCTGAGAAGCAAGATTTATTGCTACAAAATGGTTCCCTCTGTATATGAATTGAGACAAATTCAGATTCTCCTCAAAAAGAATTTTTAAAAAACACTAATCTCTATATTTAAAATATAAATCTTATAAAGTTCTCAGGCCCTTGCGCAAGGGTACATCTGCAGCTCTGCAGTTGGAGAAAATGATCTGGAGCAATTTCCTAATCCTTTTACCACGTTCTCCCTGTGGGCCCATAAGGATTTCCCAGGGGGTTCAGACAATAAATAGGCTTTCACACTGCATTTGTCTTCCTTCCCACTCCAGGTTCTCCTTCCCACCTTCTCTTCCACAATCTTCTGTCTCCTGCTTTTCAAAATCAAGACATACCTCTCCCCTATCTTCAAATACTAAGGGTTTAAAGAGTCTAGAATAAGCCCCTCCAGGTTCCACACAAAACAGCTGGCAGTACTGAGCAATTATGTCCCAGAAATCCTGGGAGTGTAGAGGCAAAGGGAAACCTTGACACTCAAGGTGGCATATTTCTCCCAAAATGCCATTCACCGTGTGTGCCTCCATCCCCCATCTTCCCATCCATGTATCAAAATATCCATTTAGAATCAAAATATCCATTTAGAACTGGCATAGATTTCTTAAGGGAAGTTATTAACAAGTTCTTTTGTTCAGAAAAGAAGATAAGACTCTGGCTGGAGAAAGTAAATCTGAATAAACTAGATGCTTTGACAATGAAGACTGGTTTTACAAAGAGAGGTTGAACATCCATCTTCCACCCAAAACCTATTAGGGATGCTTGCTTAAGAGGCAAAGTATAAGCAAATATCTGAAATCTGCAAAATCTGAAACACTTTTGTTTTGTAATGAATTTTGTATTGATACATATTAATTATACAGAATTTGAAACACTTGAGGTCTCAAGCATTTCAGGGAAGGAATACTCAACTTAAAATTGAAATTATATGTCATGCAAATAATAAGCTTATAGTAAACATTTTTTTATGTCAACTTAGAGTGTGTAGATTTTCAAGATGAGTTTGGTCTGTGTGAGTACTGAAGCTTGAAGTTTATCTACTGCATGTTCCTGATCAAGAGATCACCAAAGAAATGATGCTGTTCTCCCATGATTATTCAGATAAGATAAAGTATTTCAGGCTGTGAAGTGCTCTGTAAAGCTGTTATGCCTAACATCCTTTCATACACTTCAGCAAATCCATGCAGGTCCCTTTCAGCACTGAGGAATTCACAAACCACTTCCAACTCAATTCTCACTTTGGGGAATGAGACACAATGAATGGGGATCTGAATTACAAGCTCCTTAGGGGTGGAGACTACATTTTCTGTCCCTGTAACCCAATTCCCAGCAACTTTTTGGTACACAGTGGCAGTTAATATTTAATGCATGCCATTTGAGTCAAATTGACCTGAAAAATAGAAAATGAAACACGCACATAAGTTTATGCCAAATTACACCAATCTGTTAAAATAAACATGTCCTGCTGGTATAGCAAATACAGCATACAGTTGTGCAATATAACAGGTGTAAGAATTAGCACTCAGTCTATTGGGTAGGCTGGAAGGCTCTGGAAGCTGCCACAAAAGGATCTGCATTATATCTGTCCATTTGCTCTGTGATAGGAATGATCCTGCATCAAGGAGCTGATGGTCTCTTTCCTTTCCCTATGTTCTTTTCTTTTTCTTTTTTTTTTTTTTAGTTGCAGTTGGACACAATACCTTTATTTCACTTATTTATTTTTACGTGGTGCTGAGGATTGAACCCGGGGTCTCATAAGTGCGAGGCAATCGCTCTACCTCTGAGCCACAACCCCAGTCCCTTTCCCTATGTTTTATATATGGCTCCACAGGAGCCTGATGCAGGGAGGGGACAAGCAAGGACATGTGGCTACCCCCAAATGTCACAGTCTTTCTGCAAAGCTTCTGCAGTTGCTTCATACCTGTTAAAAGAAGAAGTCTTCCTTAGAGGAATTTATATACAGTGAATATACAGGAGCAGGAGTATCTTACATTACTGCTACCTTATTTTATGCCCTATTTTCAATAAATCTTAATTAACTAAGAGCAAATTGCACTAAGAATAAGAGGAGGATCACTTTAAGAGATCGTTTAGCTATTTATGTTGAAAGAAAGAACAGATGCATTGCCTTGACTCTGGAGTCCAACACATTGTTTGAGATTCTTAATTTTCTAACAAAATCTTGGCTTCTCCTATAGATTTTCTATTCTCCCCCAGATATCTGTAAGTACAGGGGCACCATATGTATTGTTATTTTTTAAAAAATTATTTATTTATTCAATCTAATTTGTTATATATGACAGCAGAATGCATTTTAATTCATATTACACATACAGAGCACAATTTTTCATATCTCTGGTTGTACACAGAGTCACAGCATTCATTTCTTCATACATTAGGGTAATGATGTCCATCTCATTCCACCATCTTTCCTACCCCCAACTCCCCCATATGTATTCTTAAAACATTTATTACAGTAGCAGAGCAAGGTGGTACATTCCTATAATCCCAGCAACTTGGGAGGCTGAGGCAGGACAGTCTCAAATTTGAAGCCAGCCTCCGTAACTTAGCAAGACCCTGTCTAAAAAGAAGAAAGAAGTGGAGAAGTAGCTCAGAGTGCCCCAGGTTCAATCTCCAGTACTGAAAGAACAACAACAACAAACAACTTTTTATCACTGTATAACAACATGTAGAGAAGCATACACACAAAACTGTGTCATTCCATGAAATTTTCAACAAATGGTTACTTCTGTGAAAACATTATCTAAATCAAAAAACATGACACTGCCAACTTCCCAAATACTCTCAGGGCACCTACACCTAAATTAAAGAAGGCAAGTGACTAAAGAGATGACGACGAACATAGGATAAATAGACTGGTACTTACACTAAACCACTTGTGCGTTGAAGGGAATATAAACTTCAGTACATGTAAATCAATCTATAAATGACAAGAAGAAATTTGGTTTGTCCAATTAAACAACCTCCCTCTCTCTGTGATCTCCCTCTTGGCTTCATTCCCTTTCCCTTCTTGTGCCTCCACAGCCTCCAACCATTAAGGACCAACAACTTTCACCTAACAGCTTGCAAGTTGTATTGTGAAAAGCAATGAATTTTACACATTCACATCACTAACTAATTAAAACAGTGGGTTTCTGACATAGGTTAACAATAGATAAAGATGTCAAACTAAATATATAAAACTTCACTATTAAGTTGTTGCTATTGGTCAAGATTGATAAGAGCACACAGAACCTCCCTGTATCTTTCTTTCTTTGTTTTTTTGTTTTGTTTTGTTTTGCTACTTTGTATGAATCTGTAATTCTTTAAGCAACCAAAAGTGTTGCTATACCAACAAACCATCATTTATATAAGGAGGTTTGTCTTGTTTTTAGTATGATTTTTTTAAGAACTTCAACAATACAAAATGTCTTCTTAGTTTTCTACTAAGTGAAACAATATTGGTAAAAAAAAAATCAAAATATTAAGCTCAAAGTTTGGTTTGAAAGTGAATAACCTAAAGCTTACAACGACATCAAAGTAATATACAACAGTTAACTTTCTTAATCTTTCCTTCGTAATCACACATTCCTCTCTTCCTAATATCCCCCCCCCCCAAAAAAAAGGCTTATCATGAACTTTACATTAAAAAAAATGTTTTGCCACCCAAAGATTACATGTTAGGTTCTATAGCCAATTCCTTTTGTGGCATCCAGGTTTTCAAATGGAACAAATGCTATGCTAGCAAGTATGTTGCACCCACCCTAAGAGCTGTGTCATTAAAACCTTGAAAATCTCATGGATGGTAAAGATCAGTACAAAGGTTAGACTATCCTTCTAGCCATTTGTAAATCACATATTTAATAAATCCTCTCACTATTTAAAGCAACTATGCCACTAGCAATGCCTACGAGATAAATGATCAGCTTTGAACTGTTAGCTTTTCCATTTTGGGTGTTTCTTGCAGCAAAGCAATTTATTTTTACTCACAGATTTAAAACAACATTAGAAATAACTTTTAAATGTTTCTGGTAGAAAATAACAAGCTTTCAGCATACATTAATTCACTGCCAGTCTGTCACTTTGCAAATTACAAAACAATGATAAATAGATAAAAAGATAGATAATTGGTGCATTTGCATGGTTCCATATAACACTGCAGGCTTTTTTATTCTGAACAAGGTGAAGAGACGGAAACCTAAGTAAGTTCTAAGAATGGATCCAGCAATGTCTGGGTATGAACGTGGATCTTAAAAACTACTATAGTTTGGACATTGGAGGTCCCCCCAAAAATCCATGTGCTAAAGACTTGGTCCCCATAGTGGCAATATTGGGAGGTGATGGATTGGTTGTGAAGTTCAGGTCACTGGAGATGTACCCTTGAAGCAGACTGTGTAACCCTGGTCTCTTCCTCTTTTCCATTTTGCTTTATGGTCATGAAGTGAACGGTTTTGCTCTGTCACATGCTCCCTGCCATTATGCTGCCTCATCACAGACTCAAAGCAATAGGGAAAAATGACTATGGAATAGAATTTTTGAACTAAATTTTTAAACCTTTTCTCTTTATAAACTGATTATCTCCAGTATTTTGTTATAGTGATGGAAAGCTGACACAAAACCAGTCATGAGTGCACTATGCATGACCTGAACCAGCTCAACTAATTCCAGATCAAATAATAATGGAAAAGTTGTTTATTCTATCTTGAGGAAGCTGAATTATTGCTGAAAGGGTCAAGTGCTCAAGTAGGGTGTGTCTGCCTTCCACACTAACGAGGTGATTCAGGTATCCAGGGGATCACGAAGACCTAAGGGCTGGACTCTTAGGACTTGGGCATGGTCATCATTGTCATGTCTGCTTTATCAACAACGGGAGAGAAGGGCTGAATAACAGAAGAGAAACAACAAATAGAGCTACACAGTATTCATAATAAAGTCTTTATATGAAAATGGCACATGAATAAACTATCAGGGTTATAGAATGAAAAGTATTTCAAAACTGTCCCAGCACTATGCAAAAAAAAAAAAAAAACACTTTTCCTCCTTTTTCTCTACCACACAAGGAAAATGAATGTGCTCTGAGAGGCTTGCATGGGGTTCACGGTCACTAAGGAGATGAGCTGAGTAGAGAGAGGCTGAGACTTTGTCCTGCCCAGGTCTTGTTGACATCCTGAGGGTGCAGACCATAGAGCAGCTACCTGGGACCAAAGCATGCAGCTGCTAAGAGCACTGGCTCTGCAGTCAGAGTCTAGGGTCACTTTTTTTTATTTGGATGGCTTTGAGTGAGTAAGGAGACCTTGCTAAACCCCAGGTCCCTCATCCACAACAAGAGTCAAAAAGGCCAGGGTGAGGACAGACTGAAGCTGGAATGTGCTCCAACCTCTACACAAAGCATCTCATTCCATCCTCTCAACAATCCTATGAGGTAAGTGCCATGATTATTCTCATTCTACAGATGAGGAAACTGAGACTCACAGGAGTTGCCAAAATTGGTCAACATTATCATGCAAAGTTGAACTGAAACCCAGGCAGCTTGGTCCCAAAGTCAGCCCCCATCTGTCACATCCCAGCACCTTCCTGAGTATCTGGAGGAGAGTGAAGGCAAATAAATAATTTTTGCCAAACATACATACATACATGCATAAATAAATCACTACATAGCAGGTCTCAAGATTTGGGGGTACAATTATTTTTTATATATTCTCATTTTAATCCCATGTACACATTTTGTTTTTCCTGTGTATAAAAATTTATCATCAATTTTATGGCTCATATAAGAAAGTTATTGCTTTTTCTAGGAAAAAAAAATGTTATCTATCTACTAGTGATGATTTAGTCCTGGAATCATTGAACAAATGCATTCTTTAGCCTATTGCAACAGCTTTCAAATTGGAGTTTTATTCAGACATGATAATTTTTGACACATTTTGAACCAGTGGAAGTTTTCAAACACCCGTTTAGAAGTAGAGATCTTTCTTTTAAGTACAGTGTGATTCCTCTGAATACTTCCAACAGGTGGCTTATTCTACCTTTGTCTTGTCAAATCCCCTTTTTGTCTCACAAATGTAGTGAATTCCTGGCTAAGGAAGTGTCCCTAACGTTTCCTTTCCTTCTCAAGATAACAAAAAATCCCTGAACGTTTTTCTCCATTTTTAATAAATGACAAATACATTCTACTTTCTACCCAGAAGAAATACAAGTGAACTTTGATTCTCTTTTATTATTTTTTAAAATTAGTTCTAGTTAGTTATACATGGCAGTAGAATGCATTTTGACACAATGTACACAAATAGAACCAATTTCTCATTCCTCTGGCTGTACATGGTGTAGAGTCACACTGGTCGTGTAATCATAATATGTATATAGGGTAATAACGTCGGTCTCATTCCACTATCCTTCACCCCCCACACTCACCCCCACACACACTCTCACTCCCCTCTGCCCAATCCAAAGGTTCTCCATTCTTCCCTACCTCCACTTCATTATGGATCAGCATCAGCTTATCAGAAAAAACATTCAGCCTTTGACAATCCACTGTGTACCAATCAGCAGGCATCTATCACTAAAAAATGACCAGAAGCAACTTCTGTAAATAACAATATTAACAAACAGCACAAGATAGCCTGAACCAGGCAAAGCTGCAATTGCCAGCATTAACAGCTGGGAGGGTAAGCATCTCTTATCCGGGGAGCCAGGTATGCCCAACTGTGAACACATCCGGTTACTTATGTCATGGTTCACATTCACCCCAGAATATCAGAACCAATCTAAGATCATGGTCAGGGCTCTCCACTTACAACACAGGTAAAGTCTCAGTGGAAGTGTCTGCAGGTGACATCCTAGTCAGAGAATGGAGGATACCCTTTCTGAAAGAAAATCCATCTTCAGACATACTTATTTTTCCCCTTTCATGCCCGTTTCACCTCTACCCAGCTAGACTAAACTGCTTTCTCAGAGATAGACTTAATGATTTAATTGTTCTCTATCTATGATGATGCTACAAAGTTGGCACGTTTGATGTCTCATTTCCAAAACACTGGGTATTAATTAACTATTATCTGTTACTTTTAAGATTACTCTTAAACGTAACTGGGGCCTTTTTTGTCTTGGCAGAACATCCCACCAGCAGGACATGTGACTACCACAAGATCAGCATTCTCCTTATCGTATTACAGTGTATGTAGAGGTCCTCTTTTAATTAAAAATCAGCCTGGTAAGTACTGTTCAGAAGTGACCAAACCTGTAAAACTTTTTCAAGGCTTCAAGTGTGTATTCAACACACCTGTGCTTACCACCACTGCATGTCACCTGTGGCCATCACCTCATCCTACCTCTTATCTCAGATAATGTAAGGCTGGGAGAAAAAAGAAAATGTGCAACCTCTTCTCAAAATGAGGTCCAAGGAACTCTAATCTTTTCCTTCCACAGAAGGGAAGAAACAGAAAAATATGGACAAAATCGCCTGAAAGGAATGGCAACTATAGCAACTCCCCCCACCCCTGTACCCTATTTTCATTGGCTGCTTTGGCATGGTTCAGACCCTGAAGTCATGACTACTTATTTCCTTGAATATAATTTGAATGTCTTGTTTTTGCAACTGAACAATATTATGAATATTTAGTAGCCAATGCCCAACAAATCTAAAACCTTGCTGTTCTAGCCAAGACCTTAAGAACAATACTATGCCATGGGGAAAGATAGACTCAGATAACCACCCAAGTCTTCTACCTTTCTCATTCAACTGCATCCCCAACCCCCAAACCAGAGACATTACTAGGTTTGCATTTAAACAGGAAATCATCTCCGAAGGCTGAAAGTGAAGGGAAAAACTGAATAACTCTTCTGACTATTTTTGCTATCCCACTGCACCAAATTGCTCAACCCTCTGTTCTGTCTTGGCTGGGTAGACTTGTTGACTAAAGGTGAAATGGCATAGCTTTTGCTCAAGTAACTTTTGCAAGACATAGAAGCCCAATTACTAAAGTCATCCTGAAATTAATAGACTAGCTGGTTGTTTACGGAAAGGATTTACTTATTCAGGAAATGCATAATCTCAAGCTTGAAAAAAATCAATGTGTTCTCCTAGCAATATTGTCTAAACCTACAGTATACAGATAATAATCAAAGATTAATTACTCAGTTAGTATACAGGACTTTTCCTATTTCACTTTATAATCATGAAATGTGAAAGTGCTTTAGGAGAATTTCTGCTGGAGTACTGGAAAGTTTCCATTACGTTAGGAATAATCAATAACCAAGTTCCTGCCTTCCTAGTGAAGGAAAATAACCTGTATTTTGAAATTTCTTTCAGGAAAGGTACATCACCATTAATAAAAGATCTACTCACGTCATATTCCACATTCCATTCATTCAAACAACAAAGCTTCTGGGAGTGAATAATCTGATGTTCTTAACAATTTCTCCTTAAAAGTCAAGGTTCCCAAGAATCCCTGCAGACAGGATACTTCTGACAAAGTTATGATGTAGAAAATGAATGATCCTCAAGAGCCCACATTATTTGTTAAATTTGACTCTTTTCATAACAGCTGTGTCACCGTTTAATGAGTTTAAATATGTGCTTTCATTTAAATCACAGAAACCTATGAAACTGAATCACCACATTTTGCCATAGGCATTGCTACCAAACTACTAAATCAAGTTGCTTTCTCTCCTCATTTCTTTTTTCTGCAAGTATTTTTAGGTCTGGCAAATTTACAGAAGCTTATGACACAACATTAAAAAGTCATACTTCTGATCCCTAAAGTAAATGTTTTCAGGGTTCACAAATGCTCTGCCCTCTATCTTATGAAATGAACAGTTAAGACACTTAGAAGAAACTAGATTCTAAAAACCAAATGCTTCATAACAAGAGGAAAAGTGGGAAAGGAACAAAAACAGAAGAAATAGACAGAAAATATGCAGAAATGTGCAGAAATTGGGACATGCATGAAGCATAAGTAATAGAAATATAACAGAAATTTGAAGGAATACTTTGTGTTAAAAATACTTTGTGTTCTTATTAACAAATAGGACTAAGTGATAGAAGGCATCAATAGCTTAAGAACCACAGAAGTTTCAATGGAGGTGTGAGGAGAATTTTGGGGAACATTTGGCAGGGTGTTGGGAGCCAGCATTGCATGGCACAAAAAAAAACCCAGCAGCTCAATGTTCACCGGTCCAGTGATCATGGGCAAATTACGGAATCAATCCGAGCCTGGGTCTCTTGCCTTCAAATGTGGATAATTATCCTGATCCTGTGGGGTTGTTAGGAGGCTCAGAGAGATGGATATTAAGACATTGTGTAAACTGTAAAGTGCTATACGAATGCAAGGTGTTATTATTATTATGACATCAATGTTCTAGCATCTAAATTACAGGGACAACATACTTATTATTGACACGCTTAAATACATATCTTACGTACATTGAGATTTGCTTTTAATTTCACGGATGTTTTCAGCTGCAAGGATTCTTGGAATAATCTTGTTTAGTTATTTTATGGAAACTGAAACTGGGTGGGTAGATTCTAACCTGTTTTCTCTTCCCATTATAACTAACAGCAAATAACAAGAAAAAAATACATTAAGCCATGAACTAAGAAAAGCCCCTTAGCAACACCACTTTTCCAGGAATGAGATACATGTAAATGCATACTTGTATTAAAAATTATCATGAACAGTGAATGTTTTTGATGTTAACTTTCAAAACTTATACAACATAGTTTTAAATCATTTGTCATTTTTTTCCTTTGCAGTCATTTATCAGTTTTTTATTTGCAGTCATTTGTTTAAATTTTTCTCTGCAAAGACTAACTCATAACAGCTTGCAAAGATGAAAGAAAAAGAGGGAAAAAGAAGGGAGGAATGGAGGAAGAGAGGTTTAAAAAAGCAGAAAGAAGAAAGAAAAACATTAAGGTAGTGCATAATTTGTACTCATAAATATGTTCTATGCATAGTCTATTAAATCAGAATTTTATCAGCAAATGTCAGCAGAGTTAAAGAATCAAAAAGTAACTACACAAATAAGGTTTCTGATTCTCTATTAATTTTACAGCAAAAAATCAAGTCAAGAAAAAATTCTGAAATGCATAATATTTAAAAATTCCTTAAGATCAATAGTCACATTTAAACCCAAAAGGTGTTACAATTATTCTCCAATGACCATGTTTGGATTTTCTGTCATTCATTTGAACTTAATCAAAAGTGTATGAAATTTCCAAGTCTAGAGGTTTTGTTTCCCATGAAAAAGATAATTGTTTAGCTTTCTGTTATTGTATTAAAATATACTTAAAGGAATCTGGTTGGAATAATTAGATCTTGAAAGTTATTACTAAAACAAACAAAACAGTTCATCTAATTTATCTTGTTCAGCACAATTCTAAGCATCTACAATGGCCAATAGCATATGAGAAAGAATTAGGAAATGATTATGGAAATAAAGAAAAATTATTATAATTAAACCTCCCTACCTTTTAAGTATTCAATGTTTGCTGGTAAATGAACAAAACCAGTTTCTGACATTTAAAAAATCACTTTTGAAAAACTTTCTGAAATTTTAATATAATGATCAGAAATTCTCAGGACATATTCATCTGTCCTTAAGGACAAATACAAATTCAGTGAATGACATGCCTTTTATTCAAGTCACTAAAGTGGTAAAAAAATATATATATATGAGTATAGTCAAAGAAACTAAAAACATGCACAGTTTTTCACATACAAATGCAATTTTCTTATAACAGAGAAACCATATGCAATGCATCAATTATTTCCCATACTTGGTGCAAATGAAAGGAGCTTCAGTGAAATGGTCATAATGATATCATTTGTAAGGCAATACAACTGCTAAAACAATCATGACGTTACCCACTGTGCACAGGTCGTAGCAGTAAAACGTCAGTATCACATTTCTGCTTTTAAAACAAAATCCTTCATGAATGTTCTTAAAATGCCTGCAAAATAAACTGCTATATTTCTTCTTACACACAGGCCTAAGTATACAAGGTAACACCAAAAGCCATATTTTAGCCTTTATTGATATCTAATCTACCTATTTGTTTCTAAGTGATTTCCCCAAATAAACAGGTAAATCTGTACAGTTTTCAAAAATGAATCAGGAAACTGATGTGTCTTCTCATTCACAACTAGCAATAGTTCAATTAATTTGAGAGATATTGTCTGAGTCCAGTGTGATTCAACACAGATTTATTGTGTCTGGAATTAGACAGACTTGTGTTTCTTTTCTTTCTTTGCTTTCTCCAGCAGGAGTTATATAAAGAATGTAAAGTAGTCATTTTGCTCATTCATAACAATTTTGGGGGGAAAATCATGCAGTTGGGAAGAAATGTAAAAAGCTATCAATTATGGTCCAGACTCCAGTTCATTTCTTCAACTGGATTGTTACTCTTTTTTAAAAATGACCATTTTAATTTTAAAATGTAAATTGTATTATTTCTTGGGCACTTGTGACATTGCAAGTTTTCTTATAGTCATTTAAAAAATTCTAGAACCTTAACATCTGCTGTAATAAGACATTAACATTTATAAAAAATAAGTAGATAAATAAATAACAAGAAACAGAGAGCTCCGAGAAGGAGCTTGGGCCTACAAGTATTTCCACATTCTTTTTCTTTTGCCTGCAGGCCAGGCAATAGTCTCCTCCTCTGAGACTCAGCTAAATATTCTCTTTTTTGAGAAACTGTTCCAATCTCAGAGGTAGAATTTGTCTCTTTTGTGACCGCCCAATGAAATACCAAATCACATCTGTTATAAAATACTGCATTACATCACAGGTCTCTCTCTCTCTCTGCTCAGCCACTCCAAACTGCAAGTCCTTTGAGGACAAGTACAGTTCTCTTATTCCTCTGTGTATCCAAAACCTGGCATGAAATGTGCATATAGTTTATCCGTGGTTCTCAAACTTGCATGTGTGGGAATCTCCAGGAATAACTGTATTCACAGACCATGGGTCTTCTCCCCATAGGATATTATTCAGGGTGGGTCTAATAATGTGCATTTTTGGTATGTTCCCAGGGGCTGCTACTGCTACCTTGGGCCCACACTGCAGTATATCTTTAATAGGCTAATTCATGAAATAAAATGCAACCCTGAAACTTATTTACCAATGAAACAAGAACCTGTTCTTGGATCTTAAAGAAGCTCATGAGATGAATATGAAATAGGAGTATGAGAACAAAGACAAAATTTCTTTTGTTACAAGCTACATAAATCACTTCATCAGAATTTCCCAAAGAGGTTTAAGAAATGTGTGTGCTGGACTCCATCCCCTGGAAATACTGATTCATTGGGTCTGGGGTACAGCAAGCCATTTTCTTTTTCAAAAGTTCCTCAGATGATTATAGGAAACAGTTAAGGTTAAAAACTATTGCTAAAAAAAAGAAAGAAAGAAAGAAAAAGAAAAGCTGGATATGGTTGTGCCTGCCTATAATCCCAATGGCCCTGAAGACTGAGGCAGGAGGAACACTCGTTCAAAGACAGCCACAGCAATTTAATGAGGCCCTAAGTAACTTAGTGAGAACCTACCTCAAAATAAAATATAATAAAAGGGAGAGGTGGAATTGTGTCTCAATGGTTAAGCACCCCTGAGTTCAATTCCTGGAAACCTCCACAACCCCAATAAAACAGAAAAAGAAAGTCATGTGCTACTCTTTTTGGTTCAGTCACTGATTTACAAAACCAAGTAATCTGATGCTAACTTTTTGTTATTGTTGTTGTTGTACTAGTGACTGAATCCCGAGGACCTTTACCACTGAGCTATATCCCAAGCTCTTTTTATTTTTTATTTTGAGATAGGGTCTCACTAAGTGGTAGAGACTGGTCTCAAACTTGCCCTCCTCCTACCTCAGCTTCCTAAATTGCTGGAATTACAGGTATGTGCCCCAGCACCTGGATGATGCTGACTGAAATAAGAAAAGGAGAGCCTCATCTGCTGAGGATTTACAAATAGTGTGATTTCCAATATGCTTAAATGTATGATGTACTATTTATCAGTAACAGATAACTGCAGCTAATCAGCAGCCTAGTCTAGAAAGAAGTTAGTAATCCAGAATCCCAGTGTGGCTCAATATTGATGCCGATTGCAAATATCTGACAGATGGAAACAGGAGGTTGTCCTGGAGTCAGATCTTTCCATGATCAAAGACAATAACTGCAGTACAAGTAGAAGTACCAAATACAATGACAATTCAAGGCAATATTGCTCACTTGGGCTCCAGACTTATATATTCTATTGCCTCATGGATGCTTCTAGTTCAGCATTTCAAGTATGACATACCTAAAAGCTGAAGTCACACCCCTTTACTTTGGTCTCCCCAACTTCTCAGCCTCTGAGAATGGATTCATTATCTACCCAGGCTTCCAAGTCAGAAGTCTGTGTCACCCTGACATTCTCTATTTCTTATACTTCCTACATATAGATGCCAATCAGTTCTGCCTTCAGATTAGACCCCAATCACTTGTTCTGCATCTCCCTGCTCTGGCTTTATCTCCTGACTGCCAAAGTCCCTGATCTCCCTGTTTCTACCATGGCCCCTACAGACTATTCCCCATCTTTCTAAAATATTAGCTTTTTCATGTGAGTTCCTGGTTTAAAATTCCCTAGTGATTTCTCTTTCATACAGGATGAGATCCAAAGCCACAGAGAGACAATATGTAGCCTCATCATTTATTCCTTCTCTTCCTGTCATATTTAATTACCAGTGCTCTCAAGAACTTTGCTCCAACTACCACTCCTCTTATATCCTACTCTCCAAAGAAATAACCATATAACCAATGGCTCTTTGAAGGCTCAAATGTGTAATTCCTTTCATTGGGAATATTCCTGGTCTCCAGGTAGAATTATAAGCAATTAATCTTGAAAGACATCTTTTATCCTGTGCAGAACTCTACCATTGCTCCTGTGATATTGTTGCATACTCACTCTTCTGCTGACTTCCAAATACTTATGGGCAAGTATCAACTGTGATTCATTCTTACATCTCAATATGGATAGAACAGTGTGAATTGCTCACCATGGCCCAAAAACAAAGAAAAAAAAAAAAAACAAGTAAAAGCCCATGTAATAATAGTGGCCAATATTCGCCCTTACGATCAAAGGACAAACAATGGTGGTTAACTTACATAATTATTTATACTAAATAGGGCCATATATGCTGGTCCACTGGCAAGAGTGTAATCGTGGTTATATTTAGGGTGATGTACAATTAGTCCCCTAAACTGTAATTCCAATGTCTAGTAAATGTGAAGCTGCCGATATCATCAGAAAGGACACTTGGACTCTGGGTCTGTCTCTGAGAATCCACCAGAATGATATTACTTAGAGGAAAGAGAGACATTCTATCCTCTGTGAGAGCTTTCACATATTACTTTCTAAAGCAAGCTGCTGAAATTGCTATGAGTAAAATTCATTCTAAGCATATGCAATTCACAGATGGTCAGTCAACAGGGCCAGACATCTGATACTGTACTTCAATGCCTTTCAGTGCCTTCTGAGATTAAAATGATAAATCCAGCACTTGGTTTCTAACGGGTCTTAGTGAACACACCCCCACTACTGGCTGCATTCAATTAGCCTCCCAGCTGGCTTTGCAAACTTCCTAGATGCGGGGGAGGGGGAATATAAAGGAAGCTTAACCAAATGTCCATGAAAAGTGAAAATCACAGTCAAACCAATTATTTAAATAATTCTTAATAATTCTTGAGCTCCATCTAATTGACTGTGCCCACGGACATGAGAATTGACAATCTTGAGACATTGTCCATAGGGTCCAACTGTGGAATTTTCTTAGAAAAGGCAACCTTTTCAAAACAAAATGAAAAGAAGGTGTGAGAAAACACTGTGATGTCCAATGGGGATAGGCTAGGAGAACAAGCCAAGAGCTATACTCTATTCTGTATGTGCCAATTGTTAAAGAATAAACCAGTAATAATTAACTGAGAATTAAAATGTTTCTTACCATAATTTCAAATGTCCATTAATGACAGAAGAAAGTAAAACAGAATGAACTTATTATGAACTTGAGGACAGAATCTAGCTTTTAAAATTGTTTTACAGGGGAAAATGTGTTCACAGGGAAACAATGTATGGGTAGTGTATATTTTAAAACCTTGAACTTTTCTTATTAGTAAAGCCTAACTATAAGTAAGACCATTCTATAGTACTAAGTCAACATTAAACACACACACACATATACCATATTCACAGCAAGCAACATGGCAAGAGTCAAATTACTCGGTAGGTGGGTCCTTCCTTGGACAGGCTGAATGTCCTGAACATTCTGATCCCATCCCCATTTCAGGACCAGGGACACAAGCCTGAGGCTACCTTACCTTAATTCCTCATAATCATTAATTACCTTTAATATTAGAGTTATTCACTATTGTCAAAAAAGTTTCAGACGCTAGCTGATAGTCCCAAAGCTTACCTCAGAGAAAAAACAAAAGAGCATTTTCTTTTTAAACAGCATCTTTCATTTTATTGATACTACCTCTAAAAACATTTCAAAACTTGTTAGTGCTGTCACATGGACCAAGAGTAATTTTGCAGTACAACAGATTTTGAAAAATTATGGATTATGAAATTAAATATGTGAAACCAGAATGACTGTTTAAAGTCTATTGGAGCAGTGTTACCATATTGGAACAATATCTGCTAGTCTGTGCTACATCAGTGTGGATATACTCATAGCTACAGACACTCAGGCTGGTTGTCTCCTTTTGGGGTTTGAAAAGCAAGTTACTAATATTTAATTAGTGGCTTAAAGAATCACACTTCTCTGGACAATAGTAAAAACCATTAAGACTATCCCCCTTTTAATTCACAATGTCTAGCATATTCTGTGCACTCAATACATATTCACTGAATTCAGAAATTAGAACTCAGAATCTTGGAGCTTCAAAGTGTCCACCTTCACGCAGAGCTGGAATGAGAAAATAGACCTCTTGGACTTCCCAAGATTTAATTCCTCTACAGAAAGGAGGGGTAGTGGTTCTTCGCCTTAGATACCATCAAAATTCCTGCTTTTTCTTCCCCCCTGTAATATAGTCCAGACCTCCTGAATCAGAGTGTTCTCAGAAGTAGGGCCAAGGCAAGCTCATTTCTACAAAGCTCACTTCATTGAGAATACCTCCTGTCCTTGGAATGCACCACGGATCTCTTCCAGAGCAGCACCTTTACCTGCCCATTTTGCAAGAGTGTCTTGCTCAACATCTCTGAAGCAATCTCCATGTTGGTTCACTCTTTGATTTGGCCACTGAGCTGCCCCAATGAAAGGCAGCCAGAACAAGGACTGAGAAGCCCTGAGCAGGAGTGTAGACCACTGAACAAGCAGGCGTCTGTTGGAAACTTCAGACAAGGGGCCCATCTTAATAAGCCTGTTCCCTGGTACCTTTCCTCTTCATCATCCGGCATTAGTCATTCACACACACATCTGACCTGGCTCTCCTGAAACCAGGCAGTTTAGAGTTATGGGAATTTGAATCTTGATTCTGCCTCTTACTAGCTGTAGAAAAATCATTTCATAACTTTACTCCTCTGTACCTCAGTTTCCCCATAAATAGGGCACTCACCTCACTTGAAGTGAAGATTAACAAGACACTTACAACCTTGTCTGGTCTTAGGTCTGAAAGCAACTAGTACAGATGACACCATATCTTAGAACAAAAATAACAGTAACAACAACAAAAAACTCACTAAAACCAATAAATCTTCTTGAACAAAATTAATAGATCCTGTATAGAAAGATTTCATCTCATACTTTAATAATTTGTTCCTTAAAAATGTGGTCTTTTGAATGTGGCTTTAGTGGAATGAAATTTGTTTACTTCTCAGGAGCATTCTGTTTTAAGTGAATACAGAACAAACAGGAAAATTCAGTGGCATTTCTATTTTTCTCAGACACAAATCTCCAATCATTAATCCTAGTGTTCAAAGAGTGACATCAAAGAGCTGGGCACGTTTCTGGAGCTCTGCAGGGGCTCTAAGAGCTTAATTTAAAATAAAGAGGGTCCCTTTGTCAGAGATAGAGAGACCTTACTTTATTAAGAGAACTCTAGTATCTCAGGAGCACTCCAGACCACTGTCCTAGCCATCACAAGCAGGGAGGAGGGGAGCCCTCCAGGCTAATGTAGGGGGGAGAAAACCATCCACTGGCTCCTTTAGTAAAAAAAGACTAATCCTTTATTATTGAAACCACACCCTGTCTTTTCCCCTTTGCCTGTATTTTGCAAGATTGTTAAAACTCCAGATGTTCCAAAGGAGCTCTTTACTTTGGCAGGTAAATCTCCATGGAGACTACCAATCTTTCTTCTATGCCCAAGATTCTCAAACCTGGCTCCCCAACCTGAAGGGCTTTGAAAAATCCTATAGCCTCCTCTCACCCCCAACCAATTAAATCAGAATGTCCAGGGTGGGAAGTCGACTCCCCTCACCCCCAAATCTCAGGTGAGTGCTCTACTTAGCAAAGTTAGAAACCACTCTTTTATGCTTTACTCCTCCTCCAACAAACCCTCTCAGCACCAAAGCCCCAACTCCCCATGCCAATGACATCAACAGCAAGCAGGGACCTGATTCTTGGAACCTAAGCCTATTTTGAAATTGTGCAATTAAACCTTCTGAGGCATGTTTCTCGTGTCAAGTGGGTTTATGGTCGGCAGTCACGAAGCCAAACTTGCTCATGTTCCGTCTGGACATTTGGCATACAAGTGAACCATGGACATCAATCCTTTATTATTTTTTTTTCCAATTAAGTTTAATATTTTAGTTGGCCTAATGTCAAACTCTCCAAAAAGGCAAAAAGAAACATCCAAAAGATTAAATCTTGGGATAATGAGAAGAAAAGTTTGCTGTGAGCCCCATTTTGAAATACGGCTCTCGGATAGCCAGCGGGATGAGTTCGCGCCTAGGGAGTTTGGCATAAGGACTCAGGTGTTGCACAGCGGCCAGCCATACATCTTGGTCCAGGTCCACTGTAAAGCCTTGAGATGCAGTCGAAGCACTACAGGTCATGGGCAAACCTCTGGAGTACCGGCAAGCAGCCACCTTAAAGACACCCTAGGGGTCTTAGGAATGGGCATCAGAAAAGGAGCTTCAGTCAGGCAGCGAGCCCTGGTCCCCCAGCCGCGCGCACCGGGTTTGTGGCTGGGGTCCTCTCCCATAGGGCGAGGGCGCGGATCGGATCCTCCTCACTGCTCTTCAGAGAAGGAAACTACCAGCACCACGCCTTCCCTCCTGCTCGCTGAGGCGAAGAGGAGTTCTAGCCTCCCAGGTCACTGATGCAACTCCATACCCGGGAAATGGGTTTGCAGAGATCAGCGTGAAGGGCCGGGTCGCTAGGTCGGGAGGCGTGCGGCTTAACCCCAAGAATGAGGAGGAGGAAGGAGCTGCAGAGGGTACGCTCGGGAAGTCCCCTACCCTAGAGGTCCTTTCTCAGCTCCCTAAGTCCCTAGGACTCAGCTGATGGGACCCGCCAGCCCTGATGTAAGCGCCCTACAGCGTCACCACGGCCCTCCAGTGGACAGTGCCGGGCACACGTGCTGCAACGACAGGCGTCTACCCCGCACCAAGTTTTCGCCCGCAGACGCGGACCCAGCGCAGGAGGGCAAGAAAGTGATAAAAGTAAGTTGGGAGCTGTCGGGTACGTAGGCGCTCCCAGCGGCGGTTCCCATAACCCGCTCGCAGCCCCGCCGCCCTGAGCCCTGCGTCTCCCTTCCTCCGGTCCTAGCAGACTCGCCCAGCCCAGAAAAGAAACGTCCAGTTCCTCCCACGGTCCCAGCCAGAAGCGCAGCTGATCCTCAAGGAAACA
>NW_026000153.1:29509769-29536691 GCF_001458135.2 Marmota marmota marmota | reverse complement strand
CGCCGGTGCGCGGGCGGGGCTGACTGCGGGTCAAGAAGCACGCTCTGGAGAGTGGTGCTGGGGGTCGAGGGGCACGCCCTTACCTTTCTTTTCCTCCAACGCACAACTCGCCCATACCAGCGCAGCTAGTAGCACCAGCAGCGCGGGTCCGGCGGTCCTGGAGGGTCGCATTGCTGCCCCCGAGGAGGTGGCTCCAGTTCTCCGCAATTATTCCCGGACTGAGTCAGACTGCCGTGCGAGGTGGTGGCGGCGATGAGGCGGAGACTCCGGCAGACGCCTAGGTGGCTTGTCGTCCGGTCTGGGCGGCGGCAGCCGCCAAGACTTGTTCAGGCCGCCCTGGCCGCGGGCGCGCACACCGTGCAGGAGGCGGAGGCTGCAGCGCTGCGCTGGGAGCTGCCCAGACGTCTAGCTTGCGCCGGCCGGGGTGTGGGGAGGCTGGGCGAGAGGAGGAGGGACCAGGCAGAAGAGGAGGGATCGGGAGGAGCGGAGGAGGAGGAGAATGCCCAGAGGGAGGAAGAACTCGCGCAAGGATCGAAAGCAGGCTGCGACCAGGAGGTGGTAGTGGATGGCTGTGGCCCTATAGGACGGAGCGCTCCTGCGGGAGGCGGGCGGCGAGCAGGAGGGAAGCACGAGTACTTGGGAGTTAATTTCTGAGTGGAGGGTCCCCTGCGCTTCCCCTTCGTACCTGGTCCACTCTAATTTACATGGCTAGGTAGAGGGGTCAGCCTTCATGGAACCAGCCAAACTTGTGTAAGGTCCCCGTCTTCCCTTCCCTTCTTTCAGTTTACTAAGCAAACTTGTACCAGCTCGGGACGAACTGGCTGAACCCAGGAGCCAAGTTTGAGTAGTGGTACGGATGGAGAAGATGCCCTTTATTCTGGTCTCCAACTCCCCCTCCGCACCCTAACCCGGGAATCTTAGCGGAAGCTGGCCTAGCAGCGAAGGTGTTCTCATCCTCGCCGGCTGGCAGGAGTGCGAGACGTCTGAAGTGGCTCTCTGAAGTCCGAGGGTCCTTAAGATCTCATCAAGAACCCTCGAAATCGTCTGAAACAAAGCAACCAATTCCTGGGACAGAGAAGAGCCTCAATAAATGTTTGTTGAGTGAATGCATGAGTACGGAGGGAGGAACGCACTAACAGAATTTCGTATATACACTAGTAACTAGCCAGGGATACACATACATAAAGCAAATATGCGAGGTAAGATTACTTCGTGAAAGTCCGGCGCTTGGAATAAAGGCTTGACACAAACAACAGTTAAAATACTTTTACAGAGGCTAGGTGGCCCACTGACCAGAGCCAGCCAAAAGAAATTAAGCTTCTTCTAATTGAAGGAACTTCCGCTAAAATCCTTCAGCAAAGTCCAACCTACTTCCATTGCTCCTTCTTCTCTTACAGGAGAAATGTTCTCACCTTGGTCGGTTCAGGCTCCAGATCTCTTCATTTTTCACAGGACTCTTTGCTAACCCTCAGGCCTGGTCGGACTCTGATTGCTTAGTCTTAGCAGGAATCACAAGCCTAAAAGTACTTGGCGCTAAGGCCTTTCTTGTTGCTACAGCAGAGTAACTTCGCGACTTGAGATTTGGTATCAATCTGATCATAGTTAAAGAATATTATGACAAATGTCTCTATGAATGTTATTGCTTCATAGAGCTAGTAGAGTGAGAACTCTGAAGTCCTTACACATTATGTTCTCTTTGGGAACTCAAGAGAAGAAATTCCTATGCAGTCTTAAAATCAGCTATAGCTTACATTGATTTATGTTTTAATATATGGACATTATGACTTGTGGCAGTGATTATATTTCCTTAACAGAAAATGTGGTTTAAAACAAAATGTGGTCCTCATTTTGTAAATACAAAGGACTTCACTGTAAGCATAGCATTTATAAGACTCATTTCGTTTTCTATTTTATAAGATTTTTATTTCTATTTACTCTTGTGATCCCCGTTTGCCTTTCTATAATATTCCCCTTGTCTTTGTGTTCCTTTGTAAGAGGGAATTGAACACTTGAGTTCAAAGTGTCAGTGGTTATTCCATTTGTTAAAACAAAAGAGCATATTACTCTAATTCACAGTAAAAATGACAGGTTCCATGGATAGTAAGGAGCCCTGTGCTCTGGTAAAATATCTACCATTCAGGATGCCAGGTAAGAAGCTGAGGAGCATTTTCCTGGGGCTTTAGGAAGTTGTTTAAACTCTCCAAGCCATAGTGTCATCATGCTATAATAAAAGGCTGTTATTGTCATCCCTATGATGGTGATGTGACAGAATTTCAGCTTGGAAGGCTGAGGATCCTGAGTTCAAAGCCAGCCTCAGGAACTTAGCAAGGCCCTAAGCAACTTAGCGCGAGACCCTGTCTCAAAATAAAACAGGCTGGCTATGTGGCTCATTAGGTTCGTTGAACCCAGTGGGCCCCTGAGTTCAATCCTCTGGACAGAAAATAAATAAATAAATAAATAAATAAGCAAGCAAGAAAGAAACAGAACTTTCTGAAAACAATTACCAGAGGAGGCAGTGGACACTTTTTAGGCCCACAGCACAATAATGAGATGGATTCCAACTAATGAAGAGGAATGAATTTTGCTGAACATCCTACTGTGGACACCTATATCAAATTTGAGTTTCTTCTCTGAGCTTTTAACATAAACAGTGACGTTCAGGTTGATTTTGTACTTTCTTGCCAGGTATCTGAAATGTATTGATAACTAAAATTACTCATTAAAAAAAAAAAAAAGCGCTATCTTCAAAAGAGAGGAGCCTTGCACAGATAAGGTCCTGCAGAGAGGATACTCAATACACAGTCTCTGTGGAGAGTGATCCCAGGATAGCCCAGGTGCTCTGTACTGCCACATCACCACCATAGGGATGACAGTAACAGCCTTTTATTATAGCATGATGACACTATGGCTTGGAGAGTTTAAACAACTTCCTAAAGCCCCAAAGTATATTTACTATCATGAGAGGCCACCTTTGAGCCCACATAACTCAACCCTTTCTTTCTGAACTTCTTCTAAACTTTAGCCAAATGGTGATTTTTATGACCCAAATTCTATTTCATTATATCTTAGAAATATATTGGGTCAGGTAAAACCAAAATTTCTGCTTGGCCAAAAACATTTTGGATAAAGCCTCCATGCATGCCACACTAGTAAGCATATACCAGACTTCAGTATTTCCCAAAGCAAATCTCATAAGTGTCATCAATTTTTGTAACAGAAACTGCTCCTTTTCTTTACCTGCTACACATGAGAAACAATTTTTCTCTGGTGAGTGTTTATCTTAAAAGGTTTTGAGCATGCTGAATGAGAGTTTAGCCTTTTTTTAGAAGAGTCATGGCACTGAATTCCCTAAAACCACATACTTGTGAAAGGGAACGAGAAACAGTTTATTTGGTCAGGTCAAGATACCAGGGCTTTAAATATTTTAGGTTTTATCTGAGACAAAAGGCATTTGACCACCTGTTGTTCCCCCGCCTTAGAAGTCAAAGCAAAGATTGATGAGGAAAAAAGTCAGAGGAGCAGAATTCAGAATTTAAGTGTGTGTGTGCATGCTTGTATGTCTGTATGTGGTATGTGTGGGAATGAGCTTACCTTAGAGTATAAAGTGTTTCTTCATCTTCAGAAATATTTTTACACAGGAATGGGAAGTGCCTAGGGAGGCTGTGAATGAATGAATGACTGAAATATGTCCCTTCCAATCCTAAACTTCCAGGAGAATATATGCTTCTAAAATAGGTTGCCATTTAAAGGTATGTACACTCAACCACTCTTCTAAAGATGTATTTTAAGGAGACATAAGAATGTGGTTACCATATTGCCTTAAGAGAGAGCTAGTATGGTAGGGGTCAAGGGTTGGAAGGAGACTTATTTTTCAATTGTTTGCCCTGTTATATGCTTGAAATTTTGTCCTATGAGTATGTATAGCCTTATTTTCAGTAAGGTATGGGTCACTCCCCTTATGTGATCCCCTGCTGAGGTTCAGGGGCAACCCTGAAAGCTGGCTGTCATGGTGTTCTAGGCCTTTTATTTCTTCCTTTTGAGTCAAATCCTTTGCATTGAATTGTGCACTGAGACCCATCTTTTCTAGACAGTAGAAGAAACAGTTACTTTTTCAGGGACAATATTCTGACACAAAATTGCTGATGTGTTTTCCCCTTTATCATTAGATGTTCCATTATCTCTAGTTTAGAGGGCTGCATGATGCTTAAAAGAAGCAGAATTGGCACACTAGTCTAACAAGCAAAGTGCTGAACCAGCTGAAGTCAACAGTAATCCTTTGCTCTGTCACAGAAGGGAGGTCGCAGGACAAATCTCTACTCCCAAAACAGAGATATTGACAGGTAGATATAGGATAACACAGCTCACAGTAGCAGAAACTTGTGGACAGAACCCCCAGAGGGACCCAGTGCAGGAGTAGGAAAACCTGAACTGTAATTGACAAATTGCTGGAGGCTCAATGTGGACAAATCTAAGAGTTAAAAACTCCAGTCATATGAGGATGGCAGAGACACACTTGTGAGTTTCACCTACAGAAGTCATCCCAATCCTCACAGAGTATATTGAAAAGTATTATTAATATGCTAAAGACTTATGGAAAATATAGCATGCTAGATTAGTTGGGCAATATAAGTAGGAAGATGTAAAATCTAAGAAAAATTCAAGAAGAAATGTTGGAAATAAAAAAAAAAAAAACTAGAACAAAACCCAAAAACACCTTTGGTGGGCACTTTCGTGGCCTGGACTTGACTGAAGAAGGAATCTATGAATTTGAGGTTATCTTAATATTAACTACCAAAATTGAAAAGCAAAGAGAAAAAAGACTGGGGGAAAAAGCAAAGCAGAATATTCAAGAACAGTGGTATAATTATAAAAGTTACAGCATATGTATAGTGGAATATAAGAAGGAGAAGAAAAAAATGTGGAAAAAAATACAATTGAGAATTTCCCTAAATTAATACAAGTTACCAAACCACAAATTCAAGAAGCTCAGGAACCACAAAATAGGATAAATGCCCAAAACTCTATAACTAGCCATAGCATATTCAATCCTCCGGAAAACAAAGGTAGAAAAAGTCTTGAATGAAGCCACAAGATGGGGTGGGGAGGAAGCTTCCCTGGAGAGGTGCTAGAGAGATGATGCCTATAGAAAAGATAAGAATTGTATTCAACTTATCCTCAGAAACCATGCAAACAAAATAGAATGGAAAGAAATATTTAAAGTGTTGAGAAAAAAAACCCTACAAACTATAATAATTCTGTATCCTGCAAAAGTATCCTTCAAACGTGAAAATAAATAATTTCTCAAACAAAAATTGAGTTTGTGAACAGTGGGCCTGCTCAGCAAGAAATTTTCTGAAGTTCTTCAGAGAGAAGGAAAATAATGTGTTGGAAACTAAAACTTAAATAAAGAAGAGAAGAACAGAGAGTAAATGTAAAACAATTAATTGATCTGATGTATGTTTTTTCAAAATAATAATAGCAAGTGTATTCAAATAAATACACATATGTGTATACGTGCATGCTTATATGTAAGTGGCAAGCACTGTGCCACTGAGCTATGTCCCTAGCTCAGGAAATTGATTTTTAAAAGTATAGAAGAAGTATAATTGATATACTAAAAAAGGAGAGAAAATAAAAATGCTCAATTAAACTCATAAAAGTCACAAACGTGTGGAAAATAAATAGGGACCATTCAAATGTGGTGACACACATCTGTAATCCCAGCGACTCAGGAAGCTGAGGCAGGAAGATCCCAAGTTTGAGGCTTGCTTCAGCAATTTAGGGAGGCCCTAAGCAACTTAATGAGACTATAGGAATGTAGCTTAGTGGTAATGCATCCCTGGGTTCAATTATTGGTATTAAAAAGAAAAATAGGAACAAAAACCAAAAGCAACAGATATTAAACAGTAACAAATTTGGTAGATACTAACTCAACTGTATCAATAATTTCCTTAAACATCAATGATCTAAATACAGCGAAGTGTGCTGAATGCTTAAGCCCATCCCCCAGATTCATATGTTGGAATCCTAACCCTAAAGGTGATAGTAGTAGGAGATAGAGCCTTTGGGTGGTCATTATATCATGATGGTGGAGCCCTCATGAATGACATGAGCACCTTTATAAGAAACCTCAGAGAGCTATCTTGCCTCTTCCACACTGTGAGGTTATAGTAAGAAGAGCCACGAATGAGAAAACATGTCCCCATTAGACACCAAATCTGCCAATGCCAATGTCTTGATCTTTTTTATTTAACCACTGAGCCATGTCCCCAGCCCTTTGTAAAAATATTTTATTTAGAGACAGGCTCTCACTGAGTGGTTGAGGCTGGCTCTGAACTCACTATCCTCCTGCCTCCACCTCCTGAGCTGCTGGCATTAAACGCATGCATTACTATGCCCAGCCAATGTCTTGATCTTGGATTTTCTAGCCACCAGACTGTGAGAAACAAATTTATGTGGTTTGTAAATTACCTACTTCTTGGGTATTTTTTAACAGCTGTAAAATGTCTTAAGACATATACCAGTTAAAAGGTAAGAGATTGTTAGAGGATATTTAAAATCAAAACTCAACTATATGTTGTCTATAAGAAACCCACTTTTGATAAAAGATACACATATACATTAAAAGTAAAGAGATGGAAAAAGAAATACCATGCCAACTGTAATAAAAGGAGAGAGGGGTAGCTATGCTAATTTCAGACACAGCAGACTTCAGAGCAAGGAGAGTGATCAGGGATAAGAATGGCATTACACAAAGGAGGTCAATACTACAAGAAAGCAGCAATCCTTAACATATTTGGCATCGCAACAAAGTATCAACACATTCCTTTAACTAATAAGCAATTATAGCAAGATTTCAGGATACAAGTTTAACTGCAGAAGTCAATAATTTTTCTACATACTAGCAAAGAACAAATGAAATTAAAAACACATTGCTATTTACGTTAGTATTCCCAAAATGAAATATTTAGGTGTGAATCTAACAAAATATGTGCAAGATATGTACATATAAAACTGATTAAAGATATCAAAGAGGCACTAAATAGATGGAGAAATATTGCAGGTTTATGATTGAAAGATTCAGTTTTGTCAAGATGTCAGTTCTTCCTAACTTGATCTGGGGATGTAGCTCTGTGGTAGAGTGCTCACTCAGCATGTGCTAGGCCCTTCTTTTTGTGTGTGTGTGTGCTGGGGTTTGGGTTGTGACTCAGTGGTAGAGTGCTCGCCTAGCATGCATGAGGCACTGGGTTCAATCCTCAGTACCACATACAAATAAAATAAAGATATTGTGTCCACCTAAAACTAAAAAACAAATATTTTTTAAAAAGTTAAAAAAAAAAAATTCCAGTACCACGAGGAACAAAAAAAACAAGAGAGAGGAGGGGGCAGAGGGAGAAAGAGACAGAGACAGAAAAAGGGTACAAAATACAGTCAAAATCAAAACTCTAGCAAGTTATTTTGTGGATATCAGCAAAAAATGATACAGAAGTTTATATGAGGATGCAAAAGTCCCAGAATAACTAATGCAATATTGAAGGGGAAGAACAAAAAGAACAAAGTTGAAAGATTGACACTACCTGACTTCAATATTTATATAAATCTGCAACAATCAGCACAGTGTGATATTGGCAAAATAATAGATGATATACAAATGTAACGATAGAATGGAATAGAAATCTCAAAAATAGATCCACATAGACTCAACTAATTTTTAACAAAGGAGCAAAAGCAATACAATGGAACGAACAGTCTTATCAATAATATTGAAACAATTAGATATTTACATGCAAAAAAAAAAAAATAGAAAAAAAAGGAACGTAGAAACAGATCTCATACTCTTCACAAATTTTAACCTTCTATAAAAATGTGCAAAAATCCCAAAGAGGATATACACATGGCAAATAACCATGTGAAAAATGTTCAACATTATATATCACTTGAAATTTGCAAATCAGAACAAGATGCTACTACATACCTATTAAAATGGCCAAAATCTAAAACACTGGCAACACCAAATGTTGGTGAGAATATGGAGCAGCAGCAACTCTCATTCATTGTTTGTGGGAATGTAAAATGCCATTGAGGATGACAATTTGGCAGTTACTTATAAAATATGCATATTCTTAACATATGATCCACCAACTGTGTGCCTTAGTATATTTACCCAATTGAATTAAAAACTTATGTCTACACAAACTTGCACATGGATGTTTATAGCAGTTCACTTATAATAGCCAAAACTTGGAAGCAACTCAGATGTCCCACTGTGGATTAGTGAATAAGTAAACTGTGATTCCTGTAAACAATGAAATATTATTACATGCCCAAAAGCCATGAGGCATCAAACCTTGAAAAGACATGGGGGAAACTTAAGTGCATATTACTAACGAAATAAGCCGATCTAAAATGGCTGTGTACTTTATCATTCCATTCTGGAGAGTGAAAAACTATGAATACAGTAAACATCAATAGTTTCCAGGGTTTAGGGAGAAGGAAGCAATAAATATGTAGAGCACAGAGGATTTTTAGGGCCATGAAACTCTTTTGTATCTCATGACAATGGTGGGTACATGCCATTTTACGTGTGTCTAAATCCATAGACTATACAATTCCAAGAATATGTTCTCATATAAACTCTGGACTTTGGGTTATACCAATATGTCAATGTGTGTTCATCCCTTGTAGCCAATGTACCATTCTGGTGAAGGTGTCAATAATGAAGGAAGCTATACATGTGTGGCACAGAGAGTTAGATGGGAACTCTATACTTTCTGTACAATTTTTCTGTGAACCTAAAATAAAGTTTACTAATTATGAACAAAATGGTTATATTTTTGAGTGCTATTTTTTAACACTGTTGAGAAGTTGTTAATTCATTTTTTAAAGTTTTAATACATCAATGGACCTTTATTTTATTAATCTATTTACATGCAGTGCTCAGAATCAAACCCAGTGACTCACACAGGCTAGGCAAGCACACTACCACTAAGCCACAACCCCAGCTCTTGTTAATTCCTTTTAACAGAAATCTCATGGAAAGTTTCTGCTTGATGATTTCACCTTAGCAAAGATTTTACAACTGAACAACTTAAATAATTTCGGTACAAAATGTTACTACTTGGGGTTGGGTTGTGGCTCAGTGGTAGAGCACTTGTCTCGCAGGTATGAGGCCCTGGGTTCAAACCTCAGCACCACATAAAATAAATGAATAAAATAAAGCTAAAAAAAATGTTATTACTTGTTTCAAGATAGTGGTTGCTATAAATAGTAATCTGGAGACAGCAACTGGAGCAAATGTGATACTGTTGTAAGATAGAGACGACCTACCTCTAATTTTATGGCACATGTAGAATGAACTGAGTGTGAACTGGCTTTGGAGGAAATTGGGGGTAGGAGATGGCTGTTTAGGAGAGACGGTTGGACTAAATGGCACTACTAATTTGACATATCAGCAAGTTTTGTCTAGCTCGATTTTCTATGAGCCATAATAAATGATAGAATGACTCTGTGTAGTCACCTTTCTACTACAATGATAAAATACCCAAGAGAAACAATTTATAATTTTCACTGATGGTTTTAGCCATTTCAGTCCATGGTCATGTATCCCTACTGGTTTAGGCCCATGCAGGCACAGTACATCATAGTGGAAGTGCATGGTGGACATGTTGACCTCATGGTGGCCAGGAAGCAAGTGGGGAGGGGTGGAGGGCAGGATCCAATACCACTTTCAGGGCAGACACCAGTGATATAACTTCCTTCCACTAGGCTCCACCTCCTAAAGATTCCTTGACCCCCAATAGTGCCACAGGCTGAAGACCAGGCCTTCAATTCCTGAGCCTTTGGGGGACACTTATCTGAACCATAGCAGAGTGCTTATTAGCTTATAGCTAAAGGGACACTTTGAATCATTTTAGTATTTATTACTTAATTACTGTAATTATGTTTCACCTTATGTAATAAAGGTCATGTGACAGAGACTTCTCAAACTTATATTCTTGAGTTAAGCAGGTACTCAGGGAAGACAGATAGTTGTGTCCCTTTATTATTATATTTGTCACAAGGAATATAGATGCTGCAAATAAAGCTTTCCTCTGTACTATAGAACAAAAGAAATCACTTTTGAGAGGAGGTCTCCAGAAGCCTGATTTGAAGTGATGTTTTTAGATGCTAAAAGATCTGGAGGGTCTTTGAGAGTAAGAATATTGTAGGTTAAAGAGAGTCAACAAAGCTAAAGACATTCTATTTCTATAAAAAAATGGAAAATTAAAATTTCTTTCCATAGCCCAACATAAAATTCAGCACAAATTCTCACAATTTTTGGTTTTTTAGAATAAGCCAAAGAAAGCCTTAGTCACTAAAACTTAGATCAGGGAGAGTTCTCACAGGCAGGACCTTACCATTTTACAGAAGACAAGGTAAGCAATTGCTACAAATGAATTGTTTCAGAAAAAGTATTAATATCTAATATTTTCTTAAAGAAATAAAATAAATTGGAGTGTTCAGTGTTGCTGGCCATTAAAATTCAGAGTTGGAATAAATGGAATTTGCTCAAGATTTATTTACTGAGATCCTAAAGTGGCTACAGATGTAGAGATCAGATACCAGGTCCTGTCTTCACAGAGTTACAGTCATCCTGTAAAATGTCACCTATACTGACCAGGTATGTGTGTGTAAGAATAGAAAATTTTCTCTTCTTCCTTAATCATCAATTTCACTTATTTCTCAACGGCACCCAAAGTGGGATGTTTTACTATTTTATTGTAAAAAGTAAATGTCATGTATGACTAGTTAATGGTGATACAAGTATTAGAATTCTCAGTGCTTACATCGAAGGACACCATGATATAAGTAAGTCCAGTGAGTTGTTCTGACAATATGCCATTTAGTTCTATCACCTGAAAAAAAAAATCATCTGGCAAGTACCCATTTTCTTTCCTTCTTAATAGCCCCCTTGAGATCCATTAATTATAGCCCAAAGGAGAAATGCAGACCATATCCCTGCTCATTGCATGAGATTTTTCTTCTCATAGGAGGACACTTCTAAAGTCTACAGGAGGGTATGTATAGGTTCTATGCAAATGTTGAACAATTTATATAGAAGGCACTTGGGCATGCTGGTATTTTGGTGGCTTCTAGAAGTTCCAGAACCAATTCCCCACTAATAACAAGGGACCACTGTACACATAGGAGTTGCTTTCCCCATTTTCAGGCATCTGCAGAATGTTCTAGAGTGTATATCCCATGGGCAAGGTGGACTACTGTACCCAGGCAGTTGGGTCAATCAGTGGGGCTCTCAGGGACGGTGGAACTGGAGACACAAATAGAATAGTCATCAACATGAGATGACAAATGGCCACTCTGGACAAGAAGACTGTAGATGGAGTGCAAAGGGCCTCCCTGGCTTCTAGAACCAACCCAAACCAGGACATTGAACCCAGGAGTCCATCTTCCACACTTTGGTCCACTGGCCACTCGAGGCCCTATTATCAGATCAGCAAGTAATGGTGTGTTCAGTCTTGGACTTGTGTGACATGTCACTTCTGGGCAAAGACCCCAAGACCAGGCCACTCCTCAGGTAACTTCTCCCTTTGTCTTATTGCCCAGTAACTTCCTCCTCAACCTGGGCCCAAAGTGGAGATATGACAGGGAGCAGACCTTTTGGCTTCCCATGCAGATGACATCCACATGATGGGCATGCGAGGTAAGAGGGACAATACCTCTTCATTAGGACAATCAGAATTTCAGATTATTACTCAGTTATATCCCAACATAACTTCATTTACACAAGAAGGTATTCAACCCTTTGTTAAATATTTGTGGATTTCATATGCACTTTAAGTTACATTTTATGCTTAATACATGAGAATTTGAACATTTTATAATATTTTTATAATGCATACATGATTATACTACTATATATTTATATTTAAAATACATACATTTTTATATTATGTATATATGTCACACACTCATACTCATTATATGTGTTTGTAGAGGGAATGTGAGAGAAACAGGGAGAGATGGTATAACCAAATGAACAAGGATCTATAAATTCCAGGGCCATTTGCTATTAACTAAATGTGACTTTAAGCATGCATTATTTTTTTAATCTCTCCAGCCAAAAGCCTTAGTTTTCTCCTGTGTAAATTAGCATAAATGCCTGCCACACCAGATTGTTATCACTTAAAATAATACAGAGGAAGCACCTAGCACATAGTAGGCACTTGACTAAACTACTATGGGCAGGTGTGGTTTGGGAGTTTAAGGTTGCCTATATAACATTCTTTCATTTTTCTGGAGATTTTCTAAGCAGTTTCCTTTATGCAGATAGATCAATAAAACCCGGCTGTGAAGTCCAGCCCATTACATTTATCCTTCAATTAATCTTCATGGTCACATGAACAATGGAAACATAGAATTAGTCGTTATTTATTTTTTTAAAAAGAACCCTTCAGCCTCCCAATGGCACAACTTAGCAACAATGATTTTTCCCTGAGATTTCTAATTATGAACTTTGAGGACCACACTGTTCCTTGCCTTCAAAAGAACTGCTATTTGTTGTAGCAGCTGCAAGAGGAAAAAAAAAAAGGGCAACGGACGTCCAAATGCAGGCTGGCATCCACAGTCCGTGTTCACGCCTTCTGCAGATGGACACACTAATAGGGACCTCACCACGTTTGCAAGGAACTGGCACACATGGCTGGAGGGGGCTTGCACAGCCAGCATCTCAGCACAATGGCTCCGGATTGCTTTCCTTCAGAGATGGCTTTGAATTCTGCTTCCTTTTTGTGGGGGTTGAGGTGGGGACATCTGTTAATTAACACAGATCCCAGGATTTCAGAGCAGGTTTTGGGGGTCAATGTTCCCTGTGTCTCTGGAGGAGTACTTTTGAGATTTCCTTGGAGATGCCCCAGGGAAACCCTAAGGCATCCTGCCTTCCAGCACTTGCCCCTGGATAACTGTGGGTTTTTGATATTTCGAAGAGTTTTTTTTATTATTTTAAAATTTGTTCTAATTAGATATACATGACAGTAGAATGCATTGTGACACATCATACATAAATGGAGTATAATTTTTCATTCTTCTGGTTGTGCATGATGTAGAATTATAACAGTTCTGTAATCATACATGCACCTAGGATAATAATGTCCGGTTCATTCTATTATCATTCCTATCCCCATACTCTCTCCCCTCCCTTCACTGCACTCTGTCTAATCTGAGAATTTACCTGATACTCTTGACAGATGAGCTGATCCTGTATTTTAAGCCTCTGTTTCTTGGGAAGTCAAGCTTGGTGAGTCAGTTATTTCAGATCTGACGATAGTTGATTGCTTGACCCTTGATTATAATTTTTCTAGAGAAGATTTGTTTGTAACCGATTTGTTTTAATGCTCCCCTCCTCTTTTTTTTTCTTTCTAAGAAACATTTTTCTTTTAAATCTTTCACTTTTAAATGAGGAATGAGAATCAGGACCAGCCAGAAGAATTAAATTTTCTCTGGTTTTGGCAGGATACAGAGGAAAATACTGGATTTCCCCCTTTTACTTTGCTGAGATTTGCAGATGTTTCCCAAGGTTGTTCTTCAAACCATCAGTTTGGATTTTCGGTGATGTCTTTTACTCAGCACCTGCCACAGAAGAGAAGTCATGTAAATTTCCTGGGAAATTGACTGGGTGTTCTCTTTCATCTGGCAACAGAGAATGGACCTCATACACACAACCACTGGCTCCTTAGCCAAACACTGAGATGGACCTCTCCTTTTTAAAGTATCTTTGTGCTGTAGGTTTTCCACACATTGAGCAAGAGGTGCACCTGGATAGCATGCTCTGGGGACAGTCTTCCCTCTCACAGAAGGACCTGGGGCATTGGTGCCCACTGGCCTCACCTTAGCCCTGGCCCAGCTTCCTTCAGCTATAGCTGGGGGTCTCCTGCTCTGGCTGCATGGACCTCACTAGTTTCCTGAGAAAATGCCATCCTTGAGCTCTCATGAAATGAGACCTCAATGTCCTTCCTGAACACCAAATATTACTGCTTTCCCAGGAAGTATAAAGGGGCAGAACTGGTATTTGTTGTAGGCCCCAGGAAGTCTTTGAAGAAGTACCATTTGGTAACCTGCATATCCAACTCCACAGTCTGTCTGTATTAGTGTTTCTGTGACCTGGGATAGAGTCACTGAAGAGCACCCACGTCCTCAGAAGAGACAAACTTCCCTGAGCTGCAACTTTTGAGGAAGCCTTCAAATACTGCTTGGTTCTGATCCTCAGAGCTTCCCACACTGAAGGCAAGATGGCAGTGTTTTTACTTGGGTGGGACCTTTGTCTGAACTTCAAGACCTAATGACTCCAAATTTTCAATCAACATTAAGATAAATTTTGTGATGCACACAGTTTTGACAAATCCTGGTCAGGGCTCTATCTTCCACTGAACCTAAGGCTGCCCCAGGGTACAAAGGACAGCAAGAAGCTATATTCTGCAACATTTTCAGGATCACAAGGAATTCTAGCTGCTCCAATGACCTGGTGGGCTCTTTCCTTTATCCCTGGGCCTAGAATTCTAGCTTGGAAATGTTCGACCCTAAGGCAGAGGTGTTAAGACTAATCCAGAAACAGTTCCAGGTGACTCTGCCTTTCCCATTCAGCTTATACACAGAAACATCAGGTCCCCCTCCCTAACCCCAGCAGCAATCTGGTTGCTCTTCTGGTCACCGCCTAAGTCAGCTGTAAATGCTCATTGATTTGTAAACCAGTCACCAGCTGTGGGATATGGAGCTCTGGAGAACAGATCTTCTTGTTGTTTGGGGTTAGGGAGAAAAGTGAGTTGAAGATGGTCTTCAGCTCATTTAAGTTCAACATGAAGGAGTGTAGTTTGCATAGGAAATGCCTCAGTCATCACTCTTGCATGCATACACTGTGTTGAGGAACTTCTGTGTGCTGGACCCTGCTCTCTGGCTTCATCCCCAAATTGTTACCACAGAGCTCAGCACCTATTCTACTGCATGAAATAACTACCAGTAAACATACTATGGGATAAGCACTACTCAGAAAATAGAGAAGGAACACAAAGAAGAATACATTTAAAATAAGATGGGCAGGGTGGAGTCCCACGGAGAAGATGGCATTTGAGAAGAGGCAGTGAATCAAGAGTAAGGTACCTGTCTGGGAGGAGGAGTCGCCCAGGCTATGCAGGGGTAAACATTGCTTACCCAGGGAACTGCAGGGAGGAGAGTGTAACCTGAATGAGGTGCAGGGAGCAAGAGGGGCATGGGATAAAGTTAGAGTGGTGGAGCAGGGGGTACTATAGGGCCTTGGTGGGCCATTATAATGTTTTTCAGTTTTCATTAAAAATAGGTGAAAAAACACTGGAAGATTGAACCCAAGTGACTGGGTGTCTCAGATCTTTAACAGGATCTCTTGCAGCTGTGCAAAGGATGAAAGGAAAGCAGTTAAGAGGTGAGTTCAAGGATCCAGGTAAGATTCAGGGATGGCTTGCAGCTGTGGAGGTGGTGAACCATGGTCAGATTCTGCATGTACTTTGCAGGTAGAGCTGACACAATCATTGATAAAATTAAATTAGGGGTATGAGAGAAAGACAAGCCAAAGATGATCCCAAGGTTCTTTTTTGTTTGTTTTTGTTCAGCAGCTTGGCAATGATATTCATTTTCAAATAGAGATATTGAGTAAATAGGTGGATATGTGAGGCTGAGCTTCAATGAAAAGGTCCAGGCAAGAGAGAAAAAATGGAATCATCAATACCCAGTTTTTATTTAAAGTCTTGAGATTGAGGGATATCTTAAAGGGGATTACAAGAGAATATAAATGGAAAGGGAGAGAGATTGAAGTCTTGAGTCCTGTGGCTTTCTGATGTGAACAGACGAGAGAGAGAGAGAGAGAGAGAGAGAGAGAGAGAGAGAGAGAGAGAGAGAGAGAATGTGCACAAGCCAGAGAGGCAGAAATTCTCTGTCCTGGAGGCAAGTGGAAGAGTGAGCTTCAAAGAGAAGGTATTAATTCTCTGCATCAAAAATTGCAGATAAGTCAGAGGACTCTAGCATTGTAATCTCACTGGTTGCCCTTATCAGGAAAAAGCTTGGCTGGAGTTATGGGGTCAAGAGTTTGACTGGAGAGGGGTTTTAGTTGGAATTTTTAAAAATTTGTAGGAATATTTAAGAAGCATTGATAGATCTAAGGTTCTTTCTCTACCTCTTTATAATATTAAATCTCCACACTCAGGAAAAAAAAATGCCTTCCCTGTTATGGTTTCTTCTTTCCACATATTTCACACATAGACCCCCCCAAGGCAAAGTTTAGCTGCACCAGGGATCTGAAAGGTGTCTCTGGAAAGAGGATGAAGGGGCAATGCTTTCCCCTGGGGTAGCTGCAAAAGGGAACAAATGTAGTGACAGGCTGAGCAAAAAATAGTGGGTGTCAAGCAAAACATCCAAAGGAGCCAAGAAGCAGGAAGGGCAATGGTAGGGAGGCCATCACTTGCTGAGGCCTGTCCTGGAATGAAGTGAGAGTTGAATGAATCTTGGAGGAAAGTCACTAGCTTTCCTTTGTGTCTACTTTCTTTCTCATTTATTTATTTGAAATTTTAAGTTTAATACTTAATAAATTAATTTGGTTCAAAACTAAATAGTTTTTCAAACATGTGCAGTGGCCAGTTTCCATTCCATTCCCCAGCTGAATGGTCTTCCTTGGAGGTGATCAGGTTGGACAGCACCCCGGGTCCTCTCAGAGACAATCTCCACGTGCACAGTGTTTTTTCTGCACTTAAAACCATCTATCCTGGCACTCACTCCATATCAGTACTTCTTTCTTGCCTGTTAGTGTGTGTGCGTGTGTGTGTGTGTGTGTGTGTGTGTGTACTCACATTCGAATTTACTTAGTTTCCTATTGAAGGATATTTAGAGTGTTCCCCAACAATGCTGAATGAACCCATGGAACTAATTTTACACACTTGCGAGAAGCATTTGGGTGTTTTGCTTATGATTTAGAAATAAATTTGTTATTTTGTTAGTGGGGAATGAACCATGGGTACTCTACCACTGAGCTAACCCCTAGTCCTTTCATTTTTTTTTTTTTTTAATTTTATTTTGAGACAGGATCTTGCTAATTTGCTTAGGGCCTTGCTAAATTGCTGAGGCTGACCTTGAATTTGCAATCCTCTGACCTCAGCCTCCTGAGTAGCTGGGATTACAAGCTTGCACCACCACTCCTGGCTTAGAAATAAATCTTATTTCTATTCTAAGACCTGTACTTTTATTGCATTTACATGCAATAAATTCAGACATTAAAATATTTTTATATTGTTGAAACTTGCTTTTCTTTTTGGTCTAATGAAGTTGATCATTATTTATATACTTATTAGCCACTTGTGCGCTGTTTAAAGTCTTTTTTCCAATTTAAAAAAATCAACTTAATTAAAGTATAATTTATTTGTTTGTTGTTTATTGGAGCTGGGGGTTGAGCTACACCCCAGCCCCAAGGTAGAGTTGGCATGTGATAATCCATTATTAGTTAGAGTGGAAAATTTGGTGCAGATTGACATTGTGAATATCTGAGATCACCTCCACAATCAAGGTCTGAGACATTGTCATCACCCAAGAAGTTTCCATGTTTCTTTGAAGATCTCTCCCCTTCCCTTGACCCTACACAACTACTGATCTACTACATTTACTTGAACAGAGTAGAAGTCTTCATTTTCTGAAATTTCAAAAGGAATCAGCCAGTATAAAGTATTTTGTGCCTGGATTTCTATTTCTTTGGTCAGCTTAATGACTGGGATTTGTTCAGGTTTTTGTGTTTATCAGTGGTTAGTTCCTTTTTTGTTGCAGCATAGTACTCCTCTGGATGGTTCTACCTCCTTTGTTTATCCGTTCACTAGTTTAGGCTGCTGGGTTGTTTCCTATTCTGGGTTATTATCAACATCAACAAGCTTGCCATGAACATGCACTAACAAGTCTTTGTGTAGACATATGTTTTTATTTCTTTGGGGTTAATGTTCAGGAGCAGAATTTCTAGCTCACGGGGCAAATGCATGTACTACTACTTCCGTCTTTCTGCTACTGCTTTATTGTGTCTGTTCTAAATCTGCTGTATTTTTTGTAGGATGCTCAAAACACTTCTGTCATGATTGCCAATGAACAGTTGATGATTTTAAGGTAAATCAGGTGTTATTTAGATAGTTGACTGGAAAGCAAATATCATTTGAAGCATTCAAACACTGAGGTCATACTGATTCCTCTTTTCTACAATTTAGTGTTATGAGTCTAGAGCTAGGAATGGGAAAAAGTTGGAGATGTATTTCTCTAAACACTTTTTATCAAACTCTAAAACTGAAACCATTTTTATTGGTGTTTCGGGCCTTGAATAACTCCCTTTTGGGGAAGATTGAATTTAACTGTAGATAATATCAGAGTAAAACAGCTCAGGGAAGCTGTGTGTCTTCTATTTTCTCCCAATGACTACCCCAGCATGAAAGGAAACAATAGGTTAGGTCCCTGGATGTATCACTTTGTAACCAAGTAGATTTGATTCGTAAGAATACAAGTCACCTAGAATTTACTAGGAGATTGCATGTCTTGCGTGCATCCTCTTCAACATGGAAAATATGATGTTAATTAATAAATTAAAATCAGAGATCAATTTCTCATCCAGGGTGGAGGTACTTTTTCAGACTTCCTGGGAAATCATAGGGAGACTCAATATTAGGAAATCGCACAGCCTGTTTCTCGTAAAAGTACTCATAAAATTACTCGAAAATATTTAGCAAAGTATTTGAAATGAAAATCACAGAAATATCAAAATCAGAAAAAAAGGCACATAAAACATAATACTAGTCACCATCCAAATAGGACCCTAATATTTTTAGTTAATTATATATAAAAATGAATCTATTTATAAGGGCTTAAAGTAAATGTGGTATTAAGACCTATTTACCACTCATCTAAGACGAAAATGTACAAGGAGGACGAGAGATGTAGCTCAGTGGTACAGCATTTTGACAATAATTAAAACTGAACTATATATGACAGTGAGAAATAAAAATAATCCCTCACAGTAAATGTACATAAATGTGAATTTATAACTCAAATAGAAATGAAACAAAGAGAAATTATAATCTTTGTTTCTTAGGAATCAAAGAAGAGGCACTTAGATAACTATTTTTCAGTCATTATATAAAATGCTGATGAGGTCTGAGTGAAACTGGATATTTGTTCCTTGACTGTAACTTTCTTAACTTTCTGAGGACAATATGGAAAAATCTTGAGGATCTACAAAAATGTTCGTACTCTCAAACCTACTGAGTCTACTCTTAAAGCAATACATCATTTAGTAGCCGTTGTCAATGTGCTACATCCAGAGGTACAGAACAAATATAGAAAGAAACCAAACCGTGACATCTGCCATTGTACCCTCTTAGGAAGGCACATTAACCCTGCCCCTCTAGGAAACTGGCCTGTTTATTATCAGTCCAATAAGACTCTGGAGAGGTGCTTTGGCAATAGATAAATGAGGGAAGCTGGTAATGCCCTCCTACGGCTGCCATCTCCCAGATTTTTCTCCTTCCTGAATGTTTAGAAACTGATCCTCATGTTATACAGAAACTACACCTGAGATAAATTGTAGTATTTGCAAGATTCAGGGACTCTGACTGCTATGGTCTGAAGATCTGTGTCCCCACAAATTCATATACTGAAATCCTAACCAAGATCAAGCTAGCACCTTGACCTTGTACTCCCCAGCCTCTAGAACTGTAAGCAATAAATTTCGGAATTTTCTGTTGTTTATTAGCCACCCAGTTTATGGTGTTTTGTTATAGCTACTCCCATGGGTTAGGACAATGACTTCAGATGTCAACTCACAAGGCCTGCTGTTCAGTTTCCTTTGACAGTTGCTCTCCAGGCTGGATGTCTAATCATTCTCAACAATGGGCAGAAGAGGATGCATTTGCAAAAAAAATCTTGAAAATCTCTTTGGCTACCAACAAACTAGAAGCTGTCTTCACTGATGTGCAAAATGTTTTGAGCTGTATCAGATGTCTTTTAGTAAAAGTAATAAATCTATGTTTACCTGAAGGACTTCAAATTAATTTTTAGTAATATATTCTCATAAAGTGGAAGAAGAAATGTGTGATCTGGAAGTAAGAGAATAAGACAATAATTAATCCAAGATGAAAATGCTTCATATCCAGGAATGAGATGATAAAGGAAATTTTCAAAGGTGCTCAGGGACTATGCATGTATTTAGACTCTGAGGAGTACATATATGTAAACACCCAGTGATCCATTCTCTATAACATCAAGGAATACAAACAACCTTCCCACTCAATGTATAGGGAATGTTTTAATATGTAAAGGAACTATAACATTCTGCAATATAATATAATCTGCCAATGAAAAGGTCATTATGTAGAATATAGAAAACAAGGCAATGTAAAATTTCTGTGTCCAGTTAAAATAGAACCATAGTGCTTTGGATGTTATGATTACAAAAACATTGTAAGTATAAAAGTCATCTTCCTAGAAGATAACATTTTGACATGAAAGTATTAATTTTGTTAAGGTAAAGGGGAAAAATAGAATGCAATTGTTAGATATTTGTTAAAAAGTAAGTGGTTTGTTAGTTTTCAGTATATGATTTAAATGTCCTTTAGCCTGAGTGATAATGTGAATTGTGCAACAAAAATAAATTTTTGTTTATTTTTTTTTCTTTTCTCAACAGTATTTTCAACCCTGTATTTCAAACTTGTAGAGTATATTGGCATAGACTTAGTGGTATCACTCCTAGTCCAAGGCTAAAGGCCTGAGGACCTAGGAGGACACTGGTATGAATTCCAGAATCCAGAGATCCTTTGCATTCTGCTGTTCAAGATCAAGAGAGGAATTCAACTTATCTATATCTATTTTTTTATCTCCAAGCCTCTAGCAGATTGCATGGTGCCTACCACACTGAATTTTTTTAGTCCACTGAAACTCCCATGCTCATTTCCTTTGGAAACACCCTCACAGACATGCCCCCAAATAATACTTTACCATTTTTCTAGGTATTCATTAATATTCAGTCAAATTGACACCTAAAATTAGCTTTCACACCTGGGGACTTTTTACTCTGTACCCAGGAGCTGGGGTCGGTCAGTCCCACCCCAACCAGATAGATTGAGTAGGGAAGTTATGCTAAGGTAATACAATTAGGTGCTGTTACCAGAAAAGCTTTGGATAATGGACCAATCCAAGCAATCTGAAGTTACTGGAGATGGTGTTAAGGCCTTGCATAAATCTCTATTATTGGAAAAGGGAAAGCTGGAGGTAAGAATAAGAAGACAATCTTGGAGTTGGTCAAGTTATATCTGATCTGTGCAAAATTGCTTTCAATTTTACACAATCAATCACACACTTGGATACCATTTTAACTCCTCTCTTTCCCAAATTAAAAAAAAATAAAGTTTGTTTCAAATTTCCATTCTGGAAATATTTCTTAGATCTGGATTGAAATTAATTAGGTAATAATACAGTTTACCAAAACAGCAACATTCACAACAATAAAAATTTGCTGCTGATAACTAAATTTTGTGAAGTCAAAGGAACTTAAGAATGAGATCAGACATGTATTGGCTTAAAAACAAATAACACACTCTCCATGTATAACACTATATTGCTCTTATTTTAAGCCTGGGCACTGCCTATCTCTGCATGGTATATATGAGTTTTGTACACTCTCAAACCTCTTTGCTCCTTCAGGACTCCTTTCCTCCCTTCCTCCCTGCCTTTTTCCTTTCCTCCTTTCTTTGACAAATACTCATGAATCACCTATATATGACAAATACTCATGAATCACCTATATCACTGTGCTGGACCCTGGAATTCAATGATGAGCAATCTCCATAGCCCTTGCCCTCCCAGAGCTTATAGTTAATTGAGAAAGAGAAACATTAACCAGAATATACAGCATTTAGGGATCTATGAATAAGTGTCTTATGGAAACTTGATTGAATATATGTGCATTTGTTGGGGGTGAGGGGACAAAAAGTATTTGGAGACTCCATTGAGTTGAATTCACTGGAATTGTGATCTAAGAATTAACCAAGTAAAGAATGGAAGTAGAGGAGAGACCATGAAACCAGAAGATAAAATATGTTAAAAGTCTAAAATGAAAGGGAGGTTTTCATGCTCCCAAAATGGAAAAAGGCCACTGGTGGCTAGAACCCAGAAGCGTGTGTGTGTGTGTGTGTGTGTGTGTGTATAGATAGATAGATATAGATAGATAAATATGTATATATGTTAAAATGGTCCTAGAAATCAAGTAGACCATGTTAAAAACTTGGAGTTTTATTCTATAGTTAGTGGGATAATGTAATCAGGTATAAATGATATCTCTAGTGACAACATGGAAAATGAATTGAAGGAGCCCAAGAGTGAAAAAATTGGTTAGGTCTGATTCTGGAGAAAGGTATAGTTTCTCCAACCCAAATATGTCTAGAGAGAAAGAGATATAGGCCAAGTCCAGAGATACTCCAGTTTAAATACATGCGGTAGAGGGAGAGATACAAGGGTAAATACTAAGTTTCTGGCTTGTTTAAGGGGATATGTGGGCTCATCCTTCAAAATTGGGACAACTGAAAAAATCCAAGATGGAACTGATAATTTGTTTTCATGTAGCTAAATTTCAGTTTCCTTTGACATATTCAAATAGCAGTGCTAAGTATGCAATTGGAAAATCAAGATGACACTCAGAAGTATAGTGTAGGATGGGAAGTACATTCTTTTAAATGTCAATAACATTTAAAGCCATGGAATGGATAAGTTTATTAAGAAAGACAATGGGAGAAAGTAGGACAGGAGAAAAGAGAAGTGGGACAGAAAGAGATGGGGAGAAGGAGGGAGAAAAAGAGACACAAGATAAGGAAGTCTCACCTTAATCTTGGAAACCCCCATATTTATTACTGAAGTGGAGGAGGATAAAGTGGTGAGTGAGACTGAGATGGAGCAGGCAGATAGGTAAGAGAAAGTATGATCAGGGAAGCCAAGGATAAACAATGATTCACAAGGGAGGAAATGGTTAGAAGGCCAAATGCTACCAGGGATCCATGCAGGAAGGACAAAGGCTAAATATTCCCCATTGGATTTGGAGATGTCAAAGTCACTGGTGACCTTAGAGCTGTTTGGGGAAAATTTGGGGGTGGAAGACAGCAGTGGGCTGATGAGTGACTCAGATCCTGTTTTCATAGGACTTCTGTCTTTTGAGTCTGTCTTTTTATGATTCTACGTCTACTCTTTGAACCCTCTCCTTGTTTAGAATCTCAAAGACTTGACTCAACCCCAGTCTACAAGGCCTTCCCTTCATCCTAATTAGTCCCTTTGGAATCCAGCTCTCATTTCTGGCTCATCTAGCATCTAAGACGACACATGAGTTACGCCTCAAGTGAAGATAATTGAAGACCCATCAAATAATGAAATAAGGTCTTCAGACTTGAATCAGACTTTACCACTAATTGCATAAAATTGGAAAGTTGCCTAAGCTCAGTTTCTTCATCAGTGAAGTGAGGACTGTGTCATTGTGAGGATTAATGTCCTGGGTACACCATGGCTATTCAATAAATATTGGTTACCTTCCCCCACCTTTACTCTTCTTCCAGTAAACTGACGTCTTTTAACCATCTTTCCATGGAGCATTCTAAATTGAAAGAAATGTTTCTGAAGTTGTAATCAAGAAATGCAAAGGTTTCGCTGGAGGTATGCATTTATTCATCCAACATCTATTTCTCAAACACCTTTCATGTAACCAGCACTGAACAAGGATTTGGGCAGTCAATGATGAACCAGAATGGCATGGCTTTTTGATGCTGGGGGCTTACAATCTAGTACAGGTGGTAGATCATGTAAAAAAGGAGTCATAGGTAACATGATTATAAATTGCAATAGGCATGGGTAAGGAGTAAGTTTGGGTTGCTCCAAGTGAAGTCAGTGAAGAAGGATATATGGGACTTTGTTGGGTTCATTACCATGTGAAAGGCAGACTGGAACCAAGGACAGTCATCCTTCCTGACATTCACTGATAGACTGGGAAATAATGAGAATGCCTGAGTAGTGATGTTGCTGCCTGAGGTGTGATAGTGTATTAGTTCCTATACTGAGTCCACATCTAAGTAGACATGCCCTTATGAACTGTTAGTGTTTTGCTTTCTCTTTCACCCTCTTCTAGGTAATCAATTCAATCACCAATCAGTCAAACACTTGCTGTTCCTAACTATATGGGCTGACAAATACTACAGTCTTGTTGGTTAGAATTACACAGAGATGAAAATGAAATTGGCTGCCAACAAAGTCTCTTCCATGAGTGACGTACCTAAATTTGTGAATCTGAACTTTGAACCTACTGATTATATTTCTCAGGGACCAGTTTGGCTCCTGCGTTCTTCATCAAGTTCTGGATAAGTTAGCTTCTCAGTAAGTGACAAGATGTTGCTGTGCAAACCTAAGCAATTATGACATGTTGCCTTTGCAAATTAGGTGGCCACCTGAGTTTGCCCTCATGTGCATGGGATTAACATTAAACCTGGGAGGGCCCTAGGCAAACAGACGGACTAGTTCCCTATCTGATTTTGTGGTTTTCTCTCTCCAATGACATTCACTTCCTCTTTCACATGATTTGGTGTCCCCCTCATCAGAATCTCTATCTTTTCCTTCCTCTGTACAGACCCCTACTTAGGAGAGTTGTTTGAAATAAAAGGAAATAGGGTGGGAGGAATGCCTATCTGTCTCACCTCCTGTGCCAAGTTGATGGGTGTTTAGTAAGAGTTGTTATAGAAACTCAGAGCATTTTCCATTTATTTTAACTTGAGTTTGACTGTCACATAGGAAAGGGAATAGAAAAGTAGTTTTATAGTGACTTCTTTTTAAGGGTTCACAAAACATCAACTGAAATTAATCTTCCCCTGTTTGGTTTTTTTTATTTTTTATTTGTTTTAATTAGATACACAGGATAGTACAGTGATCTTGACATATCATACTCTTTGTTATATTATCTCCTTTGCAGGAAGATTCTTTATCTTTTTAAAAATTTATATATGACAGCAGAATGCATTACAATTCTTATTACATATATAGAGCACAATTTTTCATATCTCTGGTTGTATACATAGTATATTCATACCAATTTGTATCTTCATACCTGTACTTTCGATAGTAATGATCATCACATTCTACCATCATTATTACCTCATGCCCCCTCCATTTTCCTCCCACCCCTCCGCCCCATCTAGAGTTCATGAATTTCTCCCATGTTCCCCCTCCCTCATCCAATATGAATCAGCCTTCTTATATCAAAGAAAATACTAAGCTTTTGGTTTTTTGGGATTGGCTAACTTTACTTAGCATTATCTTCTCTAACTCAGTCCATTTACCTGCAAATGCCATGATTTTATTCTCTTTTATTGCTTTTATATACATATTCCATTATGTATATATGACACGTTTTTTTTTTTTTTTATCCATTCATCTAAGAAGGGCATCTAGGTTGGTTCCACAGTTTAGCTATTGTGAATTGTGCTGCTATAAACATTGATGTGGCTGTGTCCCTGTAGTATGTTGTTTTTAAGTTCTTTGGGTATAGAGCGAGGAGAAGGACAGCTGGGTCAAATAGTGGTTCCATTCCCAATTTTCCAAGAAATCTCCATACTGCTTTCCATATTGGCTGCACCAATTTGCAGTCCCACCAGCAGTGTATGAGTGTGCCTTTTCCCCACATCCTCACCAACAATTATTACTGTTTGTATGCATAATAGCTGCCATTCTGACTGGAGTGAGATGAAATCTTAGAGTGGTTTTGATTTGCATTTCTCTAATTGCTAGTGATGATGAACATTTTTTCATGTGTTTGTTGATTGATTGTACATCATCTTCTGAGAAGTGTCTCTTCAGGACCTTGGCCCGTTTATTGATTGGGTTATTTATTTTTTTGTGTTTAGTTTTTTGAGTTCTCTATATACCCTAGTGATTAGTCCTCTATCTGTGTGAGGGGCAAAGATTTGTTCCCAAGATGTAGGCTCTCTATTCACTTCACAGATTATTTCTTTTGCTGAGAAGAAGCTTTTTAGTTTGAGTCCATCCCATTTATTGATTCTTTATTTTAATTTTTGTGCCACAGGAGTCTTATTAAGGAAGTTGGGGCCTAATCCCACATGATGGAGATTAGGGCCTACTTTTTTTTCCATTATATGCAGGGTCTCTGGTTACATTCCTAAGTCCTTGATCCATTTTGAGTTGAGTTTTGTACATGGTGAGAGATAGGGGTTTAATTGCATTTTGTTGCATAGGTATTTCCAGTTTTCCCAGCACCATTTGTTGAAGGGGCTATCTTTTCTCCAATGCATGTTCTTGGCACCTTTGTCTAATATAAGATAATTGTCATTTTGTGGATTAGTCTCTGTGTCCTTTATTCTGTACCATTGGTCTACCAGTCTGTTTTGGTGCCAATACCATGCTGTTTTTCTTACTATTGCTCTGTAGTATAGTTTAAGGTCTGGTATAGTGATGCCACCTGCTTCACTCATCCTGCTAAGGATTGCTTTAGCTATTCTGGGTCTCTTATTTTTCCAGATGAATTTCATGATTGCTTTTTCTATTTCTATGAGGAATGTCATTGGAATTTTAATTGGAATTGCAGTAAATTTGTATAGTGCTTTTGGAAATATGGTCATTTTAATTATATTAATTCTGCCTATCCAAGAGCAAGGTAGATCTTTCCATCTTCTAAGGTCTTCTTTGATTTCTTTAGGGTTCTGTAATTTTATATATATAGATCTTTTACCTCTTTCATTAAGTTGATACCCAAGTATTTTAATTTTTTTGAGGCTATTGAGAATGGGGTAGTTTTCCTCATTTCCCTTTCTGAGGATTTGTCACTGGTATACAGAAATGCCTTTGATT
>NW_026000153.1:29476681-29508923 GCF_001458135.2 Marmota marmota marmota | reverse complement strand
ATATATATATACCTTTCACCTCTTTCATATTAAGTTGATTCCCAAGGTTTCGGTTTTGTTTTTGTTTTGAGGCTATTGAGAATGGGGTAGTTTTCCTTGTTTCCCTTTCTGAGGAGTTGTCACTGATATACAGAAATACCTTTGATTGTGGGTGTTGCTACTTTGCTGAATTCATTTACTAATTCTAGGAGTTTTCTGGTGGAACTTTTAGAATCTTCCAGATATAGAATTGTATCATCAGCAAGTAGTGACAATTTGAGTTCTTCTTTTCCTATGTGTAACCCTCAATTTTCTTTCATCTGTCTAATCACTGTGGCCAGTGTTACAAGAACTATGTTAAATAGAAGTGATGAAAGAGAGCATCCCTGTCTTGTTCCAGTTTTTAGAGAGAATGTCTTCAGTTTTTCTCCATTTAGAATGATGTTGGTCTGGGGCTTAGCATAGATATAGCCTTTATGATGTTGAGATATGATCCTGTTATCTATAGTTTTTCTAGTGTTTTGAACATAAAGGAGTGCTGTATTTTGTCAAATGCATTTTCTGCATCAATTGAGATGATCCTATGATTCTTATCTTTAAGTCTGTTGATGTGATGAATTGCATTTATTGATTTCCATATATTGAACCAAACTTGAATCCCTGAGATGAATCCCACTTGTTCATGGTGCATGATCTTTTTGATATGTTTCTGTATTCGATTTGCCAGAATTTTATTGAGAATTTTTGTATCTATGTTCATTAGAGATATTGGTCTGAAGTTTTCTTTTTTTGATGTGTCTTTTCTTGGTTTTGGAATCAGAGTAATGTTGGCCTCATAGAATGAGTTTGGAAGTGCTGCCTTTTTTTTCTATTTCCTGAAATAAATTGGAGAGTATTGGTATTAGTTCTTCTTTAAAAGTCTTGTAGAACTCAGCTGTGTATCCGTCCAGTCCTGGGATTTTCTTGGTTGTTAGATTTTTGATGGCATCTGCTATTTTGTCACTTGAAATTGATCTGTTTAAATTGTGTATATCATCCTGATTCAATTTGGGCAAATTATATGACTCTAGAAATTTGTCGATTCCTTCAATATTTTCTATTTTATTGAAGTATAAGTTTTCAAAATAATTTCTAATTATCTTCTGTATTTCTGTAGTGTCTGTTGTGATATTTCCTTTTTCATCATGTATGTTAATTATTTGAGTTTTCTCTCTCCTTCTCTTCGTAAGCATGGCTAAGGGTCTGTCAATTTTATTTATTTTTTCAAAGAACCAACTTTTTGTTCTGTCAGTTTTTTCAATTGTGTCTTTTGTTTCAACTGTTTCTTTGATTTCAGCTCTGATTTTAATTATTTCCTGTCTTCTGCTGCTTTTGGTGTTAGTTTGTTCTTTTTCTAGGGATTTGAGATGTAGTGTTAAGTCTTTTATTTGTTGACTTTTTCTTCTTTTAAGGAATGAACTCCATGCAATGAACTTTCCTCTTAAAACTGCTTTCATAGTGTTCCAGAGATTTTGATATGTTGTATCTGTGTTCTCATTCACCTCTAAAAACCTTTTAATCTCCTCCTTGATGTCTTCTGTAACCCATTGTTCATTCAGTAGCATATTTCTTAGTCTCCAGGTGTTGGAGTGGATTTTATTTCTTATTTTATCATTGATTTCTAATTTCATTCTCTTTCTTATCTTTATACATTGTGTCTTCATCTCCAATAATACTACCCTTGTTTCAGATCACTCTTGCCTACTGGAAAGACAGAAGAACAAAGGATTGATTCCACTTTGAGATGATGTTGTTCTTACTATCAAAATGCTCTTCTTAATCATGTAGTAGAATTATAGTGTGTCTCTTCCTCAGAACAAAGCACTAGCCCCCAAAGAGGGCTCTAGAGAGCAAAAGAACAAATTTTATCTATCTGGCAGAAACTATGTATGAATCCAAGACAGATAGAATATGTACTTAATGCATGCTAAATTATTTTCTTTGAGGTGTTGGGGATCAAATCTAGGACCTCACCTAGGCTAGGCAAGTGCTTTACCACTGATCTATATCTCAAGCCCTACAGCACTCCTTTTACAGCATTCCAAGAAGCTACCTAATGCAAGAATTGTCTGAGGTCTGAGGGGTTGGTAGAGCTCCAGAAAGCCTCCCTCATGGGCAACTAAATTTGGAAACAAATGATGGACAGGCAGTCCATGGGTGTCCCTGGAAAACCATTAACAAGCCCAGAGCAGTGATTGAACCTAGACTAATTCACTGTGTGACTTTGAGGAACTTATATAACTAGTTAGGGAACTGCCTCATTTGAAAAATGAGATTGTATTTTATTGCTAACAACTAATGTGGACTTTTTCAGTTTGAAAATGTTGCTTTAGTGGTGGTATAAGGTATTTCTAGGGCCATTCTAAATTTACAGTGACTCTATGGATGTGCTAAAAATACATTTAGATGTTTTTATACAAGTATGTTGTAGCTGATCCAATGAGAAATAATTCTATTTCATGGATAGAATGAGGTGGATTAGAAGTAGGGTGTACAAAATGACCAAGACATGAAAATGTCCTCCAAATGGTCCTCATTATGGTCTCTATTTTTCATAATCAGAATGACAATATTTCATACATAATTAGCATAAATTATATACAGAGTTGATAACTATGAAAATAAGGCCACTTTACATACAAGAAAAATATGAAAAATTGTGCTCTATGTATGTAATATGAACTGTAATGCATTCTGCTGTCATTTATTTAAAAAATCAATAAAATAAAAAAAATGCATTCTTAAAAACAGGGTAGCATTTGAATGGTAAAACTAAAAAGTGACTATTTCCTACTTCTCTGTATTTTTGTTTTTATTTGATGAACATTTAAATATTCTATTCTATTTTATAATTAATAGCATAAAATATATTTATGTTTAAATACTTTGCACTTCAACCCCAGGTGAATTATTCTTTATATCTAACAATCACAGTAAAAAATTATTATGGCATCATAGCCATTTATTTAAATTCTCAGAAAAACTTTAATTTTATCCCTAAAACTTGCGTTAGATATTGGATTTACATGCCTAAACTTACTTTTAATGGAAAAATGTGAGGCACATCAGCCTTTTGAAAAAAGAAATATATATATTTAATAAATATATAAATGTATTATCTATCTATCTATCTCTCTCTCTATATATATATAGAGAGATATACACACATATATATATATATATCTCAAAAATTAAAATGATCTGTTGGAATTTTGGCATCAGGCATTCCATATATTAGTTTCCTTCTTAGGATGAAAAATTGGATAGAAGAATTAGTTCTTTCTAGTAATGAAAGGATCATTAAGCCCTCATCTTGGTTTGAAATTTCTCATTTTGTATTATTTACATTGGTTCCTATTCAACTTCTCTCACTCAAATAAAGTCAGTTCTTGTTATTCTATTTTTAGCTCTTATACCTTTTCCTGCCCCTACCCTCTACCAAAATTGGAAGATCAGATTTCATTTCAAGTGTTCTCTTTCTTGCTGGAAGCCCCACTGAGATCTTCTTGCTCCCTGGTTTTCTGGTGGGAAAATGCTTTTCTCTCTCTTTGAGGAAAAATACATTGAAAACAATCTCTACCTTCCCACTGGGAAATCAGAGAGATACCTTTTTGGAAGGAGAGGCCCATTGTTCTCTTGCAGTGATGGCAGCCCAGCTGGACTCCATTTGATGCTTCCCGGTGGCAGCTCCCTTGATGCAAGCTGGCAGCAGGAAGCCTGTCAGCAGCTTCCATCAGCAGGCCTCGAAGCACACACTCCTTGCAGTTCCAGCTGTTCACAAACAAGTGTCATTTATACTTCTGCCATGAGTGGTTCCCATTGGCTCCTAGTAGCAGGAATCTCCAAAAGTGTCTCTTATCTCAAATGCTCTTATGAGAAAAATCTAGCAGCTTCTATTATTTGGAACTGGGTTCTCTGGGTTTTTCCAGGCACTCCAACCTCTCGTATTGCTTGTTACATCCTTGATGTCAGAGAGCTTGTGCTAACCCAAAGGGCAACCCTCAGCTCAATTTTGGAAGATCCCTGTGGTGGGAAACTTGATACCATGTTCTTTCAAAGACTATCATTTGTTCATTTGTTTGCCCATTCCTTCATTCATGCAACAATTGTTCATTGACTATCAGATCTGTGTTGAACATGCTGCCAGGTGGAGGAATTTCCAGAGGAATTAAACCTTGGCTGAACCTCTAAGGAACAGGCTAGTATAGAAGATTCAAATTAAACCAAGCAAAACAATAACATTGATTAGGTAATAGCAGAAATGTGCTTAGACAAACCTTAGAGAAAACAAAGGTTAATTCTGTCTCCAAGATCATCTCAGTCTTTAAGGTACAAGTGAGTGCTCAATCCTTCTTTTGAAATGGAGTTGGAGGGAGAGCAAGATTAACATGCCCCTAGACAAAGAGGTGTGGAACAGCCTCAAGATTGTCAGTATTGTCAGAATACGAGTTTCTAGGAGCAGGAATTTGCAGGGAATTCAGGTAGAAGACAAGTGCCATGCTGTGCTGGGTGTTACAGATATTTTGTTAAAGATTTTGTACGTATTCTCTAGGTAATGCCACTATGAGAAATAAAGAGGAGATATTTATTCTAACTCTTAAAAATGACTCTAAAATATAGTTCCCTAGCAGTGTGGAATGTGGACAGGCAGAAGGAAATGCCTGAAGTGAGTTTATAATGGTTGGAAATACTGAAGTTGTTTCACAGCCTTGATGTCCTGGGGGAAATTCCCTGAGTAGGACTATGTTCACTCAGAGGAGCAGGACTAAACACTGGCAAGACCTACAGCACCTAGGAAAGTTGAATGTGAGATAATATGCAGGAAGCATCAGTGGAGGTTGCCAGGGGCATCTAAAGGTTGACATTCAGGTGACTTGGGTTTGTTCCTGAGCTTATCTAAAATGCCCCCTTGGTGCTTTCCTGAATTGCTTTGGTAGGAATGAGATCCCATGTGAAATAATGAACCATCAGCATTTGGTTTTAAACTCTATCTTCAGGTTGTTAAACACTTGGGGGATAGTTATATTTTGCTCTGAGGCTTAAGCATAATATAAATGAAGTGTTTGTCACAAATCTTAATTCCCTCACGAGATCTTATTTTCTACTGACAAAATAAAACTCAGAGGGATTCAGTCATTTTTTCAACATCACAGAGCAGCACATTTATTGCTTGTTTAAGTGGAGAATCGTAGTATCTTGGCTGAATTTCTAGTTCTCCACCCTTAAATGACAAGTTGTTATTGCATCTCTATTAGGAGTCAGTAGTTAGTTGTGATGATGAAATTGAAATCTGGTTCCTTAATGAAAAAACACAACAAATTTCTATAATAATATTTATATAATAATGTGGTTTTCAACAACCAATCATCATAAGGTGAGACAGTTTTCTGTTTTTTCTCGTCCTACTCTTTATGTTTCAAAGCCATAAAAAATAGAAGCATGTAAATACCAAAACCCAGACAAACACATTTACATACACACATCAGGAAACACAACATGAGGTTTTCATAAACATTACTCAACCATGTGACATGTATTCTAAGTACTCCACAAACATCATCACATCTGGTCTTCAAAAATGACATGTCTTTTATGTGGTATGTGGACAATTTTGCAATTATATGTTGTTTGTGGATTATTAACTGGTGAAAGTACTTGGGAACATATTTTTATTGTTATAAAAGATGGCATTAAGCATCCACATGTGCAATGTGTTGTTCCAGACACTTGAGAACTGTGAAACTAACGTAGGCATCACCAGTGAGCAGCTTTAGCAAAATTAGAAAAATTAGTGGTATCACAATAATAATCTAGTAGAAATATATTGAAATATTCTTCCTATTTTTCTCCTGTCAGAACTCATATGCCTCACTGGGTATTCACTATGCAACTACCAACTCTACAGAGGCTAGAGAATGATTTCAGTCTCCCTGTTTCATTGTAAAACTAAAACACAGAGACTGGTGTGCAGTCTGATGTTGGTGGCTATGCTGCGGAAGAGGCAGAGGTTCTAGGAGAAGCAAAAAGTTCAAAGATTTTTTTCCTGTTTATTATTGTTGTTGTTGGTAGAATTTTCTGGCTTCTAGTATTTATTCAAGAAGAACCCTCACCCCTTTATTTCTGCTTCTTGCACATGATTGAGAAGAACTGCAAATGATTTAGGCCATTTGCAATCTAAAGAGTCTTCTTGCATACAAATAGTGACTAGTATAAAACATACAAGGTTTGCTTATAAAGATATGAGATCAATTCCACAAACATTTCTGTTTAGATTATGAAGAATTAGCTTCCTGAAACTGAGGTGCTTAGACTGGAGCTGAGTGACTATTTATCAGGAGGACAAAGATTGTGGACAAGATTGGAATGTCCAACTCCATGATTTTATGATGGTCAATTACGTTATTACATAGTTAAGCCTTGTAAATAGACAGAGACATGCACAATCAACTGTACAAATATTAGATGTAGATTCCGGGGAAGATTTAGATGATGTACTCTTGCTAGTGTAAGTTTTTGATGTGGCACCATGTCCAGAGTAAAATTGTATGAATTGTGTATTCAGAGATTAAGATAAAGGGACAAATTAATACCTGCTCCAACATTGTTTGGGAAAATTTCCAACTAATTAAGAAAATTAAACATGTGTAAGCTCTTTATTATATATGTAAATGAAAAAAGTATGTTACTAGCACCCTGCTGGGTTTAGCTTTTTGTAACACCTTTTCAAAGAAACAAAGAAAATTGCTATTGAAGAGAGGAAAAGGAATATTTAACAAGTCTCTTATTTAAGTCAGGGTCTACTTATTTAAACTATTTGTTAAAATAAATAGCCAACATCTTGGCCTCCAAATCAATGCTTTTCCACCTACAGTTTCTCACCTTTTACAAGTCATGCCAATAAGTTATCAAAACCAACCAAAGTAGATTTTACAGTGGAAAGTTTGACTTGAAACAGCTTTAATATAGTGTGTAGTGTGATTTTTCCAGCCAGAACTTGTAAAACTACCAATAAATGAATACTTTGAAAAACAGTCTTATAAATGCTTCATCACCCCTGAGCAGACTCTTTTACTCTTACCTCAGGCAGCACTGTCTTCTTCCTTCTCTGTGCTTTGTGAAGACTTTGACCCTCATTTTAAATCTTTTGTTTACCTGTTTGTCATCATAGTGGACGATGACCTCCTCAAGGTCAAATACTGCTCTTTTATTGGTAGTTCATTTGTTTGTTTTTGTCATTATTTGTTTAGGATTTAAAATAGCACACATCCAACATTAAAAAAAAAATCTGACAATGTGGAAAACACACAGAAAAGAAAGTTGGAAATAGCCATTTTTGTCATTAGGTGCACATACTCCTTAATGTGTAGAATGGATAGAACTAATTTTAGAAAAATAAAATTCAATTACATATGTTATTTTCAAATAACTTACATGGAATTTAATTTTACTTGAACTTAAGAAAACAAAGTTAACAGAACTAAATTTAATTTTTATCAAAATTCTAAATTTTTTTTTAAATTTAAACAAAGTTTATAAAAAGATTTTGAAAAACCAAAATTACACTTTGGTTAATGTTTTCTTCACCTATCAACCCCAATTTTTATTTACATTAATTTAAATTTTTTGTTTAAATTTTGAAATATTTGTAGATTTATATCTACAAAGAAATGTGAGAAATAACAGAGAGATCCTGTCTACCTTTCTCCCAGTTTCCTGTTTTCCTTAAGGATAACATACTTCGTATGTACATTACATAGTGAAAAATCAAAATAAGAAGATCAACACAGATTCAACTCATAAACCTGATTCAGGTTTCACCAGTCTTTTATGCATTTGTGTGTGTGTGTGTGTGTGTTTAGTTCTAGGCAGTTTTATCTCATGTGTAAATCGTGACTATCATGGTACAGAAAAATTCCATTGCAAAGATCCTTCAGACCCTGGCATCAAGAATCTATTCTCCATATTTGCCATTTTGTTATTTCAAGAATATGACACAGAGAGATCCATACATTTTGTAACCTTTTGATATTGCCTTTTTCTAATCAACACAATTTTCTGAGATTTACCTAAGTTGTTGTCTACAGTAATTTCTTCCTTTTTATTGATGTAGTATTCCATGGAATAAATGTATCACTGTTTGTTCAACTAATCAGCTGCTGATGGATATTTGAATACTTTCCAGCTTTGCATTATCACAAAGTTTGTATGCATATTCAAGTACAGGCTTTTTAGTGAACATGATTTAATTTCCCTAGGATAAACCACTGAGAGGACAATTATTGGTTGAATGATAAGCATGTTAAGTTTTGCAAGAAACTCCTATATTCCAGACTGGCTATACTGTTTTGCATTCCTACCCACAATGTATGAATGACCAAATTTCTTTGAATCCTGGCAAATGCTTGGTATTATCATACATTATTTTTAAGTGCCTATGGAAATCGACTTTCTATTCTTTCTTATAATCACTTGTTAGTATTATTGCTTTCTATAGTTATATACTCAAGTGGCTCAAAGACTCAATACCATGAATATTGTATTTTTATTGGTGAAGGAATTTTCTTAAATATTTATGTGGTTCCTCTATTCTTCCATGTTTGAGAATATTTGTGACCTTTCTATTTGAAGGACAACTTGACTTGTGTAAAAAGCTGGGTGAGAAGGTGGGAGTGTAGCTCAGGGGTACAGCACTTATCTAGCATGCATAAGGCACTGAGTTCAATCCCCAGCACCACCAAAAGATAAAATAATAAGTATATAATCCTGTCAGAGATTGCTCCATTTTCTTCTAGCAGAGTTGGTTATTGTAGCAAACTTGACCTTATCCCCACAATTCAATGTTGCTTTTCTTACCTGAATATTGACATTCTATATTTTTTGAAAGACAGTAATTTCAAAAATTAATCAGTCTCACTGTGGATTTTCCTAAATGTGTTTATTCTGGGTCCATGTGCATTGTCAGATATTTCTTTATTTTGGAAGAACTTCTTGTACCTTTGAATATTTTTGTTTACTTTTTCCAGTTCTGTTCTTAAGAAACAAGCCATTTACCTCTGGCAGGCTTTCTCCTCCAGAAGGCAATAGAAACATCAAGTTGATATAGCTGTGTTTCCCCCAATAGCCCATGGTGTTGAAATAGGGCTTCATGGGGACATACTGTGGTCCCCATGGCCTGGTCACATTTGCAACTCTATGCTCTACTCAAATACTCTGGAGCCTTTCTTTGTCTTGACAAGGCATGGTTGGTAAGTGGGCTTCACTGTTTGTTGCATCATGTTACATTTGTCAATTTCTTTGTTTCATAAAAATGGTGTTTCTCTCTCTCTCCTTCAGGTGTTGGGGTTGTTTTTGAAAGGTTTGGGGAGGAGAATAAAGCCAAATGTCATACATGATCATCTTTAAAAGGAATTGTTCAGTCCTCACCATCACCTTGCCCTCTTCCTGCTCCTGGCAGAGTACTGACACAGAACTGTTGAATCCATATGGAAATTCTGAGCAAACAAGTAAGTGCACAAATAAGTCAAATTCTGTACTAAACAGAAGTCACAGAAAATAAAAGTGGCTGCAATCAGCTGAAAGAAATAACAGAGACTGGCTCTGACAAGTGTGATTGAGTAAGCCATTGAAGAACTCATTTGGTATTTTTGACCATTTTCTGAATTGCTCATATACAAATCAAGTAAATGATTCATTAACCATCCATTATCACTGTGGAAATTACTGAAATAAAAGGATCATTATGGCCCAGTAATTTTGGTTGTAAGAATATAGCTTTCTTCATTAAGCTTGTAGGGTCTGCTAAACTTAAGTGTTATTGAAATTTTGTGGGGGAAAAATAAATAAATGAACTTCCAGGTGCCAAGAATCATCTGGCCATAATAGTATCCTTTTCTGTGGATTTGCTGATTGACCTTGTTCTGAGTGTTCAACACTGAACTAGGCACATGAAGTATATCAGGTCTCTGATTTTCTGAAAATCCTGTATAGTCATCGTAAGAAATTATAGTTTGGAATTCTGAAATTCTTATTTTAGTTTCCAATATTCAAGTGAATCTTTATTAGCCGTAACAAATGCCAACTAATTAAAGAAACCAAATGAAACAGGGACTTTTTGTATACTGCTGTTAGCAAAGAGATATGACTAATAGAAATGGGAATTATCTGTTAAATTTTTTAGAAAATTCCTGTGAACTAGTAATTTAAATTCTACATGTAGACCTGACAGAAATTCACACCCACATGCACCAAAAGACATATAAAAAATATTTATAGCACCATCATTTGTAATATCTTCAAATACGAAACAACTGAAATTTTTATCATAAGTAGATTAAATAAAGAAATTGTGGTACCCATAGGAGAAAATGCTACTTATAAATTAAAATGAATGAATTAGAGCTTTCTGGATCAATCTCACAAACAACCTGAGGAAAAGAGTTCAGCCTTAGAAGAGTAAATGTTGCAATATTCCTTAGATATAAATTCATAGCCTGAAAAACCCTATATCCAGTGTTAAGAAACTAGCATGATGGTTTCTTTTGGGTTGAGGAAGAATATAATAGGAGCTTCTGGAGTGTTGGCAATATTTTATTTTGGGACTTGAGTGCATGTTACAGGAGTGTGTTCACTTTGTAATCATTCACTGGATGAGTTATTTTGATTTTTACACCATGAAAATGTTACAGTTTAGTAGAAAGTGAAAAAATATTAAAACAAACCGGTAGAACAGAGAGTTTAAGATGGAAGATTGAAGAAAGAAGATATAGTTGTGGAAAAATGAACCTGGAATCGATGTGTTTGTGTTTGTGTGTGTGTGTGTGTGTGCGTACACATGCGTGTGCCAAACTGAGAAGACTAAACATCCTAGCAATATGAAATATAAGTGCAAATGAGTACTCTTTGAAACAGAGAAACAAGCTAAGGAAATTTTAATAAGTTTCTAACAGATTAGAAAGAATTTTGAGTTGCCTAGAGTGGGACAGAGAGAGGGATGAAAGATTCAAAGGATGGGGAAACGAATCTATTTTAAAGGTATTTTCTTGTTATAAAATGAGATAGTCTCACCAGAATGATGAAACAGAGTTTCATGGAGGGAAAATAGCTGGCCCGTGGTTTTAAAACATAGCAGCATCATATGCATCTATCCCTGACAGCAGATAAAAGAAAAATTACAATTAACAAATGGCAAGTACAGTGGAAATTCAAAGTAATCGTGTGGAATTACTTTAAAACATTAAAAAAGATAAAAACAAAGGAAAGAGAGTGCACTATAAAATAGGCAACAAATAATATACACATTTGCTGGGCAATAGCAAGTACACTAAGTGTGGTGGATGGCAATGTTCCCCTTTTCTTATGTAATCCTCTCTCCTGAATGGGCTGTAACGGGATTCTAGGAGAACACAGCAAACATGGCAGAATGTCATTGGTGAGATTGGATTACACACGTACAGTGGTTTCTATCTTCAACTGTCTTCTCTTTCTCTCTTAGTCACTTGCTCTGTGAGAAACCAGCTGCCATATTGTGAGCAGCCTGTGCAGAGGGACATGTGTCAAGGAACTAATGTCTCACACAGTAGAAATAAATGGAGACAGACCAAAGGAGGATTAAGCAAAAGCTATTTATTTAGAGTTTGTTATATACAAGAGAGTCAGCCATGTCACTTGCATTTTGTCAAACTCAAAAAGCAGGCAGAGGAGTAAGAACATTTTAGAGTAGGAAAAAAGGAAGGCATCAGGTGTGCCCTGATTGAAGTCTTCTGGCATAGGAAAACAGTAGATGGGCTAAGTAGAAGTGAAGCACATGGTTAGGGTATTGAATTTCTCTTGTTGGTCCTCAGAAGTGGGGACAGAACTGAGAGAACTGTCAGTTATTAATTAAGTCCTGGTTATTCTGGGATGATTGTTACAGTGGCTATTGTTTGGCTGCTTGGATTGTTACTAGAGAAATCTCTTATACTTCCCACAAGTCTGAATTTCAGCAGATTAGCTCCTGACCTGGTTGTAAAGAATGTGTTGGTTTCCCAGATATATTATGGAAGTTCATGGTTAAGAATTCTATTTTTATATAAGGTCTTCCCATTGTCATTTGTATATTCATTCTCTTAGTTCTCACTTTGGGGTATTATCTGGTTTGTGAGACATTGACCAATTTAGGGAGAACTAGAGATACAGATTTTCACTGCTTGAAGATTATTCAGTCATCCATCATCAACTGCATTGCAAGATCTTCTTGACCTTTTGTTGTTGTACCTTCATAAGGATCATATGATAAGAGAATGGCTGGAGAGAAACATTTATGTCTCTGGATAAAATTCAGTGAATTTCATCATGATCACTATGACAAAAAATAAAGCCATCACTAGTCTCTATAAGGTACTTCAAAACAGGAACTCTAATTGCCCAAACCAGGCCAAGAAAACAAATCTCAAGGACATGAGATCAATCTCAGTGAGATAAGATCTATGGTCTTAATCAATGAAACTGGGATTGACAAAGATTTTTTTTTTTATCATGGGAATTTGGTGATAGATGATATAATCCAGCACTCAATAAAATTGAAGTGAAATCTCTAAATGCATGGCCTTCGCAATCATTAACTTAGGAAAGATAACCAAGGTATTCCCAATTGAAAATGGGAGTGTCTTTGGTCAAAGGATTTCTGAAAGTTTTGGCAGTTTTAATTGAAGGTTGATCTTGGTCCTTTCAACTTTTCCAGAAGATTGTGGGTGATAAGGACAGTGTAGTTTTTTAAGTAAGGGCTAACATCCTACAGAGTTTTAAAGTAATATTTTCCATAACATGTATGTCTCAATCCTCAGTCACTTGACATAAAAGTTTGGATGTCCCATGTTTAAACACAAAATCAAATAGCTGTTAGTGACTGGAAGGACTATAACTTTTCAGCAAGGAAATGTTTAAATCCACCCTGAAAATAAATATCCAACAACTAAAACATATCAAATCCCTTGGAGAGTAGAAGCTGGCTAAAATCCATCTGAAGGTTTTCAAAGGGCTTTGAGACTTTGGGTCTTGGCCACACCCTATCTTTACAGGTTTTCCAGGATGATGTTGTTGACAGGGAACACATGACCTGAGAATGACCTCAGCTCTCTTTTTAAAGTTCACCCGCCAATGTTGATTTAAGACACTAACCAACTTGTCTATTCCATGATGAGTAGTTTCATGGAGAAACTTAGTTAATATTTGAAGTCATCTGGTGCTACCAAGCAGCTGTGTTATGAGCACCAGAGGTTATCAAGTGAAGGAGCAATCAGATGTTTTTTTTCATTTTCAAAACCAGGGGCTCAACATTGACATTTTATAATTGCCACTGGAATTCTTCCAGGGATTTTTTCTTTTGAGGGTTTATTGAGAATCATAACCTTGATTGAAGAGGCTTGTTTGGCATAATGATCAGCTAGAGCACTTGCTTTAGTTCCATATTATCCTTTTATATGGGTCTTAACCTTGAAGATAGCCACATGTCTATGAAGTAGAAATCTGTCTTAAAGTTCTTTAGCATGCTGTCTGTGTTTGATGGGGTTTCCAGCAGTGAGAAAGCACTTTGTTACCAATGCATCTCAAAGTCATGGATGACCCCAAAAGCATGCCTATACATTTACTCTCTGGTTTTGGCTAATGAAGAAGCTATGTTTTAGTTTAATAAATTGTTCATCTGTGTTGACTTTAGCTTAGAGGACTACATTCTGAAGGAAGGATAAATTCCTGATAACATATTCTACTTGAAAACCTCCAGTTTCAGTTTTGAGATATGATCTATCAGCAGCAAATATCAGGTCAGGGTTCTCAACAGAGTCTCTAATACACACAAACAAGGAAAGGAGTGTTCCCTGACTGAGGTGCAAGTCCTAAGGCTCCTGCTGTTGGTCATGGAAGGAGAGGGGGAGGATTCAGGGTGAACAGCAGTGAGTGCTTATGTGAGAGGGACAGAGTGATAGGACTGTGTGGTAGGTTAATTGGCTGGCTGAAAAGTGCTGTGTTGTATCTTAGTAATGTCTGCACCACATGAGGAACCATGAGGTCTAGTGGGAGCCTAGAGATAGTTCAGAGAGTCATTTTTACAATTATCATATGGTTTCAACAAATGTGTTGAATTTAATTGTGTTTAACTAGTTTTAATGGTTAATATTATTTCTGTATATCAAGGTGCTCTCTTTCCTTCTTCGTCTTTTTTTTTTTTTTAACTTTTTCTCTAGGCCAATCTGTGGACAAATGTCTTTAATTTCAAAGGTGCTATACTTCTTGATTTCTTGATGATCTCAAAGATTATTCCTGTTGCGCTCTTACATCTTCACAGGTGTTAGATCTTGGTTCACAGAATTTTTACTTAAAACTCCATACACATGATTCTCTGCTGGGTTGTTTTTTTATTTACAAACTATGTCAAATTCTTATTATGTCTGAATAGGCTTTAACTCAGGTCCTTGGTTAGTGTATCAGTTTGCTATTACTGCTTTCATGGTTTGGATATGAGGTGTCCCCCAAAAGCTCACGTGTGAGACAACTGAAGAAGGTTTAGAGGAGAAACGAGTGGGTTATAGCCTAAATCTAATCAGTGAACTAATCCCTGAGGGGATTAACTGAGTGGTAACTGGAGGCAGGTGGGGTGTGACTAGAGACAGTAGTTCATTGGAGGCATGGCTATGGGGTATATATTTTGCATCTGGAGAGTGGAGTCTTTCTCTTTCTGCGCTTCCTGATCACCATGTAAGCTGCTTCCCTCTGCTACACTCTTCCTCCATGATGTTCTGCCTCACCTCAATCCCCAAGGAATAGAGCCTGCTGTCTGTGGATTGAGACCTCTGAAACCGTGAGCCTCCAAATAAACTTTCCCTCCTCTACAGTTGTTCTGGTTGGGTCCTTTTAGTCACAGCAGTGAAAAAGCTGACTAAAAAACTGCTATAAAAATACCATGAATTTAGTGGTTTTGTTGTAGGGACAGACGAGGCAAGGCGCCCAAGACAGCAGGAAACAGTTTTATTTGGCTACAGCCAGGTTCAGAGGGCACAGCTTTTGCTGTAATCAATTAATCCCCAGAACCCTGAGTTCAGGTAGTTTCAGAGTTTTATGCCCAGCATGTAAGGGGATGGGCTCAGAAGTTCACAGTCTGAAGAAGTTCACATAAAAGCAGCCTTTTCTTTCACTGTTCTGAGCAAGTTAACCCCTCAAAGACAACACCTGAGAAGGAGAGAGCTGCTTCTCCTCTTTCTTTCCTCTCCCTGCCTACTGTTACCATGGAGCCCAATTGGTCACTTATCTTAAAAATGTAGACATCTCTGGGAAGCCCAGCTCAAGGACAGAGGCCTTGTTTGCTCATTTCTACAAATTACTATAATGAATTTGTTTGTGAAAAACTAATAAGGGGGTGTCCAGCACCTGGAGTGCTGGTATCTTCCCAGCCAGTGGCCAAGTAAAACAGGGCGACACGAAAATAGGAAGTTTATCTACATTGAACTCTTTTGCAGAGACTCTTTTGCTGACAGTCCTAAAATCAGCCATGGTGAAGATTTCTGGATAAGCCCAGTTAAGACTTTTCTGTGGAGAAACGGGGTGCCACTACAGTTTAAACAATTTAAAATTCATTATCTTAGAAATATAGAAGGAGTTTTAAGGGGCTGAAGCCAAGGTGTGGTAGAGGTGTGTTACTTTCCAGAAGTTCGAGGGAGGCTCATTCTTGCCTTTTCTAGCTTCTAGAAACTGCTGGTATTCCTTGGCTTATGCTTCTGTCCCTCCATTTCAATGCCAGTAGCTTTGGGCTGAGTTCTTTTCATGCTGTCATTTCTCTGGTCCTCCTTCTTCCACTAGTAAGTACATTTGTTGTTAAATTGAGCCCAGCTGGATAATCTGGGATAACCTCTCCTGATTAGCAATCTTCATTCCATCTGGAACCTTCATCCTCTATCATTCAAGGTAGCCTCACAGATTGCAGGAGGAAGGATGCTGGCAGGTGGGGGATGAACATTATTCTGTCTTCCTTATTTAGCTTCTGAAGAAAAATTACTTTTATAATTTGATTATTTTTTTCTCATTCATGTGCTTTGTTCTCTATTTCTATGTTGTGTGTGGTGGGTGGAGGGAAGAGGAAATACTGGGATAGAACCCGGGGCCTCTGCATGCTGGGAAAATATTCTACTACTGACCTTACATTCCCAGTCATTCCTGGTGTTCTTATGTCATTTATAGAATGTATATCATAATTGGCTTCTCATGATCCCTTAAAATTTCCACATCATAACTTTTCACACTTTCCCCTCTAAGTTCCCTGAGGAATCTTATATGTGTCCCAATTCATTAATCCAGTTTTCTGTAGGACACAGTTTAATCTGCATTATTTTTCTTTCTCTTTTAAAATTTAGCATTTTTCATTGTTATTCAGTTTTCTATTGGTCTGATATTATTTCATCCTTGATTTAGTTTTGTACTCATAATCTTTAACAATATAACATATTATAAACAAAAATGATACATGCCAAATTAATGCAAGCAAAAAAAAAAAACCCCATAATTTTGAAATAGCAATGTACCTTTTCCTGTTGGCTTTAGGAAACAGACATTTACAGTATCTTGCAAATACCTAAAACATCTTTCTGTACTACTTTAGTTGTTGTTGTGATTTTCTTGCCTACACTTTCCCTCAGGTAAAAACTATTTTGTGTTATTGTCTCATATACACACACACACACAAATGTATATATACACACATATTTATACATTGGTTATGTTTAGGGATTTTATGTATGCATATGATCTACATATGTGTGTATGTATATATTAGGACTATGTATCATAAATATATATGCTTATTAGGGATATGTATATCAGGGATGCACACATTATATGTATGTATAGTCATGTATGCTTAATGATAGGGATATATTCTGAGAAGTGTGTTAGGTGATTTTTTCATCTGTGAACATTATAGAGTGTACATATACTAATGTAAAGTATAGATTGTTTAGTTTGGTATTTTGTTGCAATCAAGATATGGCAAACACAAGATGTATGAGGCTACTACCAGTATAACATGACATGCTGTTTTACAGTAAGTAAAAAGAGTATATGATAGTAAAAACACAAGCCATTAATAGTCTTTTATTATTATTATCAAATATGTACTGTATATAATGGTATGTACTACATGTTATGTAACAGGCAGTATAGTATATTTGTTTATGCCAGTGTCACCACAAACCTGTGAGCAACATGTTGTGCCATGGCATTATAATGGTATGATGTCACTAAGTAATAGGAGTTTTCAGCTCCATTATAAACTTATGGAACCACTGTCACATATACAGTCTGTTGTTTACTGAAAAGTTACATGGCACATGACTTTGTGTGTGTGTGTGTGTGTGTGTATATGAATGATATCATTAGATATACTTTGGTATAAACTACAAATATTAGAGATATGTTTTTTCCTGTTTTGAAGCTTTATATTAATATTCATTTATTTATATAAATGTTTTACTGTGTACAGTTTATAATCATTTAGAAATTGATTTTTTTCTTCAACTTTTTTCTGTGATTCATCAATGTTATTTCTTATAACTCATTCAGTTTCATTGGTGTATAATATCACATTGTACAAATATACTGACATTTATTTAATCATTTTCCTGTCTAAGGAAAATGATTAAATAAATTTTCTCCCAACTCCATTAATTCTATAGCCCTTTTTTCTTAACTATGATCCCAAATCTTTTGTATATAATGTTGCCTTATATTTATGAGTCTGTTTCTGGGAACTCCATTCTGTTCTGCTGATAAAGTTTTCTGAACTTCCACCTATACCACAGTTTTATTTATCAGAGGCTCACAGAAAATTTTCAAATCTGATGGGCAAGTCAGCATTTCTCTAACTGCTCTTCTTCCCATTTCTCCTCCCTTAGGAGTGTGTTTATTAATTTTAGTTTGTATTTATCACTTGTAAAAAAAATTCAAACATCTTGTTAAGTTATGGTATCTTGATTGGAATTTATTTGAGTCTATGCCCTATTACTTTGGTGTTGCTTATCCTATTTTATGTTTGTTTTTATTTAATGTCTTTCTACTCATATTTTTAATCTCTTTTCCTTTTGAAACTCTTTGAACTTATTATAATTTTCTATTGTAAGCATTCGGAAATAAACATTTTGGTATATTGTGCTTGGTAAAATTTTCAGTACTATAAATTTCAACCATTGTGCACTTATAAATTTATGCAGTCCTTTTGTAAGCAATGTAGAGATGGACTCATTTTAAGTGTTTTGAAGCCAGTCCAATGATCTTTGTATTTTAATGGAATAGTTTAGATCATTCATATTTTTTGTTGTCACAGATATGTTTGAATTTATTTCTCTTATTCTAGGTTCTCATACTTAATTTTTTCCACTGTTTCTTTTTCCCTTCATTTTATATTCCATTTATCCCTTAATGTGTTTAAACATTTAAAATCCCATTTATAATTTTGGTGCTAAAATTTAAAATGTAGCTATGTATACTTAGCTAAGTCTAAAATTAGTATCTTAACCTCCCTACCAAATGGTACAAGAAATTTGTAACATTTTAATTCTGATTGTTCCATTTTTCCTTATATTATTGTTGCCTAGGAATTTTATTTTTTAACCAACAAATTAGTTATTACTTTTATTATGTCATAGAGATTTTGCTTGTTTAGATTTAGATTTTCACAAATTTGACAGCTTCTTTTTGTGCCTTTTTTTAACATCTCAAAACATCTAAGTTTAGTTTTCTACTTTCTGGGGAACATTTTTTAGAAGTTCCTTTAGTATAGGTTTATCAATGATATATATTCTAGTTTCTTTTTATCTAAAAATTTCTTTATTTTACTCTGCCTCTTAAAATAAGATTTTGCCAGGTTTATAGTTCATGATTAATTGTTCTTTTCCATCAGTGTTTGAAGTATTATTCTATTGTCTTTTGAATCCTTATTGTTAAGAAGTCTGCTGTTATTCTTATTATCAGTTCTTTTTAGATGATTTCTCTTTTCTCTCTGGAAAAGTTCAAGATTTTATCTGGTATTTTGTAGTTATATTATGATACACCTGGGAATGACTTTTTGTATTAGCTCTTATTCCCCTCTCAAAGTCAGAGCCTCTGACATAGATTTGGAAAGCAGATAATTTATTTTGGGGAATGAGATAGGAAAAAGAAAAATGGAACTGGTAAAAATGAAACAGGGATGTAGGGATACCCAATGCAAAGGCATATTATAGATTTCATCACTGTTGTGGAAAATTGGGGCTTTAACCCCCTGGAACCCTCTGAGTTGCTTTTAATAATTCACATCAGAATTGGTTATGTGGGATGTAGTTTTATGGGGGAGGGGAGCATTTTCCCACAACTTCCTTTTGCCAGTGGTCATGGATTATTCCATGAAGTGTTAACTGTCCTGAGTTTTTAGAATTGGTAGAAATGTAGGTATTCCTTAGATCCCATGCATCAGAGATGTGCCAGGAAAAAAAGCAAGGGGTGTGATTCACCATCAAAGCATGATGTTATCAGCTGTATGTGTAGAAAGACCATTGTTGCAATGATATAGTAAAAGTGACCCAGATGATTTACTTTTATTTTCTTCAGTATAATGTATGTTAAACATCCTGAATATGTCATTTTTTCATAATTTCTAAAAATGGTCAATCATTATGTTTTCAAATATTTCCTTTCTACCATTCTTTCTCTCACTCTCTTCCTTTCTCTTTTTTCTCCCTCTCCTGATTTTTGTGTGAAACTCCTATTAGACAGAAGTTAGAATCTCTAATTTTCTTCTTTATGTAGCTTAATTTAAAAAAAAAATCATGACCTTGTATTTCTGTGCTATGTCCCCATGCTGTATACTGTGTAACTTCCAGGTTATCTCGTGTGTGTGTGTGTGTGTGTGTGTGTGTGTGTGTGTATTTTGTTGAGTCTCCCTAATATCTTTGTGCTCATTCTTGATAATTTATGTCAGTTCCTTGGGGTGAAAATCTGCCATTTATTGTTTCTTCTGTCTTTCCCATATGGAATTTTGCCTCCTCATGTATTTGTTGACCACTGATTGTAGACTTACTGCTGGGTCTTCATCTGTGTCTGTCCTGTAGACCTCTACTGAAAGTGTGTTCATCCAGAAAGGCCATGAATCTACTTTGGTCAGGCCCCATAGGAACACAGTAGATTTAGGGACTCTGGTAGGCAAAGTCCCTTTGTTAGTGTACTATCACAATAATAGATATCCAAGATAATCAACTTTCATAATGAAAATTTTTATTTTGGCTCATAGTTTTGAAGTTTCTAGTCCAGGATCAGTTGCCCTACTGCTTTGGGCCTTTGTTGAGACAACATGAGCATACGGCAGAGCAAACCTGCTCACCTTATGGATAAGGAGCCAAAAAAGAGAGGAAGAAGATAGGTCTGGCATCCCACTACGCTCTTTGAGAGCATGCTGTCAATGAGCTAAAGACCTCCCATGAGGTCCCATCTTCTAAAAGAGCTCTCCCAGTTGCACTATATTAGAGACCAAGTGTCTGGGATACTTTTGGAACCAAACCATAGCATCTCCTCCTCCAATATTTTTCACATATGATTTCCTAGAACCTTCATGATAAAAGGGACTTCATAGATATGATTAACTTATAGATGCTGAGATGGAGAGAATATTGTGTATTATTTGATGGGCCCAATGCACTCTCAGGATCCTAAAAGTGAATAAGGGGAATAGAAGAGTTGAAAAATGGAAGCAAGAGAAAGACTTGGTCTGATGTTGCTGATGTTGAAGATGGAGGAAGAGGGTCAGGATCCAAAGAATAAAGATGGTCTCTAGGTGTGCCTCCATGAGGGCCGCAGGGCTGCTGGGCATTGTTCCAGGGTGGCTCAGTGGTGCTTTGCTCACTCCTTGCACCAGCCCTATCGTGGCACCTGGTGGGGCCAAGCTGTAGCTGGAGACCAGATGAACAATGGCAGAATAGAGGAGGTTGCTTTCCAAGCTGCTCTGTGGCATGAGACCAACAAAGCAGATAAAAAGCTTCTTGGTGAGGTGGGGGAAAGAGGGATTTTACTGGGATTTAATACTGAACTGTTAGAACAGCTTGGAGACTCAGAAGTTTGGATACAATAAAAGAAAAGAAGAAAGCTCACTTCTGGCACCTGTGACTGCAGAAGGTGACACACCACAGGAAAATCAGGGAGAAGGACCAAGAGAAGCTACATTTCAGATGGCACTGTGGTATGTTTTGGTACACAGAAATCAGAGATAGAGGATACTGCTAGACTGATGCAGAGGGTGTGCTACACTATGTCCTCATGCAGGAAAGATGCCACATCTCTTCTGGTTGTCCATGGAGAAATGAAACAGGAGCTATTTTGTTGCCACACCAAGGTACCTGGTGGGTATGGGAGCAATGAGTCCAGGAGCCCAGATCTGGGAAATCTGAGCTGGGTCTGAGAAACAGACTTGGCAGGTGCCTGCCACACAACTCATATGTACCTAGGAAACCAGGAGAAAATTAAGCACTGAGAGTGTTTTAACCCAGGTTAATATGGGTCATAGGGAGATCCCAGGTCTCTCCCCTGACTTTGGCTTGTAGGACCAGCTTGGGTGGGCTGGGAATTTGAACAGGTGGGTGGGAATAGCTATGTGCTTGGAGACTGAGCTTGGGAGGCTGAGAAGGGTAGGTTTTATGGTTGTTGGAGGGGGGCAAGGGATTGGATCCTCTACTGCATGAATGGAACCCAGGGAAGACTCTTGGGATAAAGTCTCCCGGTATGGATCATCAGCTGCCAGGCCCTAGAGGTGGGCTGACTTAAAATCATCAGACCAATTGCTATTTGACTAAGCTCCTGAGGCCTACCTAGAACTAAACCCTGCCTTCTGAAGCTATGCCTATGGTCACACCTGTCACAGAACTCTACAGCAGCCCCATCCTGAGAGTGGAGCAGACAAAAATTTCCAAATTGCTACACCTCATACTTCCAGGAAGGGAAGCTGAGAATTTTTAAACTCAAACTCACAACTTGATGAACAACAAAAAAGAGGAAGGATTTGACAGCTCACAACCACTACTCTTGTGTGCAGTACATACCTCAAGAAAAAGCAGAAGGAATGGCATTTCGGATCAGACAATGAACATATATTCTCGTTGACAGGTTTTGACCACCCCAATGGAAACAACTTCTTAATTTTTCATCAAGAGCCTTTTTTCTTTCTTCTTTCCTTCCTTCTTCTCTGTCTCTTGATTGTGTGCTGAGTGGTCCATAAACATTTATACATAAACATATTTTTCTCATTTCTAGTATTTTGGGAAGATAGTTATTTTTTTTTATGGCTTTATCTTTTGAGGGCTAGGGTATTTGATTAGTTTAGTTTAGTTTAGTATTGTTTTTCTTTTTTTTGTTCACTTTGATTCTCTTTCTCTTTTCTTTTGTTAATAGCCAAATTCCATTGTTCTTTCACTCTGTTTTCTATTTTATACATCTATTTTCTCTCCTCCTCCCTTAGAATAATCACATCTTACATCTCTTCTGCATTCTCCCTGTTCTCCTTTTGAAATTGCAAACCCTTTTGTAAACTTACTATTTTTATTGTCGGCAATTGCTTTTCATAAAATTTGTTTATTGTGCCAATTAGTGCTGTAGATGTCATAGGAGGAACTAAGTATTTAGTTTAATGCTATATAGAGTTTGCATTGGTTGTTGTTATTATTTGTCTCTCCCTACACCATGAGGTACTAGAAAACTTTAGGAAGCCTAAAGTTCAAAAGGTAGCAGCTATGCCACCTCAGATTCATACTAATAGGTGGGTAGACAATCTGAAAAGACAAGGGAACAAACTATCCCAAACAAACCAAAACACCTCAATAATAGAATCCATTTACACAAAAATGGAGAAAATGTCAGAGAAGGAATTTAGAACATTCATAGTTGAGCTAATCTGTGAGGTAAAAGCTGAGGTAAGAGGTGAATTCAGAGAGAAAATACAGGAAGTGAACGATCACATTAATAAATAGATATTCTGAAAAAGAAACAAATGGAAAAACTCTAAAAGAAGGAATCAATAAACCAAATTAAAAATTCAATGGAAAGAATCACCAATAGACTAGACCACTGGGGAGACAGATTTTTCAGGCAACAAAAACAAAGTACATAATCTTGAAAGTAAAGTTGACCATGGAGAAAGATGTTAAGAGACCATGTACATAATTTTCATGAAATATGGGATAATATGAAAAGGTCAAATTTAAGATTCATCAGGATAGATGAAAGCTCTGAAACAGAAACTAAAGAAATACACAATATTTTCAAAGAAATAAAATCAGAAAATTTCCAAAACTTTAAGAATGAAATGGAAAATCAAATACATGAGGCAAACAGGACTCTAAATATATAAAATTACTACAGACCTACACCAATCTACATTATTATGAAAATGCCTAACATACAGAATAAGGATATAATTTTAAAAGTTGCTAGAAAAAAAATAACAGGTCACATTTAGAGGGAAACCAAACCAGATTTCAGCTGATTTTTAAACCTAGACCTAAAAGGTAGATGGTGTTGGAATAACTTATACCAAACTCTGAAAGAAAATGGATGCAAACCCAAATTACTATACCCAGAAAAATTAAGCTTCAGAAATGAAGATGAAATAAAAACTTTCCACAATAAACAGAAGTTAAAAGAATTTACAACTAGAAAGGCTGAACTTTGAAACACATTTAATAAATATTACATGAAGAAGAAATGAAAAAGAAAATTGAAAACAAGAGAGAGGAACCACACTAGAAGAAAAGTCAATCAAAGGAAAAACTAATACAAATTAAAAACTAGAAATAAATAAAAAAAAGACAGGGAATAAAAGTAATCTCTCAATAATAATATTGAATATAAATGGCCTAAACTCATCAATGAAAAGATATAGACTGGCATATTGGATTAAAAAACAGGACCCAACAATATGCTATCTCCAAGAGACTCATCTCATAGGCAAAGACATTCACAGAAAGCATGAGGAAAAACATCACTCACATGGATCTTGTAAACAAGCAGATGTTATTTTCTCTTATGAGATAAAATGGACTTCAAGCCAAGGTTAATCAGAAGAGACAAAAAAAGTCATTTCATACTGCTTGTAGGACCCATATAACAACAAGAAATAACAATAATAAATATGTATGCCCCAAACCATGGAGCATATGTGTACATCAAACAAACCCTTCTCAATATCAAGAATGAAATAGACCACAACAAAATAATCCTGGGTGAATTTCACCTACCTTTCTCACCACTAGATAGATCTTTGAAACAAAAACTAAGTTAAAAATCTACAAATCTAAAAAATACAAATAATTTAGATTTAACAGATATATGTAGAATATTTCATTTATCAGTAACTGAATAAGCTTTCTTCTCAGCAGCACATGAAATATTTTCTAAAACACACCATATCACAGGCAACAAAGCAACTCTTAACAAATATCAAAAAAGAAAAGAAAATACCTTGCATTCTATCAGATCATAATAGAGTGAAATTAGAAATCAAGGATAAGATTTTTAAAAAGCTACTCTAGCCCTTGGAGACTAAACATTATGCTATTGAATAATGAATGTATAGCAGAAGAAATCATGGGTAAGATAAAAGAAAATACTTTGAGGTAAATGAGAATAGTGATACAACATACCAAAATCTCTGGGACATTATGAAGGCAGTTCTCAGAGAAAAGTGCATAATATCAAGCTCATTCATTAAAATAATAGGTTATCTATTTGGTGTTTTTCTAACATTACATCTCAAAGCCTTAGAAAGAGAAGAACAAATCAACAGTAGAATATGGGAAATAATTAAAATTAAAACCAAAATCAATGAAATTGAAATAAAAAATAATTTTAAAAAATCAATGAAACAAAAAGTTGTTTCTTGTATAAAGTAAACAAAATTGATAAACCCTTGGCAAAGCTAACCAAAACAAAGAGGGAGAAAACTCAAATGATTAAAATTCAGGATGAAAAAGGAAATATCACCACAGAAACTAGTGAAGTGCAGGGGATGATCAGAAACTATTTTTAAAATTTATACTCTTGTCAATTTCTTCTTGATTTTCTAATTTACTAATCTCTAGAGACATATGACCCACCCAAATTGAACCAGGAGAATGTAGAAAATTTAAACAGATCAATCTCAAGTAATGAAATTAAAGATGACATCAAAAGCCTATCAACAATGAAAAGCCCAGGACCAGATAGATTCTCAGCTGAACTCTCCAAAACCTTTAAAGAAGAACTAACACCAATTGTCCTAAATAATTCCAGAAATAGAAAAGGAGGGGACTCTTCCAAACTCATTCTTTGAAAGTAGTACCATCCTGCAACCCAAAACAGACAAAGATACATCAAGGAAAGAAAATTTCAGACTAATATCCCTGATGAACAAAGATGCGACAATTCTTTTAAAAATACTGGCAAATTGCATTCAAAAACATATTAAAAAGATACTGCACCATGATCAATTGGATTTCATCCCAAGGATGCAATGTTGGTTAAACATTCAGAAATCAATAAATGTAATTTACCACATAAACAGACTTAAAGACAAGAATCCCATGATTAGCTCAATAGATGCAGAAAAATCATTTGACAAAATACAGCATCCATTTATGTTGAAAATTCTAGAAAAACCAGGGATAGTAGGAACTTACCTCAACATTGTAAAAACTATATACCACAAACCTGAGACAACATCATTCTAAATGGGGAAAAACTGACAGCTTTCACTGTAAAAACTGGAACAAGACATGGATGTCCTCTTTCACTATTAATATTCAAATAGCCCCTTGAGCTCTAGCCAGAGCAATTAGGCAAAAGAAAAACGGTAAAGGATAGTAGTAGAAAAAGAAGAACTCAAACTATCCATATTTGCCAATAACATGATTCTATATTTAGAAGACCCAAAAACCTCCACTCAAAACTTCTAGAAATAAATTCAGCAAAGTAGCAGGATACAAAATATATCAATTGCATTTCTATTCACCAATGATGAGTCAACTGAAAGAGAAATTAAGAAAACTATCTCATTCACAATAGCCCCCAGAAGAAAACCACTCTGGAGAGCAGTATGGAGATTCCTCAAAAAATTAGGAATGGAACCACCATTTGACCTAGTTATACCACTCCTCAGTGTATATCCAAAGGAGTGAAAATTAGCATATTACAGTGATGCAGCCACATCCATGTTTATAGCTGCTCAATTCACAATAGCTAAGCTGTGAAACCAACCTAGGTTCCCATCAACAGATGAATGGGTAAAAAAAAGTTGTCGTGTATATACACAATGGAATATTACTCAGCTGTAAAATGACTTTATAATGTTTGACAGTAAATGGGTGGATCTGGAGACCTATCATGCTAAGTGAAATAAGCCAATCCCCCAAACAAAAGGTTGAATGTTCTCTCTGATATGCAGATGCTAACCCAAAACAAGTGAGGGGAGAGGAAGAATAGAAGTTCATTGGATTAGACAAAGGGGAATGAAGGGAAGGGAGATGGTTGTTTTAGTCAGCTTTTTCACTGCTATGACTAAAGGATCTGACCTGAACAACTTTAGGGGAGGAATAGTTCATTTTAGGGCTCATAGTTTCAGAGGTCTTATTTTATAGAAGGCCAGCTCCATTCCTCGGGGCTTGAGGTGAGGCTGAACATCATGGCGGAAGAGTGTGGCAGAGGAAAGCAGCTTACATCATGATCAGAAAGTAGAGAGAGAGAGAGAGACACTCCACCCACCAGATACAAACGCCCCAATCCCCACCTCTTCCAACTACCCCGTACCACTTCAGTTAGCACTCAGTTAAACCCTATCAGGGGATTAAATCACTGATTGGGTTAAGATTCTTACAACCCAATCACTTCTCCTCTGAACCTTCTTGCCTTGTCTCACGTGAGCTTTTGAGGGATACCTCATAACCAAACAAAACAGAAGGATAGGAATAAGAAAGATAGTGAAATGAATCTGACATAATTGTACACATATGAATACACCACAGTGAATCCCAACATCATGTACATTCATAAGACTGGGATTCTAATTAGAATAAGATATATTCTGTGCTTTTATGAATGTATCAAACCTGATTCTACTGTCACATGTAACTAACAAAGAACAATAGCAACAACAAAAAATGGCCTCTAGAGGCTAGAAAAAGCAAGGAAGTGGATTCTCCCACAGAGCTCCAGAGTGAGTGCAGCCCTGCTCTTTGGTTTTATCTTAGTGAAAAAGATGAGGCCCTCTGTCCTCCAGAGTTGTTTTTGAGTCCCTAAATTTGTGGTTATTTTTTTGCATCATCATCAGGAAGTGAGTATAGGGCCTCTGCAACCACTCTAGAGAGCCCTGCTTTATCTGGAAGTCAACTGTCATTAATCACCTGATATTAAATGTCCTGATTGCACCATGATTGTGACTCACCCTCAGGGAAACCCAACTCACCTCCTTTGCCCATTGATGGTTCCTGCAGCTTCTCCCCACCATTTTGGGATTTCTTTCTTGCGGTGGTGGGGGGGCGGGGAGGGATGGTGAAATTTCTTTGGAATGCTTCCCTCCCCCTGAAGAGCCTAAAGATAAACTAGATTGTTCTGTCCAAAGTCAGTTGTTTCACAGTAGGACAAGAACATCTGGTTCTTGCTGGGAGCTGTGGTGCATGCCTAAAATCCCAGTGGTTTGGGAAGCTGAAGCAGGAAGATTGCAAGTTCAAAGCCAGCCTCAGCAATTTTGCAAGGCCCTAAGCAACTCAGTGAGACTCTGTCTCTAAATAAAATATGAAAAGGGCTGGGGATGTGGTTCATTGGTAAGTGCCCTTGGGTTCAATCCCTGGTACAAAAACAAAAACAAAAATATCCAGTGCTCCACAATAATGAAGCCATATGTTCTATATAGTTTCTTCTTCAATGTTGCTTACGTTTCATAATAGTTTTCTTAAAATTCTATGAAGAACAAACATCAGAAAATATTTTACATTTTTTCCCATAATTTATAATAAATCTATGTAAGGAAAAAGTCCACTCTTTTTAAAATAGTTCACTTCTCTTGCACCTCAGTGTTTTTTTTTTTATTTATAAGATTTATTAATTTGCTGAATGTGGTGGCTCATGCCTGTCATCCCAGTGACTTGGAAGGCTGAAGAAAGAGGATGGCAAGTTGGAGGACAGATGCAACAATTAGCAAGAGCCTGTCTCAAAGTAAAAAAATAAAAAGGGCTTGGATGTAGCTCAGTGATAGAGCACTTCAGGGTTCAACCACCAGTACCCTCCCCCCACACACACACAAAGATAAAGATCTTAATTTTTCCCAGAAATGCAGCTCTATTACCAGATATTGTCAAAGTTTGATTTTTTTGAATAAAAATCTTTATTTAATTTTTTCACATGCATTTTTCAACATCAATATCTTCTTAGTTACTGGAGCTTCTTGTATGTCTCATAATATGTTCCATGGTATATTATATTTACTGAGTGTCTGGATAGTTTGCATGAGGCCTACCTACCACATGCTGTCATGGTAAGGCAGGATTGAAAAGGGTTCTGTTAGAGATTGGCTTATAGGGGAATTCATATTCATGCTGAATTTAAACAACCAGGTCAATAATATACCAGTTTGGAAGGAATCATTTGAAGATATAAAACAGTTATCATAAAGAAGACAAAAACAAGTGACTTCTTGCACCAGCTTGAATTTCAAACTTCCACTCCCTGCCCAACCTCTCACTCCGCCATCTGAAGAGAGTGTACCGAAGCTGAGAAAATCTTCCTAGGTGGCAAATATAAGGATGGGAAGGGTCAGATTTGACCATTCAAGGCTTGTTTCTGTGGCCTCCCTTTGCTGTGACCAGGAATCTAGCCTTTTGCTTGCCACATCACATTGTTCCTAATACAAACCTTTGTGGGTTCTGACAGTGCCTCCCTTCTGCACAGCATTCCTTCAGAGACTGTTCTTTCTTAGGAAGAAAAGATCCATATTATTTTGCCTCCACATTTTTTTTTTATTGATAGTCCTCAAATGATCTGTAACGTTAGTCATTTGTCACTAGTTTCTTTTTCCCCAAGAGTTTTAAAAAATTAAGTATTAGTTGAAAAATAAAAATTGTATCTACCATGTAAAACAGGATGTTTTGAAATTCATACACAGGGTGGAATGACTAAATGTGTTAGCTTTGCAAAAAAAATCCCTGAGATAATCATCTTGAGAGAAGGAAAGGGTTATTTTGGTTTACAGTTTTAGAGGTTTCAGTCCATGATCAGTTGACTTTGTTGCTTTTGGGATGGTGACAAGGCAGCACAACATCATGGCAGGAAGTGTGTGGTAGAGCAAAGCTGCTCACTGCTCTGGAGCTGGGCAGCAAAGAGAAGAAAGATGAGGAGGGACAAGGTTATAGAATTCCTTTCAAGGATACACACCTAGTGTCCTAAAATCTCCCACAAGGCCCACCTCCTAAGGGTTCCACCACCTGCCAAAAGCGCCACAGGGTAGGGACCAAGCCTTCAATCATGGCCACTTATCCAAACCATAGTTCTAAATCAAGCTATTCCCATGCCTACTTTTTGTTGTAACAACCCTTAACATGTAGTTCCTTATGATTTTCAAGACTACAGCACATGGCTACTAACTATAACTAACTACATTGTATGATAGAGCTCTTGAACTTACTTCTCCTAACTAAAATTTTGTATGCTTAGACCAACATATCCCCAACCTTTGCACGCCAGCCCTCATCTACTCTGTACATTTGGAAGTTCAAGTTTTTTAGATTCCACATATGCTTGAGATCATGCTGTTGCTAGGTTTTATTTTTTTGTCCCACTAATGATATCTGCTTCCTTTATGCTTTTTAATTTTGTTCTTTTTAGATATACATGACAGTCGAGTGTATCTGGCATAGCATACATACATGGAGTATAACCTATTCTAATTAGGATCCTTTTCTGGCAGTTGTACATGATGTGGAGTTTTAAGGACTATTCAAGTGTAGGAGTATATGTGCTTTAAGATGTGAGATCTGAACCGACTCACATATCATAGGACTTATTAAAAATAATTTAACAGAAAAAAATGATGATCACAAGTAAAAATAAATCATTTAAATATTTTCCTTTTATATGGGAAAGTGTACGTGTTATTCAAATGTAAGGAGATCAATGAGATCTCTAAATTTAAGTAGGGAAATTACCTTATTGGAAAGATTTTCAATATATATATAACATAAAATAATAGTAAATATTGTTATTTATGAACAAAATTATATGTAAAAGACCAATAAGATGAGAGGTGAATTGATACCCTCATTTAAAACAATCATAATGTAAATTAATGCAATGTTTTTGCAGTTAGTTTGGTAGCACCTATCATGACAAAAAACAACAGAGAGACATACATCCTGACAAGCAATATTGGCCTTGATCAGAATGTCACTTCTGGATATTGAAATTGAGAATTCTATCTAAAGGTAAAAAGATGACTATTTTACTATTTATATATAATAGAAAAATATTGGCATCAATTTCCTTATTCTATAATAAAATAAAAATTGAAATAAATTATAGAATACAGAATTAAAATAATAATTGTGTAACATGTATAGCATAAGATTCTTGATATTATGAATACAAAAGCAAAATATAGAATTAAATATATATGCCTATTGCAATGTCAAGAATATAACCCTGTATTCTTGATAATTGCCATTCTCACTAGAGTAAGATGGAATCTGAGTGTACTTATAATTTGCATTTCTTTAGTTGCTAGAGATGTTGAACATTTTTCATATATTTATTGACTGCTCCTATTTCTTCTTCTGTGAAGTGTCTATACAGTTTCTTTGCCTGTTTATTGATTGGGTTATTTTTGTTATTTTTTGTTAAGTTTTTTGAATACTTTATAGCAGCTCAATTTACAATAGCTAAGGTATGGAACCAAACTAGGTATAATTCAACAGATAAATGGATAAAGAAAATATGGTGTATATATACCCAATGGAGTATTAGTCATAAAGAAAAATGACTTTATGACATTTTTTAGCAAATGGATGAATCTGGTAAAGGCTATCATGCTAAGTGAAATAAGCCAGTCTCAAAAAGCCAAGGGTCAAATGTTTCCTCTGATATGTGGAAGCTAACCCACAATAAGGTCGGGGAGAGGGGTAAGGGAAAGAACAGAAGTTCAGTAGATTAGGCAATGCGGAATGGAGGAAAGGGAGGGGAGATAGGAAAAAAAGAGTGGAATATATTTGACATAATTTTCCCATGCACATATATAAAAACAACACAGTGAAATCCACCATTATTTTAATCCATAAAAATGGGATCCTAGTTAGAAAAAGATATATTCTGTGTTTGTTTAATTATATCAAAATGGATCTGCTATAATGTCTAAAAAGAACCAATAAAAAAGATTATAACCCCAGAGATGTTATATTCTTTTTATGCAATGTAAAATTGGAAATAATTTGGCATTTTTGGTTTTCAGCATTGACTTAAATTAACAATTAAGCAAACATTAATTTTTAAAATTTGTTAATATGGTTAAATGTTGTGCTGAGAGCCACGGCCGAGTCTGTATGGCCCCTGGCATTTTGCCAACAGTATTGATTGACAGGCAAGGCATTACTATCCGCCTCTGCCTCAACTTTTGAGTTCTCGCACTATTTTGGAGTTCTCATGGGGATTTCCGGGGATTCCCCGAGAGTTCCCATTGGTTGGGGAAGTGCAGGAGGAGGGATTTCCGGGAGAGATATTTCCGGCTGGGGGTTCCTGGAGAAGCCTGGTGGCGTTCGGGAGGATTCCCCCGGAGCTGTGTGAAGTGTTTTCCTGCAGTTTAAAAATAAAGTTTGTTCCTGCTTCAGTGGCTCGTGATTTGTGCCCAGCCAGACTGCGGCAATGTTGCAAAATTAACATGAAATATTTTAATTTCTAATTATGGATTTTGATGATATTGAAACCCCAAATAGCAATCTACAGTCTCAGCCTTTCTGAGCCTGCGATATACACACCTGGACTTCATCAATATCTTCCAGTGGAAAATGTAGACTACACAAAGTATTTGGCCACATACCTGGGAACAGGGCTGGGCTATGTTTGTAGGAGCACTGAGCTGGTTTTCTTTCTCTCTATCACCAGATGTGACCTTGTTATATGACTAGCCAGGTACTAGGTCTTAGCTTGCACTCTATTTCTCATTGTAGCTATACCC
>NW_026000153.1:29457866-29476528 GCF_001458135.2 Marmota marmota marmota | reverse complement strand
ACACACACACACACACAGCTCTTTCCTGAGTAAGGTTATGCTAGATTCTTTTTGTGTGTAGAATCATGTTTTAAGCTTCAGAGAGTTCAGATGAAACCTTCCATTTTAGGGCTGTAAATACCTACTAGACATCCAATATTGCAACTATTCCCTTCTCTTTCATTTCCAATGAAATTCTTTGGCTGCTGAGACCACAGTGTCACATCTATTGAATGTATTTAGACTTTTGGAAATCATTGACCTATTCATGAGTAGACTCAATTATTGCTCTATCTACCATCTTGGAAAAAAAAACTTATTTATTTATTTTAGTTTTCAGTTCCAACAATCCTTATTTACAGACATTGACCTTGTGACCTGGGATAGAGGATGAACCTCTGAGAGCCTAATGTGCCCCAAAATGTTTAAGCAATGGGATCATGGGATGTTTTGCAGCTTGTTTGCTAAGATACATGTGCTAAGCTCTGGAGACATAGCTGGAATAGTTGGCACCTACTGGGACATTCCAAGGACAGGTTCAGGTGTGCAATTGCTTGGGTTGTTGCAATACTTTGAAATGGGATGTTCTACTGGAATTAAAGTAATCTCAAGCAATATAAAGTACAAACTTCTTATGAACTTGAATTTTCCTCTGTGCTCCCCACATTAGCTATTCAATGCCAAACCCTTCACTCCATAAAGAAGAAGTTGACTAAATCAAGGTTATAGATGAATAATCATGAAAGTACTTTATACAAGGTTAGTGTTAGAATGTCCTTGGGAGTATAGGTGCTGGTCTGAAACTTGGCATCTTAGAATTGGCAGGGAAAGACTGCCAACACAATGTTTAATTTACTCCATTCCGAAACTTGACATCCAAGTGCTATTTAAAGTAACAGTTTTGAAAGAAACAGTTTTGATAATCTGTAAACTTGACATTTTGAACAGCTTCATTAATTAATTAAAATCCTTATATCTTTTCAGCCATATGTTTACAACTCAAAAGCATCATGCAAACACCTGAATTATTTATGGATCTGTTTCATTTGTAATTTTAACGTATAACAACTGCTCTAATCATGGACCAGATAGTGAGATGAACAATTTATAATTTTTACCTAATTTAAACCTCATGACAGCCCTAGGACATAGTTATTATTTTTATCTGCATTACACAGAAGAAGGACTTAGAGGAGCTTGTTAACTTGCCTTACCAAGTAAAAACCTTAGTAAATTCTAAGACTTAATAGGTTTTATGGCTTTAATTTGAACCTAGGCAGCTTAATTTCAGAGTCTCCTCACATACAGTATGTTGTACCTCGAGATCATGAATACAATATATACTTTGTTTATTTGCGTGTTTTTAAATTTTAGGACAAACAATAATGTTATATAGTTTTTCATTCTTAGTATTTAGTATTTTTCACTACTTTTATAAATGATTTTTTTTTAGTTTTTATGTTTGATGTTATGTAGAAATAGAGTTTCCTTTAACATTTTAATATGAAACTGTTTAAACACAAGGAAAATTGTAAATAATTTACATTGAACATTTATGAACCACCAACTAGATTCTAATGTTGATGTTATAAGTAAATATACCTTCCTTTCTTTTTACTTAACAGAGTCTGTCCTCCTTCTCTCCTTTCCTTCTTTCCTCTCACCTCCCACCTCCCCTGGGGCCCTTTCATGAACTGTCATGGATTTGCACAGAATCAAGGCAGATCATAGCATTTGTGATGGCACTGGTAGTGGGTGGGGGTCATCTGTGCAGTAGTACCTTGGCATTACCATCCGGTCTGAGAATTGCTGAAATTCCATTTAGTCCTTAGTCATTGGGTCCTAAGGATGGGTTGCAGTTGAATTGCAAATTGTTTACATGTATTTAGGGCCAAGGTAGATTATTTATTTATTTTTTACTTCAGGGACATTCTCAGGCCCTTGGAATCACTAGTTTCTTGCAACCTGGTGTGGCAGGAACTCTGAATAACATTTCACATGTATTAAAGTGAGACAATTATCCTCTTGAAAGTGGACATTGCTACGGTTTAGATAAGTATCCCATAGAGGCTATGTGTTAAAGGCTTACCAGCCAGTGATTGTACTGGGAGGTGAGGGGATCTTTAAGAGGTGGGGCCTTCTGGGAAAAAGTTAAGGCATTGAGACTAATCTCTTCGTATCTGGATTCAAGCCCCTTCTTTTCTCTCTGCATTCTGGCTGTCCATGAGGTTACAAAGCTTCCTCTGCCATGTGCTTCCAACATAATGTCCTGTCTTGACACAGGTCCAAAGTAAATAAGCCAAGCAACCATGGACTGCAACCTCTGAAACTAGGAGCCAAAATAAACCTTTCTTTCTTGTAAGTTGATTATCTCAGGTATTGTGTTACAGTGATGCAAAGTTGACTAACATAGACAGCCTTACATGATCTGAAGTTTTTTACATCCTTCCCCATTAATTCAACCTAAATCCTCATTTTCTCAGGAATTCAAGCAAAAGTTTTCTTTCTGAGTTTTCTTCATTTTCATTCCAACTTTTCTCCCTCCAAGTATTCCTTTTCTCCATATCTCTTCTATTCATGATCATGCCTTTGACCCATAATGACTAGATTAGAAAAAAATATATCAAGGAAATATCCTTCTTTTTCTCCTAATTGTGTCTTGTCTTACCTATTTCTCCAAGCAAATAATCCTAGAATATCCTAACTGATATTCAAAGGCAAAGAACTGGGTGTGGTAACAGGGTGCAACATATCCCCAAAGGCTATGTGTTAAAAAGAGACAACCCTGTTAGCACCTTGATCTTGAACTTCCAGACCTCATCATTGTGAGACATCTTTGGTTTAACCCAGCCTGTGGGATTTTGTGATGGTAGCCTGAGATTAAGACAGCATATATGTTATTTTTTATACTTACTTTTATTTGATATATCTTAAATTTTCATGGAATTTTTTTCTATACAAAAATATCCAAGGATTTTTTTTTTGCTATAAATCTCATATTTTATAAAGGAAAATAATTTTATATTTGCTTACTTCTAGTTTAAACAGATTTTTGTGTTTTAAGCCATATACTTTTAGGCTGATATTACTTTTTTGTTAATTTATTAATATCAAATATATTTAATACTGTTTCCAGTGGAATTTTTTATTTCAGTTGGAATGTTAATAATTCTACATTAAGTATAAAGGTGTCTTACATTTTAAAACTAGATCTTTATTATTTATTTGATATTTATTACATATTATATTTATATAATAAGAGGCTATTCTATTATTTCTCATTTTAAAAGTGTTTTTTTGTTGTTGTTTTTAATTAAGAATCAGGGTTAGCTGGGCATGGTGGCACATGCCTATAATCCCAGTAACTCAGAAGGCTGAGGCAGGAAAATAGTAAGGTCAAGGTCAGTCTCAGCAACTTAGTGTGACCCTGTTTCATAATAAGAATTAAAAGGGGTTGAGGATGTAGCTCAGTGGTAAAGTACCTCTGGATTCAATCCCCAGTACTCAAAACAAACAAAAAATAAACAACAACAAAAAAAGAATAAGGGCTAAATTGTGTTAAATATTGTTTAACATATACCATATTAATCATATGTATTATATTTTGCCTTTTAGTGTTTTGCATTATATGGATTTTCTAATATTAAAATATCCCCATATATTTAAACAATACCAAATAATGTACATTAACTTTTAAATTTTCATTTGTATTTTTTGAGGGTTTTGTGTATATAATCATAATTGAGATTTGTCTTTAGTGGGAATGACCAACCTCTGGAATTCATGACCACACATTCTCCACAGTACCCATTTTGAGGAGGAAGTGTGTTCTTAACTGTGATTTTATCCACTTGATATTTTAGTTATTGTCCATGACTCTACTTCTTCCCTCAGGATTCTCTACTAATGATTTTTATGCCTTACATGTGGTCATAGTTGAGGTTGGCTACACCTATTCCTGTTCATAGATTCCTCGGGAAGAGCTGGCATTGATTTTATAGTTCACATTTATACTTGGAAGGGTCAATCTTCTCAGGTCACATGCTCCACCTTATCTGATCAGAGAAATCAACCTCTTCTTTGGAGGCAGGTGTCATATCAGATGCTAAACGAATAGGGATCTATCTTTCCTGCAAATTTGATAATGGGAACTGTAGTCAAGGATTGGAATTTCATATGGTTGTTTGCAAATGCTTTTTTCATTTCCTTTATCCTCATTGATATTTTTGTGGCATCTGGTGCTGTGAGTCCTGTCCATCTCTTATGAGGTTCTTCTGTTGGTTTCTTTGATGACATTCTCCTCCCTTGCAGAACTGGCCTCTAAATTATGATCCTCCTATCAGACTCCTTTTTAGGCTCCTTTTCTCAATTCTCCTGAAATGTTAATATCTCCCAGGGCCCACTTCTGCTCCCTCTTCCTGGGAGCATAAGTTTTCATTCAAATCTGACCCAGGTATTTCCAGATTCCTTTTTATCTCTTCCAGCTAACGAGAAGTAAGGGAAGGTTGATAGAGTTGAATGTCAACACCTTTTCACTTATAATGAAATAATAGATCTGGGTACTGATAATCAAAACTGATAATATAATAATAAAAAAGGAAGGAAAGCAGTGCCTATTGATGGAAATATGTTATCTATGTATTTTCTTGCCAAAAATGTGAACTTGAATCTGATGAAACATTTAGATGTAATGATCAGTTTACAGTCACTACCGAGGACAGTCCATCTCTGGCATGCAGTCAGCAAAATGTAGAAAATATATAATTCTACTGTGCAAACCATTCGCTTTCTTCAACAAATAAACTAGCAAAGAGGAAGAGAAGATGAGAGGGAAAACTGGTGGCGCGTGGAGAGACTAGAGGCTTACAAATCTTAAGAGAAAGCCTTATCTCCTTGTTAGGATTCTCATTCAATTTAAAAACCAAGCATTGGTCAAAGGTTAGATTTGTACATAACAGGATATTTAATAAGAAGTTACTGTTGATCTCTTGATGTGATAATAGTTTTGATGTTTTTGTTTCTTTTTTTGTTTTGTTTTGTAGCACTGGAGATCTAACCAGGGTCTTGCTCATGCTTAGACAAGTGCTCTACCACCAAGGTACACCCAGCTCTTTTTTTTTTTGTATTTTATTTTGAGACAGAGCCTCACTAAAATGCCTAGTCTGGCTTCTAACTTGTGATCCTCCTGACTTGCTCACCTCCCAAGAAGCTGGGATTGTAGGCTTGTGTCAACACATCCAACTTGAGGTTGTTTTTTTAAACAAATATTTGTATTATTGAAAAATGTATGGGTGAAAATATGTGATGTCTTAAAAATAATCCATATTTGGACACAGAGGTGGGGCAGATATGAATAAAACTAGATAGGTAATGAAATGATAATTTTTGAAGTTGGGAGATGGATATACATGGGGAACTACTGACTACTTTCTCTAGTTATATGTTTAAAATTTTGTAATGAATCAACAAGCAATAAACATTACAGGTGGTGCACACCTGTAATCCCCACAGTTTGGAAGGCTGAGGCAGGAGGCTTTCGAGTTCAAAGTCAGCTTCAGCAATTTAGGGAGGCCCTAAGTAACTCAGTGAGACCTTGTCTCTAAATAAAATACAAAAAAGGGCTGGGGATATGACTCAGTGATCAAGTGCCCCTGGATTCAATACCCCATATCAAAAAAAAGAATTAGCTGTATTTGAATTCCAGATCCCACCAACCATATTCTAGGTAGACACATGTCACATGAATTTCCTACTGGTACCTCCAGATTAGCTTTTCAAAAGGCCATTTCCTCCATTTTTATTCCTGTCCTCTATTTCTTCTTGTAATGTTACTATCATTCATCAATTATTCCAGAGACTCACCTGTCATATTCCACTAGGTTCTTTTTCCCTATCCTCTATGACATCCTGTCAGTCTTCACCTCTATGGATTCCACCCCCTTAATATCTCCCTATCAATCTTCCCCTCCTCACTCCCGTTGCCACTGTGGGAATTCAGCCACCATTATTTGTCACTTGAGTTCTCGAAGAAGCCTTTGAACATTTCTGTTCCATATTTATTCTTCCACATTCACGTTTTATGTTTATCTCTTTAGGATCCCCTGCTGACCTCACCTTCAAGGGAACTTTTACCCTGTGTTCACACGGCATCCTGCATATCTGTTTTGTTGGCCACATCACCAGACATACCCTGTCCTCTTATTATTCATAGCAAGGAACAATGAGAACTGGAAGGGACAGAGAACCATCCTTCCTCTGACTGTCTTTCTTCTCTGCCCCCTTTCCTCAAAAAACTTGCATGCTCTCTCCTTTTAGAAATTTTCTTTATCCTATGAGACCAGATTAGGCAATTGCATTCTGTCCCCCAGTGCATGTTATTTTCATCCCCATAATTAGATATAGGGATACAGGATTGTTTTTGCTGGCTGATTTATAAATTCTGAATGCTAGAGAGTGAAAACCTGGAGAAGAGGTAGTTTGTCTATGAAAATATTTGGCATTGAACAATCATTTATTTTGTCAGTCATCCAACAAGTACTGTTCGAACATGTCCTATGTTCCAGGTACTGTTTTGAAACTGAGGATAAAGCTGTAAATATAACAGCTTCTACGGAGTGCTATGGTTTGGGCCAGTGTCTCCCAAAGGCTCTTGTATTGAAGGCTTGGTCCCCAGCCTGTGATGCTATAGAGAGGTGATGGAACTTTGAGGAATCTTCCCAGAGTACCATGCAGTGGGCAGTTCCATCTGCCATGCATTTCTGCCATGACACACTGTTCTGCCTCAGGCCCCAAAACACCTGGGCCATAAACCATGGATTAAAACCTTGAAAAATGCGAACCAGGCACTTTTGTTATAGTGTCAGAAAGCTGTCTAACCCATGATGCTTACATTTTACTCTTTGGAGGCAAATGACGAACCTGTATAAGAGTAAATGATAGGTATAAACCTGACATGCTAAAATGTCACAAGGCAGAGAAGAGATGAAGAAGAAGTGCTATGATTTTTTTAACTGTCACCAAAGGCCTCCTTGAGAAGTAATATTTAAGCACAGGCTTGAGCAAGTTGATGTGGGTACATATGTGAAAGTTCTAGGTGGAGAGGCCCTGGGCAAGTGACAAGGCATTGAATTGGGAGACACTTTGTGAAGAAGGCTTTTTTTAAAAAAATTATATTTTTAATCATTTTAATTTATTTCTTTGGGGGACTGAGGAGTGAACCCAGGGGTGCTTTAGTACTGAGCTACATTTTCATCCCTTTTTATTTTTTGAGACAGGGTCTTGCTAAATTGCTGAAGCTGGTCTCAAATTTAATATCCCCATGCTTCAGCTTCCCAAATCACTGGGATTATAGGTGGGCACGATGCCTGGTTGAAGAAGAATTATTCAAAAGACAGTGAAGAAGGCAGGATGCCTAGAGGTGAGTGGGTGAGGTAAGAACAATTGGAAATGAACTCAAGAGAGGTTAACAGAGACCTTGATCCTCTGTGGCCTTGTGGACCATTTAAGATATTTGATTTTTCCTTCTTATCTGTTTGGGAGCCCTAGAAGTGTTTTGGGCAAGGGCATCTCATTATTGACTTACATTGTAACAGAATGATTCTGGGTTGTTAAGTGGAGAATGGATAATAGAAGTAAAAAGTAGAAGTGGTGTGATCAGTTAGGACTCTGCTAATAATTCGTGCTGGAGATGTCATAGCTGGAGGCAGGACTATGGCAGTCATGATAAAAAAAATGGCTGGATTGTGAAAATACAGTGAAAGCAGAGCTGATATGGATAGAATGTGGGTGTGAAAGAAAAATGGAAGCCAAGGACAGGATGATCTGTTATAAAACTGACACATAGTATGTAGGTACACAATATGTATTTATTGAAGGAGCAAGTGCATATCACATTCTAATATGTTCTTCTTCACTAAGTTGAAGTAATCTTGAAGTCTGGGATTGTGTCTTGTTTGACTTTATACCAGCAACACCTTGCATAGTCCTCAGACAAATTAGGTACCTCCCAAATATATCTTCTGTAATCAAACACATCATCCAGAATGGAGGAAGGTGACATTTTCTAGGAAGTTGTAGGCTATCACATTATTTGAGTTACTATTTCTGGTCCTGCTCAGTCTCTTCATTTCTGCCCTAAGCTGTGTCTTTAGTTCCCAAACTCACTTAGCTGATGAGGGACACACATACAGCTATGAAGCTCAAAGTATTCATTCAAGAACTACAAATATATTTCAAATGTATTTGGAGAGTTGATGTATGCAATAAGAACAAAGTGAATTCAGTGGGAAATTAAGACCACAGCAGATGCCCTGCTTTTTGTAGGTTGCCAAGAGTTCAACTGAGAGGAAAAGGAGCTCAGCCATTGTCTGTTGAGGAACAAAGACGAATCTTGCCCAAAATGAAGAATAGGCAGAGCTCTGATTCTTAAGGTCTCATTCAAATGGCCCCTTGTGTGTGGTGGGTACAGATGAAGGGCTAAGTGGGAATGGCCAGGATTCTAACCTGACCTACTAAGGCTTGTCTGGGATGCCAGCTGCTGGGGTTGACTGGAGTCCAAAGAGTTGGACCCAGAGAAAAAGAAATCCCAGGGACCAGGACTGGCCTTTTAATTTTTTATTTCTGCATCTCAGAATGGCAGAACTCACGATTGGCAAGATTTGCAATTTCCCTGCTGCCTCTTATTTCTTTGCTCTGTGGCAAATACAGCTTCCCTCAAACTTTCTTGTAATTGATTTTACAAACTTGCCCCAGAATTAGCTCTGACAAGGTGAGACCCATGTGGCTGCTTTAAAATCTTTGGAAATAAAATAAACATTTTCTCCTACACACATCAAGTATATCAGCACACTGTATAAATATTATTTGTAAAAAGGCTAAATCTGGAATCATGATTGAAAAGGAGGGAGACAAGTATATCATACATATGACGGCTACAGATACCAAAACCATAACCAAAATAATACTAATGGAATCTCTCTCCCTCACTCTCTGTCATCCTTATGTACGTGACATGAGATTGCACACAATCTTTTCTTGAAATTTCACACAGACTTTGAAGCTTTTTAAAAAATATTTAGTTCAGCTAGATAAATAAACAAGTTAGATGATGAATAATTAGTAATATGAGAAAAATCAAACTGCTTTAATAGTTCCAGGGTGATTTCATAATTTGGCTCAGATATACTTACATACTCAGGAATTTCACTCGTCTTTGCTAAAATTAATTTAATGAAATAAATGAAAACAATCTTGGTACATGTGAACCTCTGTTTCAAAGTACAACTAATAAATCCTAGGACCTTCAAATAAATTTAGAGTCAATTTTTTTATGTTGTTTTTTATTCAAAGGTCTTCATTGTTCATTTTGGTTGGTTGGTTGTTCTTCATTTTGACACATCCAAATTATAAAAGCCTGGCGATTTGTTGACCAATATGCAACCAAGTACCCTCTAAAATGTGAACTGTCAGTAAACTCAGTTAAAGTATCAAAATAAAAGCATTCCTGGAATAAAACAAGTCACAAAACATTTTCATTATCTTGCTTTCTTCATACAACCTCATGATGTTTGTGGCCCTAGCTCTAAGGAGATGGGGCTCTGTCAGAAGAGAGTGTTCAGCCAGACACCACTGTCTCAGGATCTGGAATCTCAGGGCTGTGTATGTTTATTAATTCAGACCTGTTTTTTTTTTTTTTTTTTTTTTTAAGAGAGAAACTGTACAGACACTCTCTGACTTATGCTGGTTTAACTTACAATTTTTCTGTGTCACAATGATGCCAAAGCATATAATACAATCAGTCTGCTTTTCACTTTCAGTATAGTATCCAATGTTACATGAAAGATTCAACGCTGTGTCATAAAATGGGCTTTGTGTTAGATGAATTGTCCAGCCAAAGGCTGTTAAGTGTTCTGAGAACATTTAAGTAAGCTCTAGGTTAGTTACAATGTTTCATAAGTTAGGTGTATTAAGTGCATTATTCAATACAGAATGGATTTATCAGGATATAACACCATAGTAATTAGAGGAATATCTGTATTAAGATAAATTTCTTGATTTTTCTTCTGCTGCTTTAGGGGACTATTCATGGGTGGCTCGTTCACTGCTAAGGCTGGGATTGGAAATCTGAGAATCTGAGTTTTTATGTAAACCTTTAATAGAGCCCTTCCTTTGGCCCCATTCTGAATTCAGCACTTATAGGTAGCTCTGCTGCCAGCCCCAGAAGCTTTTCAGGTCTTGTGGCACAGACTACCTTGTTCTTTCTTGTGTTACCCTTCCCCTCACTGCAGGGTGGTCTTAGCTTTTTTTTTTTTTTTTGCTGAACCAGCTTCAACTGTCCACATGCCTCTGTCTTCACAGAGATGCCGCAGTCATCTGTCATCTATTTTCTTTCCTTTCTCATTACCTTTTAGAAATATTTAAATAGGGATGTAAAGTTTTAGATTTTTTTTTTTTTTTACAAATTTCTTGGGGTTTCAGGAAGTCCTGCATATGCATATACAGTTTCAATCTGCCATATGTAACCAGGGCATGTGCACTGAAATTTTGTTTTCATGGTAAATTCTTGTTTTCCTTCAGCAAGTCCAGTTTAAGTTCAATACCTGATCCACTTTACTGTGCAGAGATCCTGGGTAACTTCCCTCCTCAACCAAGTAGCAAATGCTTCTGCTTTAGGTAATCCCCAGAAGTCCCACTAAGGAGATTCAGGAAAGTGAAGGGCACCTGCTACATTGGATAAATCACTGCTGGCTTCATTCATTTTAGCATTTCTCTAAAGAATGATGCTGTTCAACTAGTCCTTTCCAATATTATAAAACTAAACAAATTGAGTTTTATAACAATGACATAAAGAAATGACATAGCCTTATGGGAAACATTTTGTTTATTTTTTAATATTATTATTAAGTACTTTATTTTAGCCAGTACAGAAATCTTAAACTGTGATTACCTTATGTTTGGTTTTATGTTCAGCTAATACTCTATTGATATTTATAGTGATATAACTGTTTATTTATTTGGAGATTTTATTCTGTGATTTTTATCAAGTGACTATTTTTCTAATTACCAAAAGTATACTCGTCAATAATTGGCATTTTGAGAAAAAAAAGGACAGTATGAAGATATAAGAAAAAAATCCATAATCTCATTTTCTAAGATGAATTATTATATACAGTTTGGTTTATTTCCTTTGATATATTAAAAATATCTACATGTACATACATGTTCCCTTTTGTCTTATCTTTAATTGCATATACCTCCATGATTAACATATAAAGGATTTTTTATTAAAATGAAATATTTTATACATTTTGCCTTAACATGCTCTTTTATTTTGTGAAGTACAGAGATCATCTTGTCTTACCCAAGTGCTTTATTATTAAAAATTATTTCCTAGTTTGATAATAAAGTTATGGAACTAGTTTTTACTTACATTTGTTTATTATTTATGGTGACATTATCAAATATTATTAATCATTTTATTTTAATTTTTATTTTATTATTATTTTGGGGGGTACTGGGAATTGAACTCAGGGGCATTCAACCACTGAGCCACAGCTCCAGACATTTTTTGAATTTTATTTGGAGACAGGGTCTCACTGAGTGGCTTAGTGCCTCACCATTGCTAAGGCTGGATTTCAATTTGTAATCCTCCTGCCTCAGCTTCCTGAGCCTCTGGGGATTATTATTATTTTTTAAAATTGTCTTGTGTCTATTGTCCTTTGCCCACTTTTCTAATAGGGTAGATTTTATTTTATTGATTTTTAAGACATTCATACATCTTAAGGTGAATAACAATATGTCCATCACATGTGGTTGAAGTTTATTTTTGTCTTATTTTTTAAGTAAGACAAAATGCAAATACATTTCAAATTATTTCAACAGGTAAATTTCTTAATTTTTCCTTTATGTTTTTCACTTTCATGTCACTCTTCATCTGCATTGCTCCATCTATGCTTACTACCAGAGCGATGACATTCATTCATTTCAGCTTCGTGTAACCTCTATAAGGTCACATCTCCCTAACTTATTACTTCAGGTAGGTCTGTCTCCCACACTCCAGGCTGTCCACTCCCTTTTGGATGCCAAATAGGAGTTTTATACTTAGCCTGTAAAAACTAAACTCATTTTCCCTCCGAAGCCAGCTCCATGGACACTTCCCCTTTCAGTTGATGGGAGTTCCATCTTTTCAGTTATTCAGACCAAACATCTTTTCCTCAACTTTATCTCTTCAACTACTGCCATACAATCTTTCAGGAATGTTTGGTGGAACTCCCTTCAGGTTAACCTGGAGTTGTTCCCCTCTTTACAGTCTATTACTTAACTTTCTATGCTAAGCCATTAATTGTCTCTCACCTGGTACTCTCCACGGACTTCTTAACTGAGCCTCTGCTTCTAACCCTACCCACTTGCTCCATAAGTTTGATTCATGGCCAGAGTAATCCCTTTTTAATCTTAAAATCAAATCTCATTTCCTCAGAGTAAAATTCAGGTTCCTTACAGTGGTCTACAGAGCCCTATGATCTTTCCTTACCTCTCTGACCTAGTTCCTACTGTTCCCCGTTTTCTCACATCTTTGCAGCCACCCTGGCCTCCTTTTTGCTCCTCAAACACTACCCAGGGATAGTCTTGCTTCAGAGAATTTGCCCTTGTGGTTTCTTCTGCCCATAGCTGACTTCCTTCAACTCTGATTAAATATTGACTGTTCCCCTTCTCAATTTTTGGTTCTAACTTCTTACCTCCAAACATACTGTAATCTATTTATTTCATCTATTTTTAAATTATTTCTTTTACTCTGTGACATTGTTTACAGATGTATGTATGTAAATATTTAGATAAGTCCCTGGCATATAGATGGCATTCAATAAGTAGGTGTTGACTCAATCCTTAGGAAGTTTTCTAAGTTGAGGTTATAATTTTATTTACTTATTCTGATTTCATATGGTATGATTTGTTTAAGGAGTAAAGAGAAGCCTGTAACTTTTTTCTTTTAGTTGGTTATACCTTTGCACCATCACTATTACTATAATAATATAGCAATTCTCCATTTGTAGAAATATTGGTTTTATGATATGCTTAATTATTCTGTTCAGATGATTTATTTTTATAATATTATATATTTCATTAATGAATGTAGTCTAGTCATCCCACTCATGGCTTTAATTCCAGGTATTTATTGAATATTTGCCCAACACGGCACTGGAAGTGGGTCTTTATTCAACTCCATTGGTCTTTTATCCTTCCTTGTCCCAATAACTATGTCAATATCTAGTAGAACAAATCCCTCTTTTTCCTTCTATATTTTAAGTTGAATGTGTTATTCAAAACTATAGTTTCTGGATTGATCTCTGTGTCTGGCTTCTTCCATCTTTAAAAAAAAATAGGATTACAGAGATTTCTTTAAGGCAATGTTTCAAATACAAAAACAAATGTTCTTTTTTCTTTGTCAAGGACATCTCTTAACCCAGTGTGGTCAGGTCTTGCACTTAGATCTGTTTTTCAGTAGTACCATTGTGTGCCTGTCACTCCCTCTTCATGATTTTTGACAGAGATGACTGAGGTAATGGGTGATAAGAAGAGAGATCTCCTATTGGGGACCACATGTTGGCTTCAGTAGTGGTATATTTTTTTCCTAATAAGCCCGCCAGCCTAAGAGGGCTTTATTCCTAAGAGGATGTTTAATGCAACTCACTGGTTTCCTAGGTGGAATTATTGCCCACAGAGTGAGGTCTTTCCCCAGGATCTCACAGCTTCCTTTTCACAGACCAAGAATCAGACCTTCTCACTGATTTTTAATTAGACAGCTTTAGCAGTCTACTATACCTCCTGGCTTCCTTCAGTGAGCAGGGCAGATGGAGGTTCCATAGTAAATTTTTGGAGAGAGTTATACATAAGTGTGCTGCTCACTTTACATCTAATATTTGGATGGAAACAATGCCATGTGGACTGAAGGAAAGGGGAAATCTCTCAGGTGTCAGACCAAACACATATATAAAAATTTATTCAACCTATGTGTATACTTTAGTTCTAATGTATCTAGAGCTAGACAGAGATATCAAATTTATTTAGTTAAGGAAACCTAAAAATTGGATGAGAGCAATTTGAGTTAGTAGAATCATGGGTCCCCTCCTTTTATTTACCACTTCAAAGGAAAGAAAATACATAATATAAAGAGGATGCACACTCTAAGCTACAAACCCAAATATACCAGTATTAATTTCAATCATGGGGTAGATTAAAATATTTTATTTCTTTACCCAAGTTTTATTTGGATGTCCTTAGCTATCTAGCTCTTAAGTTTACTTTTCAGTGTGAAAATAGAATCAGAGACCTCAAGATTGAAGAGTGGAAGTTTCCTGTCCATATATAAAGATGTTGCCTTGGAATTCATTTGGACAAATGATGACCATAATTTAAAGAGAAAGAGAGCATAGTACCATTTAAACACCATAGCTTGATATATTTAAAAAGCTAATATATTTTAAAATTGAGATATAAGTCATATACCATAAAATTCATCTCTATGCAATGTAAAAATCAATGGGTTTTAGTACGTTCACAAAGTGTGCAACTATCAATACTATCTAATTTCAGAACATTTCCATCATCCCTCACAAAACAACAACAACAACAACAACAACAAAACTTATTACCAATCAGGAATCATTCCCCATTCCTTCTCTGCTCCTAGTCCATAGAAATTATTAATCCACTTTCTATTTGCCTATCCTGAACATTTCATATAAGTAGAAGCATACATCATGTGGCCTTTTGTGGCTGATTTCTTTCATTTACCAGATGATTTTAGTTTAGCTATGTTGTAGCTTCAACTGATACTCTTTCTTTTTGTGTCTGAATGTGTTGGCTTCATTGTGTGGATATACCACCTTTTGTTTATTAATTCATCTACTGATGGATATTTGATTTATTTCCAATATTGGGGTACTATGAACAATGATGCAATATTATATGAACACTGCTCATATGTACATCTGTGCTCTGGTTTCTGTGTGAAGATATATTTTCAATTTAGGCATATACTTAAAAATAGAATTACACTATCATGTAAATTTATATTTGATATTTTAAGTAGATGCCAAACTTTTGCCCAAGAAACTGTACCATTTCACATTCTAACCAGTAATGTAGGAGGTTCTGATTTCTCAACATCATTGCCAATGCTTAACATTTTTAATTTTTCTTTTTATTATACCAATCTTAATGGATATAAAGTAATATTGAAATGAATTGGTTTTGGTTTGCATTTCACCAATGACCAATGATAATAATTTTTTCACGTGTCATTTGTATAGCTTCTTTGAAAAAAATGTCTATCCAAATCTTCTGCTCAGTGTTTAATTGGGTCATTTTGTGATTGTTGAGTTGTAAGAATTCTTTTTATGTTTTGGGTATTAGATCTTTATTTATATTTCTCTCTTTGTGATGTCTGCTTGAGTTTGGTATGATGATAATATTGGCCTTATATCATGGATTGGAAAATACTTCCTTTTCTATTTATAGGAAAAATATCTGAAGAATTGTTATTAATTCTCTTTAAATATGTAACAGGATTGGGTTTTTATTAGTGTGTAGTTTTTTTAAAAAAATACCTCATTCAACCTCTTTACTTGTCTAATCAGAACATCTATCTCTCCAGAGGTAGGTTGGTATTTTGAGTTTTCTATGACTATGTCCTTTCTGTCTAAGTTCCTTCACTTATTGACATATAATTATTTATAGTATTCCATTATAATCCTTGTTTCTGTGCAATATATAGTACTGTTACGTCTTTCATTTCTTTTGTAATAATTTTCAACTTCTCCCTCTTTTTTCTTGGTTAATCTACTTAATATTTTGTTAACTTTCATCTTTTTGGTGAACCAGGTTTTGGTTTCTTCAGTTTTCTTCAATGTTTTATATTTCATTAATTTCCACTCTGATCTTTATTATTTCTTTCTTTTTGTTTGCTGTAAGTTTAGTTTGCTTCTCTTTAACCAGTGTTCTAAGGTGAAAATTTTGGTTATTGATATGAGATACTTTGCTCATGTTAATATAAATGTATAAACCTATAAATTTCTTTCTGAGTGCTGCTTTAGCTACATCTAACAAGTTGTTTTGTCTTTATTCTAGAAAAGTCTGTTTAAAATATTTTCTCATTTCTTTTTTGATTTATGTCTTTGGTGTTTAGAAATTTGATTATGTTTATATATGTAGACACAGGTCTATTGAAATTTATTCTAGTTAGAGTTAAATGAGCTTCTTGTTCAAGGTATACATTATTGTTTTTAAAGTTAAGTTTGGGAAGCTTAAGGCCTTTGTTTTTATCAAGCATTCTTTCTTTTTCTTTCTCTTCTCCTTTCTATAACTTCCTTTGTGTGTGTATTGGTATACTTGATGGTGAACCACAAGTCTTTGAGATTGTTAATTTTAATTCTTTTTATTCCTCAGAATATATATATTTATATATATATATATATATATATATATATATATATATATGTATATCATGATATATATGTATATATATATATACATATATATTTCTACATATATTTTTTCTACACATAATTATATATCATACATGTATAATGCTAGCAATTTTTGACAGTGTTATCTTTGCTTTTTCAAAGAAGAGGATTTTTTGATTTCTTTGCTATTTTTACTGACACCAATCACAAACTGTATTTTCATTATAAAAATATATATTTTTAATTATAAATGCTAAATTCCATATATTACATAATTATACTGTCATCTGTATAAAGCTGCATGGTTTTAGAGACAGTGCAGTTTTATATTTGAATCTTTACAATAACAGAATAAATGATAGTTTTGAATACAATTGATGTGGATAATTGAAATACTTTGTCAAAATTAATGAAATACAGAGTTTCATACTACATGCTCCCAGCAACCTAATCATCCTTATGCATCTTCCTTTAACTTCTCCAGAATGGTCCTACTGCAAAGATGTAAGTGTTGGATGCAATGAGGAAGCTATTATCCTGCCTCAGAGAATTCTGAGCAACCACTGAAGGTCAAGACTCTGAAGGTCTCTGCCTCTCTGCACAATGATTCTGTAACCCATAACAAGACAGAGACCTTTAAAAAATCTTTGTTGCTTTACTTATGAATGCCAACTTCTCCCCACTGCACACATGGAGATGAAAATAAAGGATAAACATTAGATACCTCTATATTAAAGCAGGAAAATAGAAAATGTGCTTTCATCTATTTTTTTTTTAATTCTAAGACTAAACCTGTTATTTATTATAGCTGTCAAATCATTTTAACTTATTTCAAAGAAAGGGATTAACTACCTGGATACAAACAATCAAATAACATGCACCCTTCTTCTTAACTTTCCCACACTGCCTCCAGCCTGCTGCTCTGACACACCCAGAGATTATACAGAACATTTTTTTTCCCATTCAGGCTTCTGTAGTCAATTGATGAGAAAGTGGGAAAGCTGAACATTCCCACATGGTGAATTAAACCTATCCTTTTAGATAATTTGGCTTAAACGCAATGTTTTGGGGAACTAACTTTGAGAGAGGTTCAGGAAGGTCTCTGTCTGGACTTATCCTGGAACACCTGGCCACACCTTGTTTCAGAGTTGTATGTCCCAGGTATGTACAAGGTGTGGCATGAAGGGTTGATCTCAGTTAAAATAATGAATGATGTGTTCCAAGCTTCCTCTTTTTTGCATTAGTTTCTTCTTATTGGAGTTTCTGTATGACCTAACATTCCTTTCCTTTATTTTTATTTAGGAAAAATGATAAATTCATCAGCTCCACATAAGAAATAAAAGATCAGGTTAAAAAATATTTCTATTAATAACATTTTAAATTTTAATAGGAAATAAAATCTTAAAGTGAAAGATGAATGTTTTATAATTGATTTTTATGAACAAGTATGGCAAGTCAGGGTAGTGTGTCCTTATTAATGCTCAGATGTCACTCTAAGACAAATAGGACATCTTGTCTATCTCATACCTTACTAGGGTCTCTTCTCACACCCTCTTTCTCAAGAGCAACATATGACTTAATTTAGACACCCACTACCAACCAATCAGCAGAAAGATACTCCAAGTTTCTTAATGGTTTTTGTTTAATTTTCTACCCCATCACAGGGTGTAAATACATATACTTATCAAAAAAGGGATTAAATCCATTTTATTCTTTATCTAATTCAAGCTTCTGTTATAATTCAATAACCTCCATGTATGAAAGGCATTGAATCTCATCTTTTGAAGTGGTTTGCTCCTTCTGACCTAATCATCTCTACTATTGTTACAATTTCCCCAATTCCCCTGAATCAACTGTGATAGGTTTTTCATCCCTAGAATCTTGATTCCTTTCCAGTATCCAACAACATAGTTTATATCCTGTATCTTATAGCATATTGATCTTTCTGCCTTAAAACCATGATGAAGAAAATCATGTAATATGTGGGCTTTTTCCAGTAGAAATTCATAGAGTTTAACATAATTTGTGTATTCAGTCCTATACTATATTTGTTTCATTTTGTTCTATAATTTGTTTCCAAGTCCTTGTATCACATTCTCTTTATTGCAATAGATTTATTTCTGATTTTTTCCAATGAAACTTTTCATACTCAGAAGAAACCCACATGACATGAAATCTCTTAATATTTGTTGGATACAATTATATATATATATATATATA
>NW_026000153.1:29453332-29457416 GCF_001458135.2 Marmota marmota marmota | reverse complement strand
GTTATGTTTTATTAACTGAATTTTTGCTAATCTCTTCATGTGTGTTTTTTTTTTTTTTTTTTTTTTTTTATAAATTAAATGCTATCTGATGTGAATGCCATGTTGCTGATGTCTGGATTTTTGCTGTCTTCTAAAGGACTACTGAGTTTTGTTTTTATAGGCAGTTGATTTCCTTTCAGATCGTCTGGATTCTTTTAAGACTCTTCCCCACTCTTCCACATTTTTTATTGGTGCATTACAATTATGCATGATGATGGGATTTATTACATATTCATAAATGTACATAATATAACAATATAACTTGGCCAATATCATCCCTAGCACTTGTCCTCTGCCTCCCCACCTCCCTCCATTTATTTTTAAAATTTTTAAAAAAATTTGTTCCAAATAGTTATACATGACAGTATATGTATATGAATGCATTTTGACACATTGTACATGAATGGAGCACAACTTCTCATTCCTCTGGCTGTACATGGTGCAGAGTCACACTGGTAGTGTAATCATATGTGTATAGGGTAATAATGCCTTAAGACTCTTTTAAAAGCTTAATTGTTTACTTTGCTGTGAAGAATCTTTTTAATTTGATGCCACCCCACTTAGTTTTGATTTTATTTCTTGCACTTTAGAAGCTTTGTAAGGGAGTCAGTTTCTGGGCTTACATATTGGACTTTACATTTTCTTCATAGTTACTTTAGAGTAACTATATTAGAGATAGTATAACCATACTATTAAGACTTGACATTTCTGGGCTCTCTTCTGAATACCTTTTAGTGTTAATGAGCTTTAAACACTTTTTCTTGTCAGAGATCGACTATTTATGTGCTCTGTGCAAGCTCTAGTGATTGTTCAGATTTCATTTCCTAGTGCTTATTCTTTTCTTCATATTTTTTGTATAGTCTCATGGAATCATGCCTTCAAAATGTATACCTTTGTAGTGAACCAAGATGACTCCATCTTCAGATTTATGGAAATCTGTCTCTGCATTGCTCACTTTTTTTCAATATTTTTTTTGTAAATTACAGTAGTATCAGATTCACTGAACTGCAATCTCAGTTTTCTCAACTCAGTGAGGCTATTGTGTTCTCTACGGGTTCTTTCTTCTTGTACTGTGTATTTATTTTATGATATTAAACTTTCCTACCCATAGGCATAGTATACCCCTATATTTTCTAATTCCTATTTAATGACTTTAATCAATGTTTATAATTTATATTCTAAAGTTGGTATATCTATTGTTAGATCAATTCCTTGATCTTTTCATAATTATTTTATTGTATGCTTATTTTTCCCTGATTATTTTTAGTTATTAATATTAATTCTGACATGATTATAAAAGCTTGGAGTATAATTTGCTCTCTTTCAGTCCCTAGTACTCCCCTGTTCTCTCCCCCTGTTCCTTTCCCACTACTCTATTGATTTCTTTGCTATTTACTTAAAGTTTTTAACAATTACTGTCTTAAGGATATATAAGATGGTGAAATTCACTTTGGTACTTTCATATATATATACATAGGAAAATTAGGTCAGATTCATTCCACTGTTTTTGCCTCATCCCACCCCTCTGCCCCCTCAATCTCCTTCATCTACTCCACTGAACTTTCTTGTATTTTCATGGACCACCCCTCTTTTCCTGTCTGTCCCTCTTTTCCTTATTTTGAATTAGTTTCTGCATATCAGAGAAAACATTTGGCCTTTGACTTTTTGGGTCTGGTTTATTTCACTTAGCATGATAGTCTCCAGTTCTGTTCGTTTACTGGAAAATGCTATAATGTTATTCTGTATGGCTGTGTAATAACACATTGTGTATGTATACCCGTTTTCTTTATTAATTCATCTGTTGAAAGGCACATAAGTTGGTTCCATTACCTGGTTATTGTAAATTGTGCTATTACAAATATTGTAAATTTGTGCTATTACAAATATTGATGTAGTTGCATCCTTAAAGTATACTGATTTTATATCTTTTGGCTATATAAGTGATTTGTGGGATAACTGGGTCATATGGTTCCATTCTTTGTTTATTGAAAGTCTCCATACTGCTTTTCAGAGAAGTTGCACTAATTTGCAGTTCCACAAACAATGTATCAGATAACATTTTCTCCCACATGTTAACACTTATTATTATTTGTGTTCTTGATATTTTCCATTCTGACTGAAGTGAGATGAAATCTCAGTGTAGTTTTAATTTGCATTTTCTTGATTGCTAGAGATGTAGAATATTTTTTCCACATATTTCTTGGCTATTTGTATTTCTTCTTTTGAGAAATGCCTGTTTAATTCTTTTATCCATTTATTAATTGGTTATTTATGTTTTTACTTTTTGGTGTTGTTTTTTGAGTTTTTTTTTATATTCTGGATATGAATGCCCTATATTGAGGAGCAAGTGGCAAAGAAATTCTCCCATCATGTAGGCTTTCTCTTCACACTCTTAATTGTTTACTTTGCAGTGAAGAAGCTTTTTAATTTGATGCCATCCCACTTAATTAGTTTTGATTTTATTTCTTGCACTTTAGAAGTCTTCTTAAGGGAGTCAGTTTCTGGGCTTACATGTTGGACTCTACATTTTCTTGTAGCCGTTGCAGAGATTTTTGGTCTAATTCCTAGTTCTTGACCCATTTTGAGTTGCTTTTTGAGGAGGGTGATAGAGGTCAAGTTTTATTTTTCTACATATGGACTTCTAGTTCTCCCAGCATGCTTTGTTGAAGAGGCTATCTTTTCTCCAATATGTGTTTTTCATATCTTTATCTACTATCAGATTGCTGTGTTTATGTGGGTTTGTCTCCATGTCTTCTATTCCATTTATCTTTATGTTTGTTTGGTGCCAGTATCATGCTGTTTTTGTTACTGTAGCTCTGTAGTATCATTTGAGGTTGAGTATTCTGATGCTTCCAGCATCAGCTTTTTAAACTTAAGACTGTTCTGGCTATTCTGGGTCTCCCATTTTTCCAAATAAATTCTAGAATTGCTTTGTCTAGTTTGTGAAGAATGTCAGTGGTATTTTCATGAGGATTGTGTTGAGTCAATATAATGCTTTAGTAATTTGACCATTTGATACCATTAATTCTGCCTATCCAAGAATATGGGAGGTCTTTCAATCTTCTAAGGTCTTCTGAAATTTCTTTCTTCAGTGTTCTATAGTTTTATTATAAAGTTCCTTCACCTCCTTTGTTAGATTAACCCCAAGTATTTTATTTTTTGTTTATTGTGAATGAAATAGTTTTCCTAATTTTTCTTTCAACAGATTCATTATTGGAGTATAGGAAAGTAGTTGATCTTATGTTCTGCTTCTTTATCAAATTTGTTTTATCAATTCTAGAAGTCTTCTGTTGGAGTTTTTTTGGTCTTCTAAATATAGGAATATGTTCATGAGCAAACATATAATTTGAGCTCTTCTTTTCCTATTTGTATTTTCTTTATTTCTCTTGCCTGATTTCTTTGGCTATAGTTTCAAGTACTGTGTTGAATATAAATGGTAAGAGTGGGCATCATTGTCTCATTACAATTTTTAGAGGAAATATTTTCAGCTTTTCTCCGTTCATTATGGTGTTGGTCTTTTTTTTTTCTTTTTTTTTTTAATTTATTTTTTTTATTGGTTGTTCAAAACATTATAAAGCTATTGACATATATTTCATACAATAGATTCAAGTTGGTTATGAACTCCCAATTTTACCCCAAATACAGATTGCAGAATCACATCGGTTACACATCCACATTTTTACATAATGCCCTATTAGTAACTGTTGTATTCTGCTACCTTTACTATCCTCTACTATCCCCCCTCCCTCCCCTCCCATCTTCTCTCACTACCCCGTCCACTGTAATTCATTTCTCTCCTTGTTTATTTTCCCATTCCCCTCACAACCTCTTATATGTAATTTTGTATAACAATGAGGGTCTCCCTCCATTACCATGCAATTTCCCTTTCTCTCCCTTTCCATCCCACCTCATGTATCTGTTTAATGTTAATCTTTTCTTCCTGCTCTTCCTCCCTGCTCTGTTCTTAGTTGCTCTCATTATATCAAAGAAGACATTTGGTATTTGTTTTTTAGGGATTGGCTAGCTTCACTAAGCATAATCTGCT
>NW_026000153.1:29425000-29448456 GCF_001458135.2 Marmota marmota marmota | reverse complement strand
ACCGTAGCAGAGCCGCCCTGGCCTCCGCAGCTCTTCAGCCCGGTGCCCGGCCCCTGGGGCCCAAGCGGCTGCCGCCGCGGCTCTCCGTCTCCCTCCTCCGGAGCACGGGTCCCCTGGCAGGGGGTGCAGAACGACCCCAGAGCAGGCTCTGCCCGAAGGTGCAGCAGCGAACAGGCCACCGAGGCGCTCGAGGCTGCAGTCCAGCCTTCGGAGGACAGGGCTCGGCACGCAGCCCAGCTCCAACCTCTAGGTGCGGCTGCCGGACAATGTATACGGAGCCATCAAGACAGCAAGCAGAAAGCAAATGGCGGCTCCCGCGGAGTGGATTTTCTGCACAGAAACCACAGCCCCGCCAACAATCCCAATCCACAAACTCTCCCTGTATAAAAAATATTCAAAAAAAAAAAAAAGAAAGAAAAAAAAAAGGCGGGGCGCACTGAGCTTTCTTTGCCTCGGGTACTTACAATCCACTGCTGATTACACACTCAGCTTCTCTGCCCGGAGCGAAGCGAAAGAGCATGGTGTTGGTCTTGAGTTTGTCATATAAGACTTTCACAATGTTGAGAAAAGTTCCTTTTATCCCTATTTTTTTTTTTTTAGTGTTTTAAACATGAGTGCTGAACTTTGTCAAATGTTTTTTTCTGCATTCTCTGATTCTAGCCCAATTTTATTTATGTGATGAATTACATTTGTTGATTTCCTCATGTTGAACCATCCTTGCATCTCTGGGATGAAATGCACTTGACCATGGTGCACTATCTTTTGAATGTGTTTTTTAATGTGGTTTGCCAGTACTTTATTATGAATTTTTGCATCTATGTTCACCAAGGATATTGCCCTTTTTTGATGCATTTTTGTTTGGTTTTGGCATCAGGATTATACTGGTTTATAGAATGAATTTGGAATTGTTTTCTCCTTTTCTACTTCATGGAATAATCTGAGGAGAATTGGTATTATTTACTTTTCAAAGGTCTGATAGAATTCAACTTCAAATTCATCCAGTCCTAGGTTTTTCTTTGTTGGAAACTTTTGACAATTTCTTTAATTTCATTACTTCATATTTATCTGTTTAAGTTTTCTGTATCTTCAGAGTTCAATTTGAATAGGTCATGTCTCTATAAATTTGTCAATATCTTCAAAATTTTCTAGTTTATTGGAATATACATTTTAAAAATAGTTTCTAATGATCCTCTGAATTTCTGTAATGTTTATAGTGATATTTCCTTTTCATCTATATTTTTTCTAGTATGAATCTTATCTTTATTTCTTTTGGTTAGTATGGCTAAGGGTTTAGGTATAAATATACCTAAATTCTTTAAAAATACAGCTCTTCTTTATTGAAACTTTGTAGTTTTTTAAATTCTCAATTTAATTGATTTGTGCTCTAATTTTAATTATTTTCTGTCTTCCACTGATTTAGGTGTTTATTTGTTCTTCTTTTTCTAGTCCTTAAGATGTACTGTTGGGGCTGGGGATGTGGCTCAAGCGGTAGCGCGCTCGCCTGGCATGCGTGCGGCCCGGATTAGATCCTCAGCACCACATACAAACAAAGATGTTGTGTCTGCCAAATACTAAAAAATAAATATTAAAATTTTTTAAAAAAGATGTACTGTTAGATTATTTACTTGGCATCTTTCTAATTTTGTTGGGGAGGGATACTAGGGATTGAATCCAGGGGTGCTTAACTACTGAGTCACATCCCCACCCTTTTTATTTATTTTTTTTAATTTTGAGATAGGATCTCACTAAGTTGTTTAGGGCCCCTCTATGTTGTTGAGGCTGGCTCTCAACCTGTGATCCTCCTGCCTCAGCCTCCCTAGTAACTTGGATTATAGGCATCCACCACCATATCCAGCCCTAGTTTTTTTTAAATGTATGAGTTCAATGCTATAGACTTTTCTCTAACAACTGCCCTTATCCTATCCCAGAGATCTTGATATTTTGTATTGTTAGTTTCACTTATTTCTAAGACTTTTACATTTTTCTCCTGATTTATTCTGCTATGTATTCATCATTCAAATGTGTATAATTTACTCTCCAGGTGTTAGGCGTGCTTTCCATTTTTTTCTTGTCATTGATTTCTAATTTAATTCCACTGTGGTCTGACTGGAAGCAAGGAATTATCTCTATTTTTATATTTGCTGATATTTTCTTAATATCCTAAAATATGTTCCATGTGCTGCTGAGAAGACAGTAAATTCAGTCATTGATGAATGAAATAGACTATAGATGTCTGTTAGTTTCATTTTAATAATAGCATTTTTTTAGCATAAACAATTTTTACTTTGTTTATGTCTGGATGGTCTATCTACTGGTGAGAGAGTTGTGCTAAAGTTACACAGTATTATTGTTTTGTGGTATGTTTAATTAATATTGAGGAGGGTTTGTTTTATGTACACAGATGCACCACTGCTTGGGGCATAAATATTTACAACCATTCTATCTTGTTGTTGGAGTATTCCATTAGCCAGTATAAAGTGGACCTTCTTTGTCTCTTCTGATTAATTCACTTAATCTGATATAAGAATAGCTACCCTTGTTTGTTACAGTTATCATTTGTGTGACTTTTAAAAAACATTTTATTTCTTAATACTTTCTTTTTTTAATATGTATTTTTTAGTTGTAGTTGGACACAATACCTTTATTTATTTATTTTTATTTGGTTCTGAGGATCAAACCCAGGACCTCACATGAGCTAGGCAAGCATTCTACAAGAACACTGAGCCACAACCCCAGACCCCTTAATACTTTCAATCATATAGGAAACTTTAAAATTACAGAAAAGTTGTGAGAATAGTGACATAACCTCAATACAATTTTTGGACATTTTGTTACATTTATATATATAAATGATCAATATTATAGATACAGCTCAAAACTTCCCTGAAATACTTAACAGTAAATTTCATATATTGTGTAACTTCATTCTATAAGATTTCAATGTGATTTCCTAAGAACAATAATATCCTTTTAAATATTAACAGTTCAGTTATAAAATTCATAAAATGTTACCTGTATTTTTATTTAAAATATAGTCCATAATTTTTTTGCTTATACAATCATTTGTCCTATTGGGCAATATTTTTTTTTTCAGTTTGGAATCCATTTCAATGTCATTCATTGTATCTTGTTGTTGTATCATTTTAATATGACTTTTATTGGGAATAGTTAATTGTTCATACCACTGACCCTCTTTAGGACACAAAATGGGTATTTCATAGTTTACCTCAAATTCATTTTGTCTAATTCTTTCATATAATTAGATTTTGATCATTGATTTTTTTCTAAAATATTACATTAGTGATATATGCTTCTCTAAGATACACACAATAATCTTTTGCCCTTTCCTGATGCTAATTCTTATTTTTTCCAGACTTCTCTCATGCTTATTCACTATATTCTCTCTCTAACTTCAAGTAATGAGCTATTATTAATTTTATCATTTAATAAAGTAAATCATTCCTTCCTTCCAATTTTCTATTTTGTATTTATATTGTTTATTTATTTTGGTTTGCAAATATGTATTCAAGTCTATGGTTTGCCTTTTCATCCTCCTAACTGGGTCCTTTGCAGAAAAAAAAATGTGCCAGTTTTGATGAGGTCCATTTTATCAGTGTTTCTTTTTATGATTGTCCTTTTGGTGTCAAGTCTAACATTTCTGCCTGATTTTATAGCTTAATTGCTACAATTTTTTATACAAAAGCCATTTCCTTTTTTCCTTCCTGAAACATTCTTTCTGTTTCTAGGAATCCAATTTTTTTAAGTCCACATTTTAAAATATATTTTTCTGGAGTGCATTTCACTTAAGTTTTTGATTTTTTTTTTTCCATCTGTGCCAATAGCTGCATGGTACTTTAGCTGTTTTGCAGTGTTTTGGTCTGCCAAAAGACATGCAAGTGTTAGGCAATCCTCTAGTCAAACAAAGGCTTTTTGGACTGTTAGCCACAGTTGGCAACAATGATCCATCCCTTTCAGTTGATATCATTGGAAAGCTTTCAGGAATGTAGAAACTGCTAGGTCAAGGAGTTCCAGCTTCATGATTAAGACTTGAGCTTGTGGGTTTAGTATTAGAAAGGTCACTAATATGAACATATATTAAAATAACCCTGAACTATTTACATTTTTGGCATTTAATTTTTTTCTTTTTAGTTATACATGACAGTAGAATGTATTTTGACATATTATATATACATGGAGTCTAACTTCCCATTCTTGTGGTTATACATGGTGTGGAGTTATACTGGTCATCTATTCACTTATGAACATAGGAACATGTCTGTTTCATTCTACTATCTTTCCCATTCCCATTCTTCCTCCCCTCCATCTATTCCCCCTGTTCCATTAGGTGAACCTCCACTCCCCATCCATTGTGAGTCAGCATCCGCATATCAAAGAGAACATTTGGCCTTTTGGTTTTTGAGATTGGCTTATTTCACTTAACATGATATTTTCCAGTTCCATCCATTTACCTGCAAGTGCCATAATTTCATTCTTCTTTATGGCTGAGTAATATACCATTGTGTATATGTACCACATTTTTTTTTTATCCATCTGTTGAAGGGAACCTAGGTTGGTTCCATACTACTTTCCAGAGTGGAAATTTGTAGTCCCACCAGCAATGTAAGGGTGTAGCCATTTCTTCACATCCTTGCCAACACTTATTGTTGCTTGTATTCTTGATAATTGCCATTCTGACTGGAGTGAGATGAAATCTCAGTGTAGTTTTAATTTGCATTTCTCTAATTGCTAGTGATATTGAACATTTTTTTATATTTGTTGACCATTCATATTTCTTCTGTGAAGCATCTATTCATTCCTTTGCCCATTTATTGATTATGTTATTTGTTATTTTTTTGGTGTTAAGTTTTTTGAGTTATTTATATATCCTGGTGAATAATGTTCTATATGAGGCGCAAGTGGCAAAGATTTTCTACCATTCTATAGGTTTTCTCTTCATGTTCTTTATTGTTTCATTTACTGTGATAGAGTTAGGCCTATTTTTTCTTCTAGCTACACTTTTTTATAATTATAAAGAAAAATTCTCAGCAATAGAAACACATTTTAAGACTTTTCTAAAATTTTTATAGCTACTATAGAACTTCTGCCAATACCAGATAGAAAAGCTCATGTAGCTGGTGATCTATATTCACCTTGGGCTCATGCCCATGGGGTAACTGCATTGTTGCAGTATAGATCAAGAGTTTTCCTGCATCAGATGAAATCATGCTATTCACATGTCTAAAATCCAGTGAGAATGTGTTCAGAGAGAATATGTTAAACAATTAGGGATCTACTCAGAGGTGGTTTCTGTTAGGAGATTTACGGACAGTTTCAAGGAAAATGTGTCTTTTGAAACTTGGAATGAAGGTTCTTAATTCCAAAGCAAGGTCACTTTAGAATAAGAAATAATGGACTTGGTGGATCAAGCCCTTTTCTAAATTATAATCCTATCACAAACATAAAGTCTCCCAGCTTTGATGTAAACTCAAGTCCAGCTAAATGGCCAGAGACACAAATAGTATCCCAATAGATAAAGAGACAAGACAAAAAGCTGATGCCGTTTATAATTTCCTCTAAGCACTTTTCTTAGAGACTACTTTTTCTAACATAACCATCACTAAGAAAAAGTCCACCCTCACCACATATAAGTTAAACTGAACAAAGAATATAATGTTAAAATCCATATCAGCTCTTGGAATTATTTCAGAACATATTAGGAAATTCTCTCAACTTTAAACAGCTTAAGCAAAGACAGCAAATAAATATATTGTTTAGTAAGTAAATGAAAAATATCCCAATAGAACCTACTGAGGAATTCCAGAACTCCTACCTCAGGAACAGAATGGATCTGTTTCTATAGGGCCAATCTTGATTATAACAAAGTTCTTGAGAAAAACTTCATGTTCTAGAGCAAAAAACAGAACAAAAATCTGCAAAACCAACAGGAAAACAAAGAAAAAAAACAAACACCAAAGAACAAACAAAAAATTTTTTTAAAGGATGTATTCAAATATTGAGAAAAAAATCTGTGAATTAAATTTCTTTTGGAGTTTTTAAATAAATTCATGCTTTAATTAACAGAAATGTATGTCATCAAAATTATAAATGATACCACCTCATCTTATTACTTTTATAGGGCTGCAATAACAATGTACATAAAGAGGGGTTAAAATAACAGAAATATATTGTCTCAGTTCTGGAGGCTGTAAAGTGGAAATAAAAGTGTTGGTAGTTAATGTTTCTTCTAAAACTCTCGGAAGAATCCTTTTTTGCCTCTTTCCAGCTTTGATGATTTGTTGGCAATATTTGGTGTTCTTTACATGCAGCAGAAGAACTTTATTCTTTGAATCCCTTCATGTCTGTGTGTCTGTGTACCTCTCTTCTTCTACAAGAATCCCAGTTACACAGGGTTAGAGGTCTATCCTATTCCAATATGAACTTATCATAAATAATTATATGTTCAACCCTTATCTTCAAATAAGGTTACATTCTGGGATTCTAAGGACTAGAATTTCAATATATCGTTGATAAAAGGAGCACAATTCAATCCATAAAACCCAGAAGTCCTTAAAAAATGCTTGAATTTTTTTTTGCAAAGACTGAAATTAATAACGATAATTAATTACAAGAAGATGAAGGAATTATTTAAAGGGAATGATGTTATATAATTAAACATGTTCCAACTAAATAATTGTCAATGTTTTATAAAGAAATACACATATGAAAAATTGTTAGAAGATACATAATATAAAAAGGAATGATTCAATACATGAAAATGCAGAAAGATATTTGTAAAATATTAGAAGGTATATTGGAAAAGAGAAGGTATAAAAGTATCTTTAATTTCTGATTTTTAACAGATGGGGATAATAAATACTATTTTATTTATATAAGCATCATTTTTCAAATTTACTATAATATATTTAAAGTTAACACATTTTAAAGTTACATATTGAAACATATTTAAAGTTTTAATATATTTAAAGTTGACTACAAATGGAATAAAGGTAACTTTCAAAGAGCATAAAAGTGTAAAGAGCACATAATCAATATAGCAACAGATAAAAAAAAGGTTTGAGAAAAGCATAAAAAAGGAAACAAGTCAGAAGAAAGAATAAACCTCGTATACATATGGACACATGTTACTGTACATATTCATACATGTGACTAGTGAAATTCATACTAAAAACCACATGTCTATACTTGAGACGCACCTAAGCAAAGTTATAAACAGTTTAGTTTAAAAGAAAAGCAATATACTGATAAATACAATTTAGAACAGGGTGGGAAGTTTAGTTTGGTGACAGCAGAAGTAACTCAAGGAATGAACAAAATTAACTCAAATGGACAAAACACAGAGATTTTCATGGAAATAGAACAGAGGGTTTTAGGTTGCACTAGTAAAAATGGTGGATTCTACAATTGAATTATGGTATTCACAGATTTTAATGTGAAATGACACAGCATCAAAATAAAAATAAAATTTGACACATAAGAACTTGACTGTCTCAACTGCAATTTGCTACTTACCATTCTTCTTTTCAATACATTATGACAACTAGTGATAATTTGCTAAAGATAAAACATTGTTTTTAGAATTTATAGCTGGAAAAGATATTTTGTGTTTCATAGTTTCCTTTATTAACTTTTCTATTTGAGCACGCAGGACCATCTTACAAGTCATCTTCATTATCATTTTAACCACATTATTTAAATGTAATCATCAGCTTAGTGCTGACCTTTTCAACACACAAATAATAATAAACAAGAATAAAACTAATTCAAAAAATATAGTAAGCTTGCTTTAATAGGCATATGTATAATTTTGTATCTGATGAGCAGAAAGTACACTTACATTTTATATATATAGAAAATACTTACAGAAACAAACCAAAATTCTCAAATTTTAAACTATCATTGTTTGCATCGATGACAATGTAAAAATTGAGGCATTAATAAAGAGAACTTAGCCAACCTAAAAACAATCCAAAACATTATCAATTTTAAAATAAATTCACCATCAGTAGTCATAACTACAAATAGTCAGTGAAAGACAAAATTAAAACTCTCCTTCCAGAGTATTTATGAAATAAATTCCAAAAAGTACTAAGTATCCAAACTAATCAAAAGTATTAGGCATTTTTTTTCATTTTTTATGGTACTGGGTTTGAAATTAAGGGCACGTTAGCTACCTCCTCAGTCCCCTCAATGTTTTTAAAAACTTTATTTTGAGACATGGGCTTGCTAAATTGCTGCGGTTGGCTTAGAGCTTATGATCCTGCTGCCTCAGTCTCCCAAGTACCTGGGATTTTAGGCATGTGCCACCAAGTCTTGCAAGAAGCATGTATTAAGTAACCTTTTTGTTTTCAAAGGAATAAGTATGAATTAAATTAAGTATTCATCTTAAGAAGTATTAAGTATTTATCTTAAGAAGTATTAAGTATTCACCTTAAGGTGGAAAAATGTGAAATCAAATAAAGGAAGTTAGATTAAATGCTTTAAAATTATAAAATAATTAGAAACAGAAAATGGGAAAATCAAATAAAGCAAACAACTGATAAACTTTTGGCCCAGGATGGAGGGATCTCATATATGTACAGCATGAGCTCACCCACAATGCTCTAAATGACACACTCTCAGTTTGCCAACCCAGGAGACCTGGATTTCTGTGGTCAGTTGAAATTTTCATTATTTTTAAACAAAGCTGTAGAGTTGATGTTGATGTATTATTATTTACATAGTAATAAATCTGGGCCTCCTTTTGAAGGAAAAAACCCTTGATGGATGTACATATTATTATTATAATTATTTTATGCATACTATTCTCTTTATATTATTTTTACTATGATATTTTCATATCTATGAATTCTTTATCATATATATATATATATATATTATATATAATCTGTCTTTTGGTGCTGGAGATCTACCCAAGAGCCTCACTCAGGCTGAACACATGCTTTACAAGCTAAAACCTCAGTCCTAACTTTTGCTAAGGATAAAACATTGTTTTTAGAATTCATAGCTGGAAAAGATATTTCATAGTCTCCTTTATTAACTCTTCTATTTGAGCATGCAGGACCATCTTACAAGTCATCTTAATTATCATTTTAACCACTGCTACATTATTTAAATGTGATCATCAGCTTAGTGCTGACCTGCCAGGCATGCTAACTCAGTTTTGCTACTCCATTGTTCTATTTTAGTAACTTCAAAACTTGTATTAGCACCATGTGCTATAATAATATTTAGGCTACATTTGACTCAAGGGCATTGTTCTGTCCTAAGTTGACCTCTGTTCTTTTTTCATTAACACACAATTAAAGTAACACATTACTTCATTCCCATAAGTTCTCATAATGTCAATTCAGGATTTCAACTGAGGAAACTAAAGTCTTACATTATGATAAGGTTTATCAATGGGATATTTTCATTTCAGGATAGAATTATAATTGATAGCTTCAGTACATTAGGGATAACATTAATTATTGACATTTTAACATTGACTTACCTACTGTTTTAGTTAGCTTTTCTGTCGCTGTGACCAAAATACTCAACAAGAACAACTTCGCGGAGAAAAAATTGATTTCAGTCTTGTGATTTCAGAGGTGTCAGTTTATTAGACAGTTGAATCTATTACTCTGGGCCCAAGGTGGAACAGCACATTATGGCAGAGGGTCCAGTGGTGGAAAACTGCTCAGCTCATGATTGGTGTGGGAAGATCGGGAAGTAGAGAAAGGGGAAGAGGCTACAGGGAAGATGTACCCTTTCATGGCATGCCCCTAGTGACCCACCTCCTCAGTCACACTCCACCTGCCTATGGTTATCACCCAGTCAGTCCTTTAAACCTAGGATGAACTGATTAGGTTATATGTCTCATAATGAAATCATGATAACTAAGTTAGCATGCCTCTGAGCATTCCTACATTAACATGATCACCTCATATCCAGATCATAACACCCACTTAATGGGATATGTACATATTTATTTATCAAGATATTAATCTTCAATGTTTCTGTACATTGTCTCTTGGTGAAAAAACAATTGTAAACACAAATATTTATTCAGATATTGAGCTATAAGAGAGTTTTCATTTATAAAATGATCCAGTATATGCTAATGTTAATTTTTTGTTATGAGCAACATGTTATTTGAAGAATTACTCAATTGGATGTCTGAATCAGAACAGATAATAATATTTGAAATATTGGGAACCTCTATGCCATTCTGGGGTCAACATCAAATTTTATATATATCCTTCTTGTTTTTGGTTTTGACAGTATATTCAGACTCTAATCTCAGCTAATCAAAATAAATGACCCATCTCACTTTTTGATTTTCCCCAATTCCCTTTTTTGCGGTTCCCTTTTCTTACTTTCCCTCTCTTGAACCTATAATAGTAAATGAGTCCATGAATATACAAAAATTGAGTTTCTGTTATGTACCAGGCCTTATTCTAGGTGCTGGTGATAAATAAGAGAAAGACACTGATCAAATAAAAGAATGAGGGGTATACAAGGCAAAAGAATAAGAACATACACAAATAAACACCATTGTAAGGCAAGTGCTATTCCATATAGGAAGTGGAAAAAGTATTTGCAAGCATTTCTAGGCCAACATTTGTCTATGCCACAATCTGTATAGTGTCCTAACTTACTATTGATAGAAATAATCTATACTTGAAATTATACAGAGAAATTGAAATTATAGAGAGAAAATAATTTCAAATTTTGTCTACTTATTTCCAAAACATATTTTTAGAAGTGATATTTAGGACATCATCACAAGAACACAGAAAAAGAATGAGTTAAACCCTTCATCAATGGCCTTGTGGAGATTCCATGGTTTATGACAAGTTGCTTTTTCTTTTCTGCTTTCAAAATTCTCTCATGGTCTTTAACTTTTTATTATTTGATTATAATGTGTCTCAGTGCAATTGTCTTTAGGTTATGTGGAGATTTTTAAGCTTTACAAATGTGATGTCTATATTGTCCCTAAGATGTGAGAAGTTTTCAGCTACTATTTATTAAAATAAGCCCTCCCCTTCTTTTGTTCTTCTTTTAGTGCTATTATAATGTGTATATTGGTTCACTTCATGTTGTCCCATAAATCTCACAGACTTTCATCATTGCATTTCATTCTTTTAAAATTTTTTCTCTGACTGTAAAATTTCAAATGACATGTCGTCACAGATTCTTTCTTGTGCTTCATTGAGGTACTATCGAAACTCTTCATTATAATTTTTGTTTAATTCATTGTATTCCTCAGCTCCACATGTTCTCTTTGGTTCCATTTAATGACTTCCATATACTTGTTGGACTTTTTTTTTAATTCATGTATGTTTTCCTGACTTTGCTCCATTGTTCATTTGTGTTATCTTGTAACTTGCTCAACTTTCTTAGAGAAATTATTTTGAATTACTTTTCATGCACTTTATGGGTATCTATTTCTTTGGTGTCAGCTACTAGAAAATTATTGTGTTCCTCTAATAGTGTTATGTTTCCTTATTTTCCCCATCTTCCTTGAAGTACTATATCACTGTATTCTCATTTGAAGAAGCAGTTGGCTCTTACAGTGCTTAATGCCTGGTTTTGAGATTCAAACTGGCTTAAGTTTCTTAGATTTTATAAATCTTTTCTATGGACAAACCTGTTCTAATTCTCATTTCATTTATTTTGGGGAGGGAATTTAGGATTATATGACTTTTCTTATTTCCACAATGCCAGGCTGAGTGCTGAGAGATTCTTGTTTATTTTCCTCCCAGCATGCCCTGAGAAATTAAATACCTTCTCCCAATTTCTTTAAATCTAGCTAAGTGTCTGCAATTCCCATTTGAAAACTGCAAAAGTATGTAAATACCATATACAGGAGTCATTGAAAGGCATTTAATGCTGGGGTTGTACATGAGTTAGTTGGAAGTCTGCAGGTACTATGGTTTAGATATGAAGTGAATGCCTCAAAGACTCATATGTTGAGGATTTGGTTTCCACTGAAATAGTGTTCAAAGGTGAGACATTTAGGAAATGATTGAATCATTAAGATATATATACCTTATTAGTGGATTAATCGATTTGATAAATGAACTATTGCAAAGTGGTAGAAACTATGGAAGGTGAAGCCTTCTTGGAGGAATTGCATGACTGGGGTGTACTCTTGTATTATCCATTTTATATATTGCTGGATTTGATTTTATATTATTTTGTGGAGAATTTTTATGCATAAATTCATAAGGCATATTGCTCTACTATTTTCTTTTATTATGATATATTTCTAGCTTTTGTTCCCGGTTTATTTTGGCTTTAAATGAGTTTTGAAATGTTATCTCCTATTCTACAGTATGTAGTATGTCATGTTAGCTTTTTATGTACCTGGCATAATCAACTTAAGGTTTATTTTGGTTCATGTTTCAGTGGTCCATGGTCACTCTGTCCTGTTGATTTGGGACTATGGTAAAAAGAACATTATGGCAAGGAATTCAAAGTGGAACAAAGTTTCACACCTTATGGTGGCTAGGAAGCAAAGACATCGAAAGGGCCAGGGTCTCAATATCCCCTTGATGGACACAGCCCAGTGACCTAGCTTTGTTTCATTTTTCTTTTTTGTTTTACGCCTGGTTGGTTACTGCAACAGTTTTTTGCACATAAATGTTCTCATATATTTGATTAAAAAATCATATTTTTCTGTTATATGTAGGCAAAGAAGAAATTTTTTGAAAGAAAAATATAATGCAAATGATAAAACCAATGTTGACTATTGATTATAGAGTATAAAAACTTTGACCCAATTAAAGGACACACCACAGAAATAATGCTACACATTGAATTCATTATAAAAAGTTCAGATTCATACATGATAGAATGAAGGGACCATTAATTAAAGTTGTGAAATATTCTATGTGCTCATCTTCTCTGACAGTCTCCCTTGAACTCAGTTCTCATGAGATATCTTTGTTTTCCTTTTTGCATGTGGAATTCATTTTAATTTTGTAGGAAGAAAAGATAGAATCACGTAATTCTTTTGTTTCCCAAGTTATTCCATATGTGCATATGTGCAACTTCTGCTCTACTGTTCTAGTCTATGTCAATGAATAAGGAAATAATACTTCATTTTCTAGAAATGAAAAAAGCTCAGGGATTTCTTTCTAGCACTGAAAATTAGTTTCTGGAGAGCTAGGTCAATAGGATGTGTTTAGTGATAAAGTGGCTGAGATAAGTTTTGGCATAGTCATATTTGATAAAAAATGTTGATGAATCGATTTTCACTAGACTTTTGGAAGTTTTCACATGTTCCTAGTTAAGAGGAAAACATTACATTCACTATTACCATCTTTATACCTTGAAGGTATAGATGTTAGGTTGAGGAATCATGAAATATCAATTAAGCATTATCCAAAAAATAAAAATATTTAAATGATTTCTCTGAAAAGACATGCATCAAACTCACATGAGACTTTTCTTACTAATTTCTCCATTTACCATGATGAGAGTTGTTACAGTGATGTTGGTAGAATGATTTAGACGCAGTCTGAGTAAATTCTGCTACCTTCAAAAGGATTAATAAAATCCTCCCAACTGTACAAACCAAATTATTCTTTTTTTAAAAAGGTATTACTTGGGCTGGGGTTGTGGCTCAGTGGTAGAGCACTTGCCTAGCAGGTGTGAGGCATTGGGTTTGATTCTCAGCACTGCATAGAAATCAATAAAAAAATAAAGGTCCATCAAAACTAAAACAATATTGTTTTTAAAAAGATGTTACCATGAGATATTAATAGATCATTTTTAGAGAAATGGATTGTGTCAGTCATCTTCAAGTTACTGAAAAAAATACTTAAGATAATCAACTTATAAAGAGAAAAGTTTTATTTTGACTAATAGTTTGAGAGATTGCAGTCCATGGCTGGTTGGCCCCATTGCTTTTGAGCTGATGGCGAGGCAACACATTGTGCCAGGTAATATGTGGCAGCACAAAATTGCTTACTTCATGGAGGAAATGCTAAAAAGCAGAAGAAAAAGGGGCTAACATTGCATTATTCACTTAAGTGGCATGTTCCCCAGAGACCCAGGGACCTCCCCACCTCTTAAAGTTTCTTCCATCTCCCAGTAGCACCAAGAACTGCAGATCAAGTTTCAACACATGGCATTTGGGGACATTCTGGATCCCGAATACAGCACAGGATATTTGTATAATACAAGTAACACATACACTAAAAAAACTCCATGTCATATATATTTTTTTCAATAAAGAATCTTAATAAATTTTTATCTATTGCAGCATTAATACTTGACTTCTATACTTTGAATATTCTCATAGGACTCTGTAATCTTCATTATAATATTAGTTTTCTCTTAACTGTGCCTTCTCTGCAAGTCTATAATCTCTGTAATGTGAGGACCTGGCTCTCATATATCAAATTTATAGTCACTAGAGAATGTACCAAATATATCTATTGAATAGATGTGAATTAATATTCAATAAAACTTACAAAAGTTCATCATATAATGTCACTTATGTTTTATAAATGGAAAAAAGCCCAAGAATTTTATTTTAAATCTAGGACTGAACTTGAATCATTGGCATCTGTTGTTTCTGAAAGCCTGTTTTACAGAAAAATACTTCTGTGCAATAATTAGCAAAATAGTTTTCTCTCCTTGTCTTATAACTAAAATAATTTTGAGAATTGGAAGTCAATACATTAAGCTAAATTTGGTTACTTTACTATAAGACATTGAAATGCATTTAATAGGTATGTAGGTATATGTGAATGTTTGTGTGCATGCATGTGTGTGAGGAGTGTTAATTTCTAAGTGGGAAGGAGTTCATATCATTTATCGGACTTATTTAACTGGAGATGGCATTTCAGAAAACTTCTTGCAGGAACTCTATTCAACTTTGGGAATGGCTGTATGAGAACCTGAGCACATATACTCTTTTAATTGAATATTACATTTTAACTTGTCTTTTTTAAACCTGATATTATGATCACATATGCAAAATAGACATAGGAAGGAGCTAAAAATTGATTGACAGTCTATCATAAATCAGTGTCTCCAAGCTCTCTAGCTCTTGCAACAATCCAATTAGGAAAGTTCTAATATCTCTACAGGTTGAGGAAATTGAATCTCAAAGAGAAATTATCAATGAAGCTAGTACTTATGAGGAGATAAGAGTCTGAACCAGGCTCATCTAATTCCAAGATTCAAGTTTATTATATTCATTTCTTCAAGTTTAAAACCTGAACCTTTCTGTGGCACCAGCAGCATACTTGAATTATGTGCCTAGAGTGGTCTTGCTTCTATGGATCCTTGTTAGAAAGGCTCTGCCCTTGCTGCTCCTTAGAGAGAGGTCTCTTCCCTTTCTCTCTTCAGTCCCAGCTGCCTCTGATACTGGCTGTATCTTAATTTCTTAAAGATACACCTACTTTCTGGTGATGATTCATCCTGAAACTATGTAGCCCTTGCAGATTTCTCCTTTTGCAATAAAACTATCCCTGCCTAAGACAAAACTGGAATGAGAGAGAATACTTACTTTGAATTCCTAAGGTATGTCAGGTATTGTGCTAGAATATTTAGTGTGTGTGTGGTATCTAGGGTGTATGTGTGTGGTGTGTGTGTATGTGTGTGTGTGTGTGTGTGTGTGTGTGTGTGTGTGAATGGGGGCATGATCTTCAAAACAACCTTGTGAAAATACATGATGAAAGTTTTGGCCAGCAAATGAAATTTAGTCTGAAAGGGATACCTTGGACAATGAATGTGGAGATCTCTGTCCATATGAGTCGGACTGACATGTAATCACAAATTAGTCATGGATATTAGATCTGATCAGCAAACAGAAATAAGAGCAAAAAATTATATAACACTAAAACTAGCACCAAGGTTGAAGTTATTTCATATATACATACATGATATTTAGAGCTATTCTAAAATGTGCTATGCTTTTTTCCTAGAGATTTTCAATTCTATACATTACAGTTGTATATCCTTCACTTATTTATATTTTATCATGTATACCACAGGTATATCAAAGGTATGATGCTTTAAGCACATTTTAGAACAGCTGTAAATATCATGTATGTATAAATAAATCAATAAATACATAATCGAGTATAAAAATAAATAAACACAATATATTACCTAAGATTCTATGATCTTTTCCACATTCTTGACACCCAGAGGAATAGCCAGGAATGCCTCAATCTCAATGGATATGAGTTGAGTCAACGGTCAGTAAATGAACCATAGTGTACTACAGGTTTATGTAAGACATCTTTCCTGCTCATACAGCATGGGTAAGAAACTTATACTGAGCTGGTACTATATGCAAGGCATTCTGCATATAGCTCTTTTTATTCTTCCCATATAGCCAAAGAAGACCCATTTTTCAAAGAAGAGAGGTAACTTTCTTTTCCATTGATGCTCATGTGAGAATGCCTGAATATATAAAGATAGTGTTGACTTTCCTTGAGACTTTTTTTCTTACTGAGAAGAGCCATTAAAACTTTAGCCCTTTTCATATGTCTAAAATATAAAACTGTCATATTGAGAAAATAAATACACAGGATGCACATTAAGTTTGAAAATTAGCTCTAGATGCTGAATTTTTGTGATTTATGGGGAAAAAAACTTAACACAGGACATTTAGGACATACTAAAAAACTCAATACAGGATGCAGGAGAAATAGTGAGAGGCTTACAAGCCTCCTTTAACTATTACCATCACCTTCCACCCTAGTTGAAGAAGTTCCCAAGCATAGAATGCTACCAGACAGTCCCACACCATCTTTTCCTACAAACTGGGGGTACCCTAATAATGGCTGCTCTACATGCTCCAAAACACATCTTTATGGAGCACTGAATCCAGTCATATATAAGACTTGCTGATCTCTGAGAGATAAAAAATGATGGAAGAAAGTATTATCTTCAACAATCCCTTATATACAATGATATGGTATTTATATATAACTGTGCACAACTTCTCATATACATTAAATCACCTCTAGATTACTTATAATATCTAACATAATGTAAATGCTATGTAAATAGTTTTATATTATTTAGAAAATGATGCATAAAAAATTTGCATATGTTCAGTACAGATGTGACCATTTTTAGGCTTAACTACATAGCACACATCAGCAACAATGCAATTTAAAAAATATTTTTGATCCACAGTTGGTTGAATTCATGGATGTGAAATCTATGGATATGGAGAGCTAATTGTATAGTGTTTTTCTACATGCCCCTCTTACAGACCAATGCAGGTAAAATCAACTAACCAATTCAGTAAAATCAACTAACCAATTTACCAACCAATCACAGACAGAAACTTCTGTTTATAATCAGTTAATTCAACTCATGGAACCCTTCCTCAAGGGCCATCTTTTAACTGTGGGACTAAACACTTCACTGATCCTACCTATTCTCAGGTAGCTGGTATCTGTGGAGATTTTTCCATCCTATTCATTCTATCCAATGACAATTTCATATGCAGGATTTTATGCAGAGAGACCTTTGTTGTAGTCAAGATTCGCAATTACTTGAGGCTCTTTCCTCAACCTCTTTGAGCAATCATTTTTTTTTTCTTTTGCAGCTGTGAAATGAAGAGATTGAGTGAGACCATCTGTCATTTCTATGATTTTATGCTCAACTATCCTCTTGGGAAGCCAAGATTTCAGCTGAGAAAGAAAAATGTCCTTGAGATCCAAGGACAAGATGACCTCAGATATGGGACGATTTTGCAACTTCCTCAGAGACAAGTTTCCAAGCATTTATACATCTTCTTCCTCTCTGGAAACATCATTTATACCCTGACTTTCAACAACTGAATTTGAGTTCCATCCTGGCCTTATTTCCCTGGAGAAGCAGGTGGGGATCTCTGTACTGACTTGGTCATAAAATTTTGCCAATTAATTTGGAACAAAGCTATTAAGGTCAAGATTCTTCAGATGATTAGAAATTTCCATAATGCAATCCAATTTTTGAAGCCTTTGAGGATATTTAATCCTGATTATTGTGATTAACATGTAAATATAAGCATGCCAAATAAACATTAAGAGAAATACCATTAGGTATTTTGGTCAATCATTTGAAAGTTAACAAATTTAAATTGCTTTAAAGCAAGCAGTTAATTTTGATAATGTTGTCAGAGGACATAGATTGAACAAGAGCCTTTTAAAATGTAATTAAACAAATACTTATTCTCTATTCTTTTTTAATCCATTAACCTGGTAAAATGTGAATTCTGTATTTATGTGTGTAGGTAGGTAACATTTCTCACCAATCAAAATTCAAAAGGGATGAAAAGGAACAGTGACAGGCTCTCTACCTTTTGACCTGCAAGAAACCTTATATCCCAGGGTTCTATTAATAACTTCCATTTTTTAATGAGTGCTACAACATGAAAGAAGTTGGAAAAATTTACACATTACAATATGTAGTTCTACAAATCCTCTTTATATTTTCAGTTGTCTGCCTTCCTCTACACATGTGGCTCTTTGTCTTCAAGCTTCCCTACCCCTTTTCTTGACATACATGAAGAATGCACTCCAATACAGTTCCTGCTTTATCTCCTGAGCCTGTCTGGAGCTCACTACACAGTCTAATTTAGTAGTTCCTTCTCTGTTCTCCCATTCTGAATAAACCTAATTTGTCAAATCATATTGTCATTGTCTTTTTACTTATGTCTGATCCCCACTAAGTTGATAAATTTGAGGGCATGAATTAGGCTTTTCAAAGTTGAATATTTATCTAACTCAGGACCTGATAAATAAAAGATTTAACAAATGGTTGATTGAAATAATAGAAATAAAATGTTAAAATATCAGTGGAGAAAATGTATTCCACTGGATTGAATAAATAGACATAAAATGTTAAAGTGGAAAAAATGGATCACACACACCAATTTATTGGCCTTTAATCCTAAAACTTGCTAGGAAAACACATACACACACATGAATTACATAGATAGTGGTTAATTGTGCAATGTGTTGAGTCAGTTCTTAACATTTCTGTACTACCATTTATAGGATGAAGGTTCTTGGACAGTTTCTTAGCCAGTCTGTGCCTCTGGAGTAATAATAGTCTCTAATTCATAAGTTCGTATGTAAGTCATTTAAAATAGGTTTTAAATATATGTTCAATAAATATTATTTATTAAATAATAATAGAGATTTGGAATCCTGAGAAATTTGACATTTACACATAAATAAATAAATGAGCATTCAAAACTGTCCCTTCAATACTTTAGTGAAAAAGATAAATTTACTCATCTGCTCAAGGCAAAAATCAGCAGATTATCCTTGACTCATCTGCCTCCTCTTGCCATCCAATAAGTTAATTACCTGGATTTGATTATTTTATCTCTACTGGTGATTGAACTCAGGGGCACTCAGCCACTGAGTCACAGACAGGGTCTCACTGATTTGCTTAGCGCCTCACTTTTGCTGAGGCTGGCTTTGAACTCGTGATCATCCTGCCTCAGCCTCACAAGCCACCGATTGCAGGCATGCAACACCACACCCAGCAATCATTCTGTCTTCTAAATGCCTCTCAGATCCTATTTAGTTCCCTCCAGCCTCCTCTTATCTGTCATAATCAATCCATTTCATCTTTCTTGGATGAGTTCAGGGCCCTGATCTAGCCTCTCTGCTTCCAGCCTTGTTCCTTTCCTACTCCATTTCCAGACTGCATCCCCAGTGGGCTTCCAAAAAGTCTATTTAGTAGTATGTCACTTCCCAAATGAAAACTTTTCCATTGTTCTTCCTAAGATCTTAATTCCTTAAATTTTCTTGTAAGATCTAGCAATGTGTGACATGTTCCAATCTTCCATTTTTGTCATTCTCAACTATGTACCTTATACTTCACTCATATTTTCATTACTTGCTTTGGGAAAATATTTATCTTGATCTTGATCTTTTGCTAAAACAATTTTCCTTAACTCCTCCGTGACTTATGTTTCTAAAAAAAATCACTTTAGGTACTAAATAATATTTATGAACCTAAAAAAATTTTGAGAGCAAAATTTGGAGAGCTGCCATCTAAGCTGTGAGTTGGTTAAGGAAAGGTAGGAGTGAACCTGTAGATAATAAGTCTCATATGCCACAGGGCTTCCAATCAGATGCAAAATAGAATTTCCAAAAAGAGAACACATACTGTAAGAAAAAATGAGAGGAATAATTCAAGTAAAAGTTCCTTTGTTCCATCTTTCAATCCTTCTTTCTTTTCTTTTATTTTTTTGGTACTGGGAATTGAACTCAGGGGCATTTGACCACTGAGTCACATCCCCAGCCCTATTTTGAATTTTATTTAGAGACAGAGTCTCACTGAGTTGCTCACCATTGCTGAGGCTGGCTTTGAACTCATGATCCTCCCATACTGTCACATTTTTAACTTTTAAGAGTTCTTTGGTTCTCTGAATATCCTGTCTTCTTTTTATTGTTAATAGTATTGCCTTTTACATTTTTCATGTATTTAGTAGCTTTTTTAATCTCTCAAAGGATACTAATGATAACTACTTCTGAGGTTTTCTTATTTCTTGTGTTTTCAAAACAGAAGAACATGTTTCCACGTTAAAGGTATACAGATGTCCAGCCCAATAGACGAAAATAATCTCACACAGGCATACATGGTTGCAAAATTTAAAAATGGTTAGAACAAAGAAAAAAATGCTAACTACTTTCAAGGGAAGGAAGAAACAGATACAAATCATTGAGCATTAGAATGACATTGAACTTATAAATATCAGTGTTGGAAGATGGAAGGAAATGGAGTGATAACCTCAGTATCCTGAGGGCAATGCTTTACAACATGAATTTTGTACTACCAGACTCACAATTCACGGGAACATAGACCAAAAGGCCCTTACAGATATACAAGATCTTAAAAACTTGGGCCTACACATCCTTTCTTAAGAAGTAAGTGAAGAATGTTCTCTACCAAAGAAAGGAGATAGCCAGGAAAGATGAAATCATTGGACCCAAGAATTAGGGAAAACTTATTAAAGAAAGACAAAAGAAGTCCCCATGGTGGAGAAGAAGGAAGGGCCTGAGATGACTGCTGAGCCACGAAGCTGAAGTGGAATGGGGCAGAAGTTCAGACAGAAATTTATTTAAGGTGGTAGAATTGAGAAAGCACCTCCTAGTAGGTCAAATACTATGGGGGATGTTAAGAGCACAGACTCTGAAGTCATATCACATGGATTTGAAGAGGCTCTCTTTTTTATGTCAGTGAATTTGTTCTCCTTATTCCTCACATGAAATATGGCGATAAATCTATACCTACTAGTTAAAGTTATTGTGAACTTTAAATGAATCTATAACTTCTTTGAATAGTTCCTGACAAAGAGCAAGTGCAAATTTATGTTACCTTAAAAACAGATGGATTGATAGGTCAACAGATCAAGAGGTAGATGACAGGTCAATAGAAGAGAGAACATTAATTAGCAGGGTAGATTTGGGGGAGAAATTAATGAAAATCACATAGAACTCTGAGTAAAACTAAGAAAGGCACATGAACTCCAAGGAAAACAAATTGAGCACCAAAGGAAAAGTAATCAAATTATAATGCTTAGTTGTTACTAGTACTTGCATAATACTAGCAATGTAAATACTGGATGTTGATATAACTGTGTTGGGAGAGAAGAGTATAGGAAGTATGAATAAATTGGTTGTATAGATTATGTGCCCCAAAGAGCTATATCTTACTGTTACATTATAGGGTGTAATAAATATCCATTAAACTGGAAAAAATATAGAAAAGTCATAATATAACATATTATTTAGCAATAAGAAAGTAAAAACAAAAACAACCCATTAATTTTAGAGTAAACATTTTCCTGACAAGCCTAGCATAATTACTTGACTCTTTAAAATACAAGTATTTATATTTCATAAAAAAGTCAAAAGGACAATAGAGAAAAGGAACAAAATGAACCAAGAAGAAGGAGAAGATAAGTTTCATCTAGAGGAACCAAATAATGGAAGACACAAAGACTTAAAAACAAGCTCCACAATATCCCCAGAAAGACTTGCAGGTTTAATGAACCAATTTATTACAAGGAAGCAGTCTTTAAAAATGGAGTAAAAAATATTACTGGCTAAAATACTTAATAAAATATTCAGTGATGCAACTAAGTCACTGATGGCCAGATTAGTTAACTGGAAGGTAAAATAGAAGTAACTCCCCTAAATATATATTACAAAGTCAAAATGAAGGATAGTTTAAGAGACTCAATATCAGTCTCATAATAGTTTGAAATGAAAAGAGAAAAGGAAGAGAAGAAACTAATCCAAGAAGTAATAAAATCAATATTTCCTGGGCCAAAAGTCAATGTCAGTCTTCAAGTGGAAGTGATCATGAAATACTGAGGAACAATAATGAAAAATCTGAGAAAATCCTTACTGTTTCTGATCTCCACTAGCAAAGAGAAACTCTTAACAAATTCAGTAAGAAAAAACCCTATTAAAGGAACTAGAATGAAACTGCTGACAGAAATCTCACATGGTGACAATCCAACAGTACTTTTAACATGGGTAAGTAAAGTAGGGCTGCGGGTGAAACTTAGGGGCAGAGCGCTTGCCCCGCATATGTGAGCTTCTGGGTTCAATCCCCAGCACCACTAATTTAAAACAACAAATCTTAGGGAAAGAGACTTTTACTCATCCATAACACTATTCAATGTTTGCAATTCCAACCATTTCAAACATGTACTCAGGTACCCCCAGTGAGAAAGAAAAAAACATTACTCTGGAATGTATTCTAATCAAACAAAAAATGAACCCAACTGAGAAAGTAAATGTTTAATACAAGAAAAAAAGTGTAGGTGATGGGGCTGAGAATCTGGCTCAGTGGTTAAGTGCTTGCCTAACATGCAGGAGGCCCCTGGGTTCAGTTCCCAGTAATCACAAAGAAGAGAGGGGAAATATTTGAAACAACAACTGAGAATGGATTGTGATGCATAAAAATGATAAGGTGTGAAAACAGTAAAACAAATTCCACATGATTTGAACAAGTTATGGTTGGTTTGTGGGGTAAGAGAACTAGAGAGTAAAACTGCAAAAAAAATTCTCACTTGGTTTGTGGGAGTTGCTTAATTATTGACTAATGCCCAACATTGATTGAAAGAGATATTTCTCTTGACAGTTTAAGATCCACTGTGAGAATAGAAAAAATGGAATTCCTAATTATAAAAATTTCTAGAAAAAGGAAAGCCACAGAGGAAATAAATAAATAAATAAATTCAGCAAAGAGGAGAGACTGAAACAAAAAAAGTGAACTTTTTTTTTTTAGCTCTACAAAGAGAATTAATGTTCAATTGCAAAAAAAAAAAAAAAGGGAAAAAACGGCTATTTTAGTTTCAAAGGCCATTCTTCAATCTATAATCCCTATTTGTCTTTATGAAATGCTAACCCTCTCCCCCATCCCCCCCCCATCGCGCCCTCTCGCCCCCCCCCGCCAACTCC
>NW_026000153.1:29418737-29424982 GCF_001458135.2 Marmota marmota marmota | reverse complement strand
CCCAACTCTTCATTTGCACTTAGTTTACCTTATCTTTGTGTCTTTATACAATTTCCAAGATTGGACCAAGTTATCTGTCAGGATGAGCTCCATACAGAGTACCCTGGCAAGAGGACACTGACTCTCATCTTTCTCCAGTCCCTCCTTATATCTTCATGTTGTCTTCTGTTCTCTCTTTTTTCATCAGGATTTCAACTCCTTCATCCTATGTATTCTCAGCTGACCACGTTTCTTCCTTTTTGTTCTTCAGGGTATTTCTGTCTAATCCTTCATCCTGGAAGGGATGGACTATTCATGTGTAATTCTTTATTATATAAGAGTTGATATGCATAACAATATATGCAAAATAAAAAAAAAACAACAAAGCAACACAAGAAGAAATCCTAGGACCCCAACTGCTAATTCAAAAACTAGAATATCACACTGCTTCATCAACTTTCAATGCTTTTCCTCTGATACTACACGGAGACAGCCACTACCCTGAATTTTATTATTTACTACCTTTAAAAATCTTATGTCAAAATGATTTGAATACCATTGGATACAAGTAAGACGTTTTTACTGTATTTCATTCCTAAGATCCAATTAAGACCACAAAGGATGAAACAATTAAAATATATGGGGATAAAACACTTAAGGGAACCAAAGGAGTAGCTAAAAATACAAATTTCAACAAAAATTATGAAGCCAAATAATGTAAAACTGGGCTTTAGAGAGCACAGGAGATCTGAGAGTTAACACCTACTGGCTCAGGCTTGAAGCAGGAGTGTCATCACCTGGAAAGGTTCAGTCACGATCTTTTGGTTGGATGGAGATTGTGAGGGCATCAGCAGGCTCTGGAATGGGGAGAGCCATCCTGTGGTGGCAGGAGGACTGATTCTGGAGGAATAACCAGACTGATATCTGACTATGTTTATGATCTTCTGTCCTAGCCCAAGGAGGGTGCAGAGCTAGGGGTGAGGTATACATACAGAGAAAGGTTACAAGTACTTTTATAACCCAACTACCAGAAATAGAAATATCTCACACTGAAGGAGGTGAACTCTAAAGGAAAAGGAAGTAACAGGCTTGGTGAAAATGAGCTTGAGGGGGAAAAAAAGAAAAGTAAGGAAAGGCAGCAGAACACAACAGACACTAGTATGGCAATATGTAAATCAATGGATGTGTAACTGATGTAATTCTGCAATCTGTATACGGGGTAAAAATGGGAGTTCATAACCCACTTGAATCAAAGTGTGAAATATGATATATCAAGAACTATGTAATGTTTTGAACAACCAACAATAAAAATTTAAAAAAAAAGCTACTAGAATGAAGGCTCTTGATTTTCTCAGTAATGTCTTCTACTTTCTGCTGCAGCTAATTATCATTAAGAGCTGCCTGTTCAAGGAGAGACTCCACAAAAGGATTCTGAATGTTTTTGCGATAAAGAAATAATGTGTTTAAAGTGGTGGATATACTATTACCATGATTTGCTCATTACATGATATATACATGCATGAAACCTCACTTTTCACCCCCAAAGTATGTGTAATAATTATGTCAATATCGTTTGTTAAAAATCGATATAGGGCCTAGGGTAGAGATGCTGCACAGGAAGAAGTCAAAAGAGCAAAAGATCATATATTCCATGAGAAGCTATTCTATAGATGAAGAAAAAAATTCTCCATTTTTTAAAAAAATTAATATGTAATCTCTTTAAGTTAAAAAAGGTAAAATTCTATATAGTAAAAGTAAAGCTGATATCTCAATGGATAGAGACAAAAATGAGTTATTCTGCTTGACTTTGCTAGTAATTAAGGAATTGCAAATTAAAACACAGAAAGATATGCTTCAGAATCAGATTGGGCAATAATTAAATGTCTGATAGCATTAAGAGTTCTTCCTGAGAGAGAAGTAAACTGTATGAATCTCCTAATGAGAGGGGAAATTGGTACAATTACTTCAAGGAAGAGCCCTTTGTCAAGTTTATAATACACACTTTAACATCCAGCAATTCTATTCCTAGTTAGAGACCCTGAAGAAACTCCCACTGAGGTATGCCAAGATATATATTACTTGTGTGTGCACTTGTGCATATGAACGTTAATGGTGATATTGCAAGAGGGATAAAATAGATTTCTAAATGTTCATGATTAGAAGTTCAGAAGCCATTGTTAGTGAGATTACCAGTGCGTAGATGGTATTAGAGATAAGAGATGAGGTAGAATTACCAAGAATATAAAGATAGGTAAATAAGAAGAGCTGGTGAAAATTTACATTGGAAGATAAAGAAGCTGGAGTCTGATGACCAGCATGACGGAGGTAGCAATATATGCACCCACTCAAGAAGATCGGAGCTTGAATTCATGTGGCTTCCTTCTTCTGCCTTTTGCTCCATGTGGGCCCGCAGCCCACTCCACTGTACCTTCCACCTTCAGGTGGGTCTTCCCCTCAGTTTGCTCTCCCACATGCCAATTGCCTCACTGACACACCCAGATATCTCTCAATCTTAGACCTCTCATTCCAGTCAAGTTCACAATCCAGATTAACCATCACAAATGGTAAAAGCTAAGACTGATTTAATACAAACAAATTCCTGGAAATATAGCCAGAGACATATTAGAGAAGGTAGAATAAATAGAATACAAATTTTCAGGAATCACTTCAAAAACAAAAACAAACACAGTATATAAGAGTGGGTAATTTTTTTTACTTGAAATTCAGTGACTCTTAAATTGAATTAAAAATTTAAAAATTAAAACAAAAGTCAGGGTAAAATGTTTATAAGAATTGCATCTTAAAAAAACAATAGACCCTGGGCTGGGGTTGTGTGCTGAGGCACTGAATTCTATTCTCAGTACCACATGTAAAAAAATTAATAAAATAAAGGTCCACCAAAAAAATTTTAAAAAGTAGACCTAGAAAGGATGAAAAATATACCAAATAACAGTCTAACAAGAATAAAGTAGAAGGGTCAATATTAACAAGATAAATGGACTGAAGACTAAAAGCATAAAACATAAAAACATGGGATAGTATGTATTAAGAAAATGATTCACCAAGAAGGTGATAGCAATCAATCTTTGTGTCCCAAAAAAGAAGATTAATTAATATATGTTAAATATATTAATATCTTTTATAAAATCTGTACAAAGATATTCTTATCAATTCAAAGAATTACGAATTCACAACCAGAGTGGAGAGAAACTCTCAGAAATTGATGGCTCAAGTAGAAAAAAAAGTCTACTGAGAATTTGAGAAATATCATTAACAAATTTGAGTTTTTGTAGGTTTCTAACAAACTTTATTCCCAAAAGAAAACAAACAACATCCAGTGCTACAGAATAGAGGACACAGAGACAAACCCACATTAATACAGTTATCTCATGCTAGATTAGATAATGTTTTGGCAAAGATGCCAAAAACATTCATTGAAGAAAAGATAGCCTATTCAACAAATGGTGCTGGTAAAACTAAATCCATATGTAGCAAAGTGAAATTAAACCTCTATCTCTTACCCTGCACAAAAGTCAACTCAAAGTAGATCAAAGACTTAGGCACTAGAACAGAGACCCTGCACCTAATAGAAGACAAAGTAAGCCCAAATCTTTACCGTGTTGGCCTAGGCCCTGTTTTCCTTAACAAGACCCCTAAAGCGCAAGGAATTAAATCAAGAATCAATAATTGGGATGGATTCAAATTGAAAAAGCTTCTTCCCAGCAAAGGAAACAATCAATAATGTGAGGAGAGAGCTTACAGATTGGGAGAAAATCTTTACCACATGAACCTCCAATAAAGCATTAATCTGTAGGATATATAAAGAACTCAAAAAATTAACACCAAAAAAACAAATAACCCAATCAATAAATGGGCTAGGGAATTGAATAGACACTTCACAGAAGAAGAAATACAACCGATCAATAAATATATAAAAAAGTGTTCAATATCTTTAGCAATTATAGAAACGCAAATCAAAACTACACTAAGATTTCATCTCACTCCAGTCACAATGGCAATCATCAAGAATATAGGCAATAATAAAAGATGGCGAGGATGTGAGGAAAAAAGGTACACTCATATGTTGCTGGTGGGATTGCAAATTGGTACAACCACTGTGAAAGCAGTATGGAGATTCCACAGAAAACTTGGAATGGAACACCATTTGACCCAGCTATCCCATTCCTGTATTCAATGGAATATTACTTAGTTTTAAAGAAGAATGAAATTATGCCACTTGCAGGTAAATGGATGGAGTTGGAGAATATCAAGCTAAACTAAATAAGCCAACCCCCCCCCCCAAAAAAAAAAGGCTGAATGTTTTCTCTAATATGTGGATCCTAATTCACAATAAGGTGTGAGGGGGTACACTAGAGAAGAATAGAGTTACCTTAGATTAGGTGGAGGGAAGTAAAGGCGGGGGGGAGGGGATGGGATATGGGAAGAGGAAGGGTAGTAGGATGAAACAGACATTATTGCTTTATGTGTATATGTGACTGCATGACCAATGTGATTCTACAACATGTACACTCAGAAAAATGAGAAATTTATATACCATCTATGTATACTATATCAAAGTGCACAAATGCAGTCTACTGTCATATATAGCTAATTAAAACAAATTTTAAAAATTTTAAAAAAGAAAACAAATAGCAAAATTATCTTTCTAATGTCAATGGATTATTCAATATTTTATCTTATTTGAGGCTATAAATAATTACATACTTACTTAAAGAGGATACATAAATACCTTAGACCATATTGTCTACATTAAGCAAAACAGAAGTTTTAAAAATAGAAAATCTATCTACCCACCTGAAAATTAAAGGATAAGGAAAATATTAGGGAAAAAAAGGACAAAACTGCTAATAATAATAGTTACACAAAACTCCCAAGAAAGCAAAAAAATGAGAGAGTGAGACAAGAACAGTAAATGTCAGTTTTTATCCTATATAGTAAAGGGCTATATAATATAATTTAAAAATATAACACAAAGAAATCCAATTTACAATATCAACCAAACAAAATATCTGGAACTGAATATAGTAAGACTTATATAAGACCTTTATGTGAAAACTGATCTATGAAAAAGTTCTTTTAAATGATGCTTATTTATGACATATATGTTTCAGTAGTTATGAGATTAAACATGTCAACTCATCTGGAATTATCCTGTAAAATAAGTCTAAGCCAAACCAAAATCTTGAGATAATTTTTGATAACATTGGGCAAGTTATTTAACTTCTTTTGCCTCAGTTTCTTCATCTGTAAAATGAAAATAGTACAATCTACTCCATAAGATGGCTCTGAGGATTAAATGAGATACATAAAGAACATTAAACAAAACTGAGTAGATACTAAATGGTATGTGAATGTGTAATTGTTATTTCCTTTTCCTTCTACACGATTATAGTTATGTATGGTTTTAGTTGAAAGATTTATTACATTTAGAAATTGAAGGGTTTCATAAAAGAGAGAAGAAAGAATGGAACTTTTAATATATATCTAAATACATGAGTGTGTCGAGTTCATGTACTTTGTCTCACTAGGGGTGCTGGGGCTGAGTAGTGGGTTGCCAGGAGGAAGCTCAATGCTTAACAAGGGGCCTTCACTCCCTTGCCTTACAGCTGCTTTTGGCACATTCTAAAAAAATGACAGTTTATGCTTTCCTTTTAAAAAAGAAAGAAAAGTTACTTTTTTTGAATATGATTTTATACTTCATAATACAATAGTACAATACAGTAGAAAATTTTGATATTTCATTCATTTATCTATAGCTACAAAGCAAACTTTGTCACTTTTTTTTCACCTAACATTCAATTTATATACATACTCTTAATTCATATTTTGACTTTATTTCCATATGAACATTTTGTTAGTGGTATTAGGAGTGTAATTTTATATCTTAGGCTTTATGCTTATTACATTAAAAACATAATTTGACATTCCTATGTGATATTTTAAAACTGTGATACTGCAATTCTGTCTTCTGTCATATTGATTCAATGGGCTTCGAAGAAGCTTTACCAGGTCTCAGTCACAGTAGGTCCTGCCTGCCTGTGACCAAGAAAGATTGTAAATCCTTCTGAAATGTTTCCAGGGGATGAGGAGACGCCACTGTGTGCTGATGGGTGTTTTTGTTTTATTCTTCTACCTCTCTCAGTTAAATAAGAAATCAGGTTCAGAGCCAAGTTCAAGGCATTCATGGTTTGGTGTATAGCCACTGCTTTGTAAGCCTTTGGAAGTGCCTCCGCCCACCCCACCCC
>NW_026000153.1:29377508-29418712 GCF_001458135.2 Marmota marmota marmota | reverse complement strand
TGGGCACTATACAGAGCTCAGAAGAGGGCAGGTCCCTTACGTGGTCTCCACTGTCAGCTCCCTCCTGGGTTGCACTCATTGCCAAGTCCATTTGTGCTCTTATTGAGCCTGAACAAGAACTGTGGTGCAGCTGCTAATGATGTCGTGTCAAATCTGAGGCGAGAACACCATAGTGATGGGAGGTGGCTGCCAGGGAACCCACAGGGTGAAAACCCTGTATGAAAGGACAGGAAAGTGACACTAACAAGTTAGTGCCCGAATGCACATTAGTAGAAAACAGAGTGTGCTACAGATCAATATAAAAAAGAGGGAGAAAAATGCAAATTAGTCATCCTTGAGTGATTAAACAAATTATATTAAACCAACAAATAATTACTATTCCCTCATTATTTCCAGCACGCTCTGCTGGGAGGCAGAGAGAGGGCCTAGAAGACAGACTTGTGTTCAAGTCTGAGCATTAAGGTTGGGTGCAAAATTTAGCAAAGTTGTATGCTGGTCTGTGAATGTGTTACCCATTTCTAAAACATCAATAGAAGTTTATCGTAAATGAAATGTGGAGAAATTAATGAAAAATCATGTGTAAAGAATTGGAGGCATAATAAATAAGCTCACTCCTTCGAAGAACATGACAAAGAGAAATAAAGAAATTAAAATATTTTGATAAGATAATAGTTGGTGTTAATAATTAATAAGTGTAACTCTTGAAATGCCTTATGAGTTATAGAAGAAAAGCTGATTTTTGTTTGTACAATTTAGAGTTATTTTGTAATAGTATTCCTGAAAGTCAATCTATTTGGTGAATATATCATAAATATTTAATAGAAAATTAAACTAACTGGGATTATCTATCTTATTCTGTATAAATAATTTAATATGTTAAACTTCATATGAATCATATCTTTCTTCCTGGTTATTTATGATTATAGAAGAAATGTGTACTCAGACAAATTGGGAAACAATTAAAACCATATGAATGCAAAGAAAAAAATACTCATCATATATCCACTCAGGAAATCAATAATAGCATCTGGACTATTCATATTGTTCTGTCTCAACTAGGGTCAAAACAAGGGAGCCTGCTGACCATGGACTGAACCTCTGAAATGGTCTTTGTTTTGTCTGCTGTTTTTAAACAAGTCAAATTGCCAATAAGAACAGATCTCCAGCAGTTGAAAAAAATGCATCAATGATGCTATAAGAAAAAATGATTTCAAAACTTTGAAAACACTTTTACAAATTGATATTTGTGGAGATGTGCAGATGAAACAGCAATATTTTCACATGTCGGATGACCATGCAGAAAATGTAATAAAGAGAATATCCAAATTTCTTCAACTATTTTGAATTTGCTTGGAAGGTGTGGCAAAAATATCAGTATATTGGGACAAGCCCAACTTCCATCCATGATAAAACAAGGACTAATCCAAAAGATGGTTGCCTGGTTTGAAAAATCCAAGGAGATTGATCATACTAAGTGGAGAAAATTCACAACTTGAAGTCATTATAAATGTGATAGAAGACTTGTTTGGTCTTTTGATGATCATATATGATATTAAAAATAACAAGTAGCAGAAAGTTTCATACCTTGAATTTGTGCCCTGTTATTGACTCAAGGGTGAATATTTGTATATTGCAGGAAATTTAAAAAAATTGAATGCTATGCTTGACAAAAATGCCTCAAGACACCAGGAAAATACTTTAGAAACAAGATATTGTTAAATATCATGAGTGGTGGAGAGAAAGGATTTTAGATGGTAAAGATTATGACTTATAGGTAGGTGTTGTAGAAGCTTTATGTAGAATAATCACAGATAAAAAAGACAAGAGCTGGATTGTCAGTGATTTTTCAATGGATTTATTGCTAATGCATTTAAAAGAGTTAAAAACTTTGAATAAGAAGAGAATTTTTGTTTCTAATGCAGTGTTATTTAAAACTGTAGAAGGGATGCTTGATAAGTGGAATTAAGTTTGCATAATATTATATTTTATTTACATATTACTGTAGTATGTTGGATGTATGAGGCTTAAATATTTGTCCATATTTCAGACTATTTCCTTAGAATAATCACCCAAGAAGTAGAATATCAGTGTGAATATGTATGAAAAATAATTTCCTGGGGCTGGGATTATAACTCAGTTGATAGAGTGCTTGCCCAGCATGTTCAAGGCCCTGGATTCAATCTCTAGCACCACCACCACCACCACAAAAAAAAAAAAAAAGAATTTCCTTCTTTGTTTTCTTTTTTTTAACTTTTATTTTATTTATTTATTTTTATGTGGTTCTGAGGATCGAACCCAGGACCTCACACATTCTAGGCAAGTGCTCTACCACTGAGCTATGACCCTAGACCCAGAATTTCCTTCTTGTTAATGGTGTCAAAATTCTTTTCAAGAGCATTTCTGTTTCAGCTTCACAAGCAGGTAACCTTTATCTATTATCCTCATTTCTTTCATATTTGCTACCTTAATATTTCACAACATTTCATTTTTAATTGAGCTTTTTCATAGTTAGAAAGCTGATTTATAATTCACTCTGTATTGTAGTTATTGCTTCATGACCTTTGTTTAAAAGATGATTTTGCTTATATGAAACGAATAGGCAAGTCATTTGGACAAACTACTCCACTAAAACTAACTAGAAAAAAACAGAAAGATCTGCTAGACAGCATCATGGAACTAATTCAGTAAATCACTGGACCAACATCCTGGTGAAAAGTGAGGCTGGCCAGGTGACCCTGGGATTTAGGGACTTTATCTCAGGGGTCATTTGCTGGTTTCAGAGGGAACAGCTTAGAGGCTAAGCTGTAATATGGGCAGCCTTTGGGACAGAGGATCCAAGATCCAGCAAGAGAAAAGACAAATCTGGTAATTCAGATTCTCACTTTCAATCAGGATCCTGAAAGCCTTTCCCTAAGTAGTTAGCTATGTCAGTAGCCCTTACCAAAGATGCAGTCAGCTCAACTGGGAAGCATGTCAAATTATTCACATTGTACTAAAGCAATTTCTAAGTGCTAGTACTGGTCCCTCCCACTTCCTGTCCAGGGTGTCTCTAGTGACATGGTTCGGATGCCCAGGGTAACCCAAGCTGTACGTACCATGCAGGGCAGTTAATAACTTGTGGAGCCCCCATTTGACAGTGATTGACGGGGGATATTGATACTGCTTCCTCTATGGAAAACACATTTCATAAAGAGCCTTGAGAGGTCTGATGGGCCTGTGTACCAGAAGTCCATGGCAATTGTCAGCTTGATACAGCTTCCTTTCACTGGCTTTTCCTCTTTCCTGCTTCTTTGGATTGTTTTCCAAATAAAGCACAAGGAAGCAAGTGTTGTTCTCTAGCTTTGCTTTGAGGGAACCCAAACGAAGGAGTTAGTTAGAGGTCTCTTTGCTTCAAGCCTTGCAAAGACCTCATCAGAGAGATGCCTCCTGAAATGACATTTGTCCTCTTTTCAATTCACTCTCACCACCCTGCCTTACCTGCTAAAATTACAATCATAGATATGGTGGAAAACTTCCATGCCTGCAGCACTCATCCATGACCTTCCTCATCCAACTAAAGCCAATCCTGATACTTTCATGGGATGGCTCCTTGAATTTGGTTATGGCATTGTCAACTTACAATACATCAAATTTCCAATGGGTTTACTGAGAGGTAACACTGTCTTAAATCAAGGAGCATGTATAATTAAAAGACTGCTAGGATAGATAAAAAGACCAAGGAACAGAAAAACAAAAACAAACCAAGCCATTTGTACACAATCAGTATGGTTGCAGTTCAGTGGAGAAAAAATAATTAATAAAGGTGCAGGCTTAGCTGCATATTCATAAGAAATGACTTAACATTCTTTAAAGATATTTTTACTTGTAGATGGACATAATATCTTTATTTATTTATTATTTTTATGTGGTGCTGAGTATCAAACCCAGTGCCTTACACGTGCTACGCAAGCACTCTACTACTGAGCCACAACCCGGCCCAGAAATGGTTTAATCTTAATCCTTAACAAACTTTCTACACAAAAAAGTTCAGGTACATTATAGATATAAATGTAAAAAAGTAAGCCAATAAAATTTCTACAGAGATAACAGGAATATATATATCATTAAGAATAGGGAAATTCTTCTTAATGCTAAAAGAATTAACCAGTAAGAAAAACAATGATCACAGAAAGAGAAAGAGATATTAAAATTGACATTTAATTAGGGAGTGAAATGAAAGTTACTGAATCAGAGAAGATATCTATAACACAAAAAAATGACAAAAGACTTGTATCAAAAAATTTAAAACTCTTGGAAATCAATATAAAATGACAATTTGATAGCAAAACAGGGAAGGGAATTTAACAGTGCCTTTAGTGAGACAATCTTCAAATAATCAAAGCATATGAAAAGTTACATGCATTGTCATTACAAAAATGAAAATTGAAACCTCAAGGAGATTCTATAGCATACCCACTAAATTGGCTAAAAGTAAACAGGCTGACAATAGAAGGTACCTATGGGGATACCAAACTCAGACACTGTTGGCCAGAGTAAAAACTGGTACAGTCACTTTGGAAAACTGTTTCCTATGATCCATTAAAGCTGAATTTATGCATCCTCTAAATCTTTATTATTTCACTTCTAGATTTAAACCCAAGAGGAATACAAGTGTCTGTTAAAATATGTGTATATAAATGTTTATGACAACATTATCTTTCATAGACAAATGCTGAAAATAACCCCAAATTTTCACATATTATAATAAATAAATAAGTTGTGATAAAGAGATACAATGAAATACTATTCAGTAAGTAGGTTTAACTAATTATTCCATGCACAAATCAATACTGTAAATTGTGCAAACATGATATTACAATAAATAAGTGATAGACAAGAGAAGTATACTTTATGGTGCAATTATATAAGGTTACAATAAAGAAAAGTCTAGTCTGTGATATTAGAATGCAGGATCGAGCCTGCTTTGGGGAATGAGCACAGGAGCACCACTCCTGGGGAGGACAAAAAGGGTCTCTGGGGGATGGAAATGTTCTAAGTCTTGACTGGGTTATGAGTTCTTGATGTGCCCCTTTGTGGTAATTCATTATGCTATGCACTTAAATATGTTTTCTCAATGTATGTCATTCTTCAGTAAAAATATTCCTGGGACAGAAAAGAAGTAATTAACTTGTTTATAAAACTTAAACACTCAGGGGTAAGAATTTAATTCAAGTGCAGCCAGATTTTTAAATTTCTATGAAGAAATTTTTATTAAATGTGTACGTGTAATCTTGGCTGCAATGTTGAGACTATGATCCGGAATTTTTCCAAGTGCCTTAACTCTATTTGGGCACTTTCCCATCTTGACTTTCCTTTACTCATACTCTATGGCTAGTCTCATCCAAGCCTCTATTGTTAACTTCTGTCTATTATTTACATCTGTACTGCAGGTATAAATCTAGTAGTTATTCCATCAGTCTTATCTAGTCAAGGGTGATATTTCTTCTTTTTTGGGGTTGTGGGGTACCAGGGATTGAACTCAGGGGCACTCGACCACTAAGCCACATCCCCAGTTTTATTTTATTTAGAAATCCACTGAGTTGCTTAATGCCTCACTTTTGCCAAGGCTGGTTATGAACTCACAATCCTCCTACCTCAGCCTCCCCCGAGCCACTGAGAGTACAGCTCTGCCCCACTGCACCTGGAGATATTTCTACTTTTGTAGGAAATAGTTTATTGTATTTCATATGAACTTGCTGCATAAGAAATATTCTTTGGTTGATGCGTACCTCCAGGGATTGTAATTTGGTTACAATTAGCTATTAGCTAATGATTAATTGGCAATTAATTGCACCTTCCCCATCATAGGTTATTGCTAGTCCTGTCATTCTGTATGAGTCATTCTTCTAAGTAGTCTATCTGTTCAAGGATGTTTGTATAGCAAATAATCAGGCTGCTAGAAATATTATGAAGCAGGGGGCAGATTTGTTTGTTGTCCACTATGATAAAGATAATGCCATTTGTGGGGAAAAGTCAGGCAGGTTTCCTTTATAAAGGATTATTATTTTTTTATGCTTGCCATTCTTTGACACTGATACAAACCCATAGCATGCTCAACATATACTTGGTTGCCTTATTACCCTATTCGAATTTTGGGATAAGAGGACCTGATACAAACATGAAGCTCATACTGATTGCTGGGATATGAATAATAAAGGTCTTTGTTTCTGACCCCAAAGTCTTATGTATTCTGCTAAAATCCATGAAAATGTGGTGTAAAATCCATGAAAATGTAGGGTAAAATTTCAGATCTTTTACTATTCTTGAGAGAGATATACTTGACTTCTTTTATTGTTGCTACCATGTTTGCAAAAAAACTCAAACCTGCTATTCATCATTAAACAATGTCCTACAGAAGTCTTCAACTATCATAGGCATAAATTGAATAATTGCACAGTGGCAAATGATTCTCTTTATTCCCCTCTTGGTCTAGGGTGTGGACTTAATGCTGTTATTTCCCAAGTAGTTAAGCAGCCTCATTCTGTTTGGAGCTAAGAGTTCATACTCTTGACCTGTGTTTGTCTACAGGAGGGCGGTCAGTTGAGAAGACAATGTGCAGTCTCCCAAGTACTGACCATGATACTCAATGGATAATGAGTGAGTTGTGTTGATGGTCCTCAAACATGGGCAGAAGAATAGCTCAGTGCTGAGTTCTCTTGATATGTTCTTGTTTTCATCATTAAAGAAGGAGGTCCTCCATTTCTTCTTCCCCTTTATAGTCTCTGCCTCTAGTTTTTATCTTTCATTTTAGGCATTTATCTAATCTCTGACACTCTGAAGAAGGTTTACTCTCCAAGTGGGTGTTAAGTCACAGCTTTGTTTGTTTGTTTTCTCACAATAGGCTCACTACTCAGGATAGTGGTAGGGAGTGGCAGAGTCAGCAGACCCTGGGGAGCATTTGAAAGAACTGAATGCATTGTATGGAGAGAGAAGTTGCAGATCATTTTTGGACATATTTTTCTGATCCAGATTTTTCTTCTGACACTTGGAACCATTTTTTTCAATTGTGTGATATAGTCTTCACTTGAGTATCCAGTCAAAATCTAAAGCTTAACTTGTTAGAAATGCAGTGTATTGTTTTCATTCCAGAATTTCTCCTCCCTTTGTGGTCTCCATCCTAGTGATTAACAGTTAGGACTGTTCAAAATAGATCCTGTATCAACTTTTCCTGAAAGAGGGTGATTAGAAATGCTAATGTTATGTTCCCTTTAAATCTTTAAGTACAAAAGGGAAGCAAAGCACAAATTTAGCATTTGGCTTTTGGAACTTTGTTTTTAATGACTTTGTTTTCCATTTTAATGAAAATGAAAGCTACCTACACTTTATTTTTCCACTGGAGAGAATTTACATGTATTTTATTTATCTTAAGTTGCAACTAATAGTTGTAATTGTTTTTATTATAATGCTCCTCATCGACTATAGTCATGATTATGGTATAAAACTATTTTAATTTTTAAAAGGAAAATATTTACATAAGAAACATTGCATTCCTAAGAGGTATCATTACCTCTTATCTATACTTGTAATTCATTCATTGATAACATTAAAAGTAATGTATATTTGCAGGTTTCAAGCAAGAAATAGGTGCTATTAGAAATCATCCCAAAAATGTATTAAGGGAATATCTGTACCCATTTGAGCTCCTTTTGTAAGTTTTCAGTTTTTAATGTGGTCCATGAAGTATAGGGTGAAAGGGCTGTTTGAACCTTGTCTTTCCTACGTATGTGTGTGTATGTGTGTGAATCCTAATTGATATTCTCTTATTTTCTCATATTTATGGGTTTTATTCATTTGGAAAATTCTTGGCCACTATTTTCTGAAATATCTCTTCTGCCAACCTTATATTCTTCTCTTTTGGGGACAATGTCTCAGAGCTCTTGGTTGCTGTTTTATATTTCCACTCATTTTTTTGTGCTGTGTTTTTAGTTTGGATAATTTCTATTTGATAAGGAACAGACAAAACTGAGTTGTAGGAAAAGGAGATTAAGGGAATAATTTTATAAAATGAGCCCACTGTGCTGACTCCCACATACTTTCACTTTTAAAAAGCAATTTACCTGCAGCTCTACCTGGCTTAAGTAGAGAGAAAGCATTGCATTTCTCAGGAAACTACCTGTTATCTATAGAAATGTAGGCTCAAAGTAATGTTGATAAGAGGGACACAAGTTACCCTGAAAGACAAGGCAGAGGGCACTTCTGTGACCCTGACATAGACCAGATCCTAGAACTCAGGGGAAAGGATAATTCCCCCTAACCAAAAAATCTGTGAGAACAACTTTCAATTAGAACTAGTCAGCATAGGCCAAAGAGATCTAGAGTTGTGGTTATCATGAGCCAAAGTGACCTAGAATTGACATGAAAGTCTGATGGCATTGTGTTTTCAATCAAAAGTCAAGAGGGAGACCTGGGTGAGACTTTCTGGAAACTTCCCTGGGACTCTCAATAAAACTGCAGGGCAGGAGAGTCATACCATCCCTCTCCTCTCTAAGAGGATCCACTCTCTTTTCTTGACAGTGTTCCCTTTTCCATCTCTTCTAATAAACTCATGACTGTTACTCTGAGTGACATGTGATTCTGACTTGATCACAAGAATCTAGGGGAATCAGGGCTCTTTGCCACTTCCTCAGTTTCCTGGAAGGCCCCAGCCCTTTAACATATTGATCTAGTTTGTTTAAAGATTCTTTCCTCAACTGTATTCAGTCTGCCAAAAAACCCATTAAAGTATTTTTTCATTTCTGCTACTGTATATATATGCTTTAAAATTTCTATTTGAATTTGAATATTTTATAGTTTGTGTATATCTGCTGAAATTCCCCATGTTGTGGTTTAGACATGAGGTGTCTCCCAAAAGTTTGTGTGAAATTTATGTGTAAATTCTTTAATGCAAGAATTTTCAGAGGTGCAAGGATTACATCATGAGAGATGTGACCTAATCAGTGGATTAATCCACTAATATGGATGAACAAGGTAGTAACCATACGCAGGTAAGGTGTGGCTGGAAGAAGTAGGTCACTGGGGGCATGCTTTGAGGTTTATGTTTTGTCCCTGGTAAGTGGAGCTCTCTCTCTCTTCTTCCTCTTTGCCATGTTCTGAGTGGCTTTCCCTTCCATATGAAATTCTACCATGATGTTCTGCCTCACCTTAGACCCAGAGTACTATGGACTGAATCCTGAGACTCTGAGCCAAAATAAACTTTTCCTTCTCTATGTTGTTCTTGTCAGGTTCTTTGGTCAGAGCAATGCAAAAGCTAACTAAAACTCCCCATATTCTCTGTGTTGTTTACCTTTCCTCTTAGATCCTTTAGTGTATAACCCATAGTTATTTGAAAATTCTATATGATCATTTCCACATTTGGGTCATTTGTGGTTCTGATTATGTCAATTTATTTTTTCTTTTAACAATAGATTATTTTTATGTTCATTTAGTGTGTCTTGCAATTTTTGAGTAGGTGTATAATGTTGTATGTAGAACAGTAAACAAAAAGTAAATGATATTTACCCCCTAAATGTGCCTATGGACATATACATCTATGTTTAAAAAAGTGTCAAAGTAATTCAATGGGAAATAATATAGCATTTCTAAAATATGATATCATAGTGGAATGCTAGTCAGTCATAAAAAGAGGGAAATCCTGTCAGTCATGACAACACAGATGAACCCCGAGGACATTAGGCTAAGTGAGATAGCCCAGATATAGAAAGACAAATACCCCAACTAAATTCTTAACCTTTACCCATATTTTAAAAAATAAACCTAACTTAAATGGATCATAAACTTAAATGTAAGATAAAATATTATAAAACTTTAAGGATGACACTTGTAAGAAAATCTTGGTAACCTTAGGTTAGGCAAATATTTCTTAGAGCATAAGCACAAAAAAAAAAAAGGACAAATAGTAATAAATGTGACTTTGACAAAATTTCAGTGAAATTTAAGCTTTCAAAAAGATATTGCTAATAAAATGAAAAGGTAAGCCATAAATAAAAGAAAATATTTTTTAAAAGCATGCATATATGGTAAAAGCATTATACTTAGAAAATGCAACATTTTTAACCCAATAATAGAAGATAACTTAATTTAAAAATGGGCAAAAAACATGGAAACTTCACAGACAAATGTATGTAAGTGGCAGGTAAGCACATGGAATGGTAGTCAACATTATCATTCATTTGGGAAGTATCATTTAAATCCACAACTGCAGCATGTCTGCTAGCTTGGTTAAAATGAAAAATGTTTTCAATACTAATCCCCAGCAAGAATGTAGAGCACTATAATTCTTATATATTATTCATCAGATGTCATAATAATGTAGACACTTTGGAAACAATTGGGTAGTTTCTTATGAAATTAAATATACAGTTAACATATAACCTATCAATCTCTATTCTAGGTATTTGCCCAAGAAAAGTGAAGGCATTCTACATGAAGATTTGTATGTGAATGTTTGTTTTAGCTTATTTCTAACAGCCCTGAAATGGAAGTAACCCAAATATTTGAGTAAAAGAGTCTATAGTATAACCAGCACCGAAGTCAGTAATACAAACAAAGGAATTACTGCTATATACAAAAATAAGAATATATTTTAAGAAGTTACACTTGCAGAAAAAAGGCAGACACAAAAGACTATACATTCTATGATTTATTCAGTATTACTATATATTTATGACATTCTAGAGAAACATAATTATTGTGATTGAAATCAAATCAATTCTTTCCAGGGACTTGGATGGAGGCACAATTAGTACTGACTGTGAAAACAGCATGAAGGGTGTTTAGGTAAATTAGAAATACTCTATCTGTTGCTCATGAGCATGATTATATGACTAGAAATTCATTCAAAAGCAATTTAAAAAATATTTTTAGTTGTAGATGGACACAATACCTTTATTTATTTATTTTTATGTGGTGCTGAGGATCAAACTCAGTGCCTCACATGTGCTAGGCAAGCACTCTACCACTGAGCTATAACCCCAGTCCCCAAAATAATTTTAAATAAACTATTTTTTGGAAAATTTTATATTTACAGAAATATATAAAGGTACTTCAGAGTTCAGATATAGCTTGCATTCAATTTCTCCTATTATTGTCTTACATTTATATGTACATTTGTTGTAATTTATGAGCTGATATTTATTTTAATTAAATAAAGTCTATACTCTCATTTCATCTACTGTCTGTTTTCCTTTCCCAAATCCCATACAGAATACCATAGTCCATGTGGTTTTAATGTCTTCTCAGACATCCCTTGGCTCTGGTAGTTTAAGCACTATTTTTATACCTTTATTTATTTATTTATTTATATTTCTATGTGGTGCTGAGGATCGAACGCAGCACCTTGCATGTACTAGGTGAGTGCTCTACTATTGAGCCACAGCTCATTCCCAGTTTAAGCACTTGGTTGCAATTTTAATTCCAAATTTTTAAGATTTTTATAAATGATTTATTTTAATAGATACTAATATGTTTTCAGAAAAAATCATAACAATAATTTATCAAAACAGGTTATAAAAATCATAGAATTATAACAATAAAAATAACCATTTTTTTCCATAGTCATTGCACCAATTTGCAGTCCCACCAGCAATGTATGAGTGTACCTTTTCTCCCACATCCTCACCAACATTTATTATTGCCTATATTCTTGATGACTGCCATTTTGACTGGAGTGAGATGAAATCTTAGTGTAGTTTTGGTTTGCGTTTCTCTAATTGCTACAGATGTTGAACATTTTTTCATATATTTATTGATTATTACTATTTATTCTGTGAAGTATCTGCTCAGTTCCTTAGCCCATTTTTTGATTGGGTTATTTGGGTTTTTTGGTTTGTTTGTTTTGTTTTTTTGATGTTGAGTTTTTTGAGTTCTTTATATGTCCTAGAGATTAATACATTATAGGTGCATGTGGTAAAGATTTTCTCTCACTTTGTAGGTTCTCTCTTCACATTATTGAATTTTTCCTTTGCTGAGAAAAAGCTGTTCAGTTTGAATCCATCCCATTTATTGATTCTTAATTTTACTTCTTGTACTTTAGGGGTCTTGTTAAGGAAGTCAGATCTTAGGTCAAAATGCTGAAGATTTGGGCCTACTTTGTCTTCTATTAGGCGTAGGGTCTCTGTTCTAGTGCCTAAGTATTTGGTCCACTTTGAGTTGACTATGAAAAGCAGTATGGAGATTCCTCAGAAGACTGTTGAATGGAGCCACTATTTGACCCAGCTATCCCATCCCACTCCTCAGTTTATACCCAAAAGACTTAAAATTAATATACTGCAGTGACACAGCCACATCAATGTTTATAGCAGCACAATTCACAATACCTAAACTATGGAACCAACCTAAGTATGGTCCTTCAATAGATGAATGGATAAAGGAAATGTGGTATATATATTCAATGGAATATTACTCGGCTTTTAAAAAGAATGAAATTATGGCATTTGCTGGTAAATGGATAAAGTTGGAAAATATCATGCTAAGTGAAATAAGCCAATCCCCCAAAACCAAAGGCCGAATGTTTTTGCTAATATGTGGATGCTAATTCACAATAAGGGATGGGGGGCACTAGGGAAGAATAGAGTTAGTGTTACCTTAAATTAAGTGGAGGGAACTGAAGAGAGAGGGGAGGGGATATGGGGATAGAAAGGATAGTAGAATGAAATATATATATATATATATATGTATATATATATATGACTGCATGACCAATGTGATTCTACAACATGTAGAATCAGAAAAATTAGAAATTATACCCCATCTATATATGATATTTCAAAGTGCATAAGTGCATTCTACTGTCATGTATAACTAATTAAAATAAATACAAAATAAAGAAATACCACTTTGATCTTGAGTGAGCTTTTTTTTTTTAAATTTTCTGCTTGACAGCATGCTACTCTCAAGGGTACATTTTAAAACATCAGCGAATATGCATCTAATCATGTATTTCACAAATTTTAGAAATACTTTGGCACGAAATGCTTGCGGCATAGCTCATACTGTGCCACATAGACATTTTGTTGTTTCTCTCCTTTTCATGTAAATTAGTGTAAAAGATTCTTCTTATATCTTAAAGGTCATTTTTGTAATAGTAATTATTGAGTTGACATCATATCATGCTTTGTGTATTTCTGGATTCAGTTTCTTTGTAAAAATACTTTGCTTCTAAGACAGCAATGAATGAATTTCACAAGTGATAATATTTGTACAATCTTATTCCATGATCCATATTTAGTCTATTAGAAGCAGGTAATATTAATTTATACTTCTATCATTTTTCCACAAAATATTGCTTTTAGTTAGAATTAGTATAATTAGTATAATTTCTTTTTCTTTTCCAGTCATCTTTATGACTTAAACAACATAATTCCCAAATGTATTGTATGTTTTTAAATCTAGTAAATACCACAATTAAATACATGTTAAAACATTTGCACTGTCATTTACTTGCACAACAAAATTCTTGAAACACACCTGTTCTAATAGTTAGTATTTCATATTTTCAATCTTCCACATACATTTGCTGATGAAGACAAGCTTTTGGCTTATGGGATTATTGCCACTTACTGTTTAACTCTTTTTTGCTACAGCATTAACCCAGGCATATGTGACATTCTTCTTTCATTATTAATAAGTAACCTTAAGAAAGACCTTCTCAACATTTATCAGAGTTTAATACAATTTTTTAATCTACTGAATTAAATTATTTTTGGATTAAATTTTGTTGAAAAATAAAATTTACCTTTATTCTGGATACTTAGTTTCAAGTGTCCTTTAAAAGTGATGGATACTGCCTTGAAAGCACTTCAGGTAAAATCACTAAGTGCGTATTACATTGCCAACAAGCTGGATGAAAATTTGTCCTAGGAATAGCAATCTTGTCATTTAGAACCTATTTGTGTTCTTTATTACTTAAAAATCTGAATAATTAATGAAGACAATATATTCTTAAAAATGCAAATTGATACATAGGAAGAAGTTCCCTTTACTTTTCTGGGAGTAGCCATATCTGTTAAAGATGACTCTAGCTATCCTAGCTCATAACTATGAGGGATTACAGCCCCAGAACCACAGGAGAAAGATGGTATGTGCCTTGATCCATAATCACTGAGGATTAAGTGCCTCGATAAACCCTGGAACTGGCCTGTAAACAACCTTTCATATTGCTAGTAATACATACATTTACTTCCATCATGAAAAGAAGTCTATTTGTTGTAAAGAGGGGATGTGCTAGGGAAAGCAGCTTCACTGCATCAAGCCATACTTGTCATGGAAAGGAAATAAGACAAAAGGCATTAGTGGAGACAGGCAACAAAACTTTTGCACATGCATGTGCAAAAGTATCAACTAAACTCCATTAATATGTACATTAATACGTGCTAATCAAAAAAAAAGATAAGAAAATCAGCACAAATATTTCCTCTTGTCATTATTTGCATTTTGAGATAAGCTTTTACATAGCTTCTTAAAGTGTCATTTTATTTATTGGTAATATGTTCTGTATCGTTGGATACTTACATTTCTTCCAAATATTCATTATTATAAACAGTGCTATAAGAAAGATCTTGGGATGGAGATTTTGCCACATTCTTGCTATTAGGATTTAAATGTGAAGATTCCTCATTTAACCACTTTGGACTAAGGAAAAGTCCGTCTGTTCTCTACAGAACCTTACCAACCCTAAAATGCCTTTTCTGGCTTAATTTGCCTTCATCTTAATGAAGAAGGTGAAAAGCAATAATTTTTAACTTACTTATTTGAAAAGTTGTCCACCTTAAAAGAAGTTTAAGACCTGTGGTATTGTAAGTTCTAATAAAATTGTGAAAGAATTACATTATCATACTTTCAAGGAATATTCAAACACACACACACACACACACAAAGTCTAAACTTAAATTGCACAATAATATATTTATTTAAAATATTGTTTCAGCTTACAAAGAATAGTCCTAATTGGTATGCAAACTATGATTACAACCATATAAAATATATATTTATGTAAACATGGAAAAAATGAAAAACACAAATGACTATTTTCTTAGGGTAACAATATCATAAGACATTAAAAATGGAATCTAACCATATGAATTATAATAAATATTTAAGTTCTATTGTTTCTCAGTTTTTTTTCCTTAAAAGGAAGCAATGTAATATTCTCCCTTTTCTGCTACAACTACTATTTGATGAATATCTCTGTTATCTATCTGGGAGCAGCCTCTTAGTTTAAAGGAAACCACATATTAACTTTTAATGATACATGGCTTGTGTTAACAATGTGTCCAGCCTTGTCTGCATGCATTGGTTCCAGCAGCTGTGTGTACAGAATCAATTAGTCATTTGTCAGCAATAGGACAGTTAGGTCAACGCAGCTTCTAATTCAGTCCCTTTCCTGCTGTCAGAGCTTCTCTGTCCTCAAAATATTTGAAGTAGGTCTTGAAATATACCATAGTTTACTTAAATACTGAAACCCAATGTGCCTGAAATTGTCAGTAAATAAAAAATAAATTTCCACTTGTGACTGGAAATAAGTCCTTGATCCATGTTTGATGATACACTTGAAGAATGCATTGCATTTCGACCTAAACATTAGAAAAAAATGAGCAGCACACTTATCTATATAACTGTCAGAGTTTATTATGGAAACTCCATCTGCCCTAATCACTGAGGGAAGACAGGAGGTATAACAGATGGTTAAAGCCATCAATTAAGAATCAGTGAGAAGGTCTGATTCTTGGTCTGTGAAGAGGAAGCTGTGAGATCCTGGGGAAAGACCTTACTCTGTGGAAAATAATTCCACTTAGGAAACATGCTAGTTACATTAAACAGCCTCTTAGGAGAAGAGCTCTTTTAGGCTGGCTGCCTTATTAGAAAAAAAAATGACACTACTGAAGCCAACATGTGGTCCCCAATAGAAGATCTCTCTCCGTATCACCCATCACCTCAGTCATCTCTGTCAAAAATGATGAAGAGGAAATGACAGGTGCACAATGGTACTATTGAAAAACAGCCCAAAGTGCAAGACCTGACAACACTGGATTAATAGATGTGTCCTTATAGACAAAGAAAAATGATGTATATTTGTTTCTTTGAAACATTACCTTAAAGAAATCTCTGAGTTCCTGTTTTATTAAAGATGAAAGAGACCAGGCACAGAGATCAACTCAGAAGAAAGTTACTTCCTAAAACACAGAAGGAAGAAGAGGGATTTGTTCCACTAGATATTGACATAGTATTAAAACTCTGAAGTATTGGCACAAGAACAAACAAGTGGACCAATGGAATTTAATAGAGACATAGGAGAGTGTCTACATGGGAACTTAATACACCATCAGTCAAATGAGGAAGAATGAACTGTTTCATAGATTCCATTGGGAAACTGGCTCAGTATATGGATAAAAACTAAATTAATTCATTCCCTGCCTGCATATCAAAAGACAGATTCTAGATGGATAAAAGTTGTGAAGTAAAATTACAAAGTTAATTTTCAAAGAACAGTATATTTCCAACTAGAGAAAAGAGAAAAATATTGAACAAAATTTTAAAAGAACAATCCAAAGACATTGCTACTTTTGTTACACAAATAAAAGATTTATCTTCAATGAATGTTACACAAATAAAAGATTTATCTTCAATGAAAAGTAACTATGGGTAAATGAAATATAGAAGAAGAAAAAATTGTGATGACATGTATCCAGTCCAATATATACAGATATTGTAAGTCTTTATTTACTTCTGTCCTCAGAACCAAGAAAAAAAGCTTACCAAACTGAAAATCAACAACTTTTCTTAGGTCTATTAGTATTCAGTTCAAAGGGTAAACTCACTGTGAAAACTGGAGAGACAACCAGGCAGATCCAGAAAGTCACAGCTTCCTGGAAGTGGAAGTCACCATTGGAGTCCACAACCAGTGTTTTGAGTTTGAGTGTGGACTAGCCCCTCCAGTTTATCAGGATGAACAGAAAAATTATCTACTTGTTCTAAAAGAAAAAGGAAAAGGTAACCACTTGGAAACTCATACCCAGAACTTTTTGTGCTCCTAAACAAAGACCTGCCTCCAAGAAAGATTATTTTGATCAAGCCTAAACAATTTGGAGTTTTCCAGATCCTAGCCCAAGTGGGATAAGGGAAAATTAAATTCTAGCCCTGTCTTGTCTTCAAAATAGGAAAAGAAAAACACTCAACACTATTGTCCTCTAGTTTTTCCTTATCACTTACGGGGTGTGGGGAGAACTGACAAAGCACTTGTGAAGGACACTGTGCAGAGACATTGGATCACTAAAAGATGTGACCTAAATACCTGTCTTTCCATCCACACCTTGCTATCATATCAGTAGATCTCCTATATAACATAATTTAATGGACTGCAAAACTCAGAGTCTCCAGTGAAATGCAAAGGCAACAGGGGAGATCAAAATAAGAACACAAGAAGAAATTTGACTTCTGGCACCTATAGCTACATGAAAGAATAAACATAACCTAACTCCTAGCCAAGTAGATAAAAAAATTTTTTTAAACATCATACTAAAGGCTTTTATGTACTTCAATTCCTTTTACCTAATACATCATATTCAGCTTGTAATAACAAACAAAAATTAAAAAAGAAAAGAGAACACCATCTGGAAAGACAAAGCAAGTATTAGATTCATAATCAGATATGACAGTGACTTGGGAATTATAGACCAGTGATTTAAAATATCTACAATAAGCATGCTAAGGGCTCTAATAGAAGAAGTGTACAACATACTCAGATGATGGCTAATTTTAGAGGTAAGATGGAGATGCAAAGAAAAGATAAAAAAGATGTGATAGAAATAATAATAGGATAACAAAAATGATGGTCATTAGTAGATTGGACACAGCTAATGAAAGAATCAATCAGCATGAAGATATGTCAAGAGAAACTTCTAAACTGAAAAACAAAGACAATAAAAACTTAAAAAGAAGACAGGAGAAAGAAACAGAATATTTAAGCATTGTGGGGCAATTAAAAGTGCACAAATGATATGAATATTGTTTCTATTCTAGAAAAGAAACAAACACCTGAAAATCAATAATAACAATAAAAATGCTATACCAATGTTTATCTTTAAGAAGTTGACAAGTTATAGGAACTAGAAGTAAAGGATGAGGAAGACAACACAAATGGGTGCACAAACTGATGCTCAAACCCATTAATAATCACTAAAATTGACATTTAAAAATAAGATATCATTTAATGCTTACTGAATTGGCAAAAATTAGAAAGCTGCATGAAGCCAAGTGTTGACAGAGATGTGGACAAACAAGAAGATTCATGCAAGTAAAAATGGAAGGTAGATTGGTGCAGCCTTTCAGGGAAAAATCTGATAGTGCTAAGTTAGACAAAGAATATGTGTATTGTGTATACTATTTTTTACTTATACATTCTAAACAAATTTTTGAAAAGGGTATAGGGTAATTTTATATTCAATTCAGCATCATTATAATGATAGAAAGTGGGAAGTAACCTGGATGTAATCACTGAAAATTACAGACTCTATATGTCATAGATACTCAAGAATGAAAAGCATTGAAATATGTAGTGCCTCAACACTACTAACTTAAATTAAAAATCATGAGCCCTCCACTCCCACCGAGTATGCACTTTTTAAAATACACAAATAAAAATGTACACATTCAACAAATAAGGATGACTGATAAGGGAAAAGTGGGAGTTGGCTTTGGAGAATTAAAACAAAAGACAAAAAGCAAATAAACAAAAAAATCTGAAGAGAGTTTTCAAGAAACTAAGATGATGATGTGGAGTAAGATTAACTCACCACTTTGTAGAATTGTTAAATTTAAATAAAGCTAACAAATGTTCATAAATGAGGCCAGCACATGTAGGCCTCATTGATTCTTACATGTTGAGCTCCATTCAGCCTAATTTTGTGTGTATCAATTCATATTTTCATCTGCAAAATCTTTAAATGTTCCAGACTTAAAGTGACCATATAGGAAAAATAAAAGACTAAAAGTCCCCAAAATTTAATTGTTAAAGTGATTTAAAGATGGGAAAATGGATGAATAGAGGCACCAGCACTCATCTGTTCTGCCACAAAGTAGAACCCAAGCAACAGGTGTATGACTGCATATTGAGGTGAGAACACTAAAAATCAACAGGAGAACAATGGAAACCTTGTAAAATCCAGAGTCTTTGAACAATAGCAAAAGAAGAAAACAAAATATGCTGTTGCCCATCCCACCTTCATAGCCAGGGCAGGTATATGCCCCCCAACACACATACAGGGGCAAAGGCTTAACAGAGTCTCAGGAAACTATCAGTTGGATAATGGCAATCCTAGATATCAGAATATTTTGCAACCCTTATAGGCATGTAGCCTAAATAGATCAGAAATTTGATATCTGCACTGTCACCTGATTTTGGAAAGGAATTCACATCTTCTCCCAGGGAACTCCCAAGGTGCTATAACCAGAAACCATCTTAGGGAAGGGATCTTTTGTCTGAATTGGATTGCTGTAGGGATCAGAAACCCCTGCATGTTCCCATCTCTGGAGCCCTACAGCATTCCCCTGCATTAGCTCTGAAGTTAGCTGCCTCATGAACCAAATGTGGGTCAGTGCAATGACTGAAAGAAACCATTTGAGAGTGCTACACTTTAGGGGAAGGGAGTTGCAAACACAGAGGAATGGAGAGTACCACAACCAAGAATAGGGAGACCAGGGAACATGGTCCCCAGGGGCATGACAAATAGTGTGTGGTTTCACATAGGTGACAAGGCTGAAGTTAATTACTCTTGTAATTACCACCAACAACCAGCACTGCATATGCGCACCTGTCACAGGGCAGGGAAAGAACTCTGGTTCCACTGCTTTCCCATTCATGGGCCATGATGTAGTTGTCTTGAGCAACTAAGCAGCTCTACCTGTCACGTTACCCTCAGGATGTACAGCATAATATGAGAGGAATTTTGCCTTGCACTTGCCATATTCTGTTTTTCCTCATTCCCATGAGTATTTCAACTAAAGGGAACTTGGCCTGGCACCAGACACAACCCATTTCTTTTTGGTTCTTGAAAGTCTCTGTAGTCAAAAGAATCAAGAGACAAAAAGGCCCTGGTTGTAACCTTGACCTCAGGTATGCACAGCTAGAATGGTCCTAATATCCCAATCCTGGGTAGAAATGCCCACAGCAATAGCCCCAGAGTGGAATACTATAAAACTTCTACTGTAACCAAACCTATATGAGTTCCACCAGTGATTGCCCCCATAATTTGTCTGATCATGCACTGTTGACAAGGCTGGGTGTAAGTGCCACAAAAGAGGAACCATGATTCCTGTCCTTCCCTTTCCCCATTAAACACTTGGGCTCACACAAGTTTCTAACCAGAGGACAAGAGTTTCATATCCCTCACTACAACTGATGCATTCAATAAGAGAAAACCTAATAAGAAATAGAGTTAACAGCAATATGCCTAAGGAAACTCCCACCACTCAACAAAGACCACCACTCCCATTGTAAGAATAACCATATAGAATGCACCCCACACAGTTTGCTGTCTTTGACACACCTGCCTAAACTGATTATTTCCCCATTCTTATATAACCTGTAGAAACAGTGAGTGTCTCCAACTCCTATTTAGTATGCAATGTGCCAAAACACACTAATTACAGTCAAAGAAGCTACAAAGAGATTACATGACAGTGACCATTTGGAAATAAACTCAACGTTGCATAACAAACCTGTAGCTTAAGATACATCTTCAAGTGAAAGCTGCTTACTAAGAATACAATCCCATAAAAGTCATGAAGATATTCATTTTAACAGATGTACAAATCTCAATTTAGGAACATAACAAATAAGAAAAACACAGGAAATATGACACCTCCTAAAGATCATAATTATTTAGTAACAGATTCCATAGGTATCAAAATAGATGAAATGCCTCAAAAGAATTGGCTCAAAAGAAGAATTTTTTAAAAAGCTCAATGACATCCAGAAGATTACAGATAAATAGGTAAGTGAAATTAGGAAGACTGTGCAGGATATTATAGGAAATTGATAAGATAGATTTTGAAAAAGAATCAAGCAAAAATCATGGAAATGAAGAACTCAATAAGTCAAATAAAAACTCAGTTCAAAGCCTAAAAAACAACTATATCAAGCAGAATAAAGAATACAGAGGTTGAAGATAGGTCCAGGAAAAAAAGGAATAATAAAAGTGCATTTGAAATCTATTGAGCGCCAGAAAATGGTCAAATATCCATCAAATATCCATCATGAGGATACCTGAAGGGGAAGAAATAAAGGTCAAGTACACAGAAAACCTTCAATGAATATCTTCAATGAAATAACTTCCTTAATCTACGAAAGACATGGTTATCCATGTGCAGGAGCCCCCAAATAGATATGACCAGTAAAAATACTCACCATGACCACCATGACATATGCTAGACAAATTGTCCAAAGTACAGAAAAAAAGAAAGATTGTTTTTAAATTTTAATTTGTTATATATGACAATAGAATGCATTATAATTCATATTACACATATTGAGCAAAATTTTTCATATCTCTGGTTGTACACAAAGTAGAGTCACATCCTTCATGTCTTCATACATGTAGTTAGGGTAATGATGACTATCACATTCTACCATCTTTCATACCCCTATGCCCCTCTCTACCTCTTCCTCCCCTTTTCCCCTTTGCCCTATCTAGAGTTCATTTAATCCTCCCATTCCTCCTCACAGCATATTATGAATCAGCATCCTTAAATCAGAGAAATCATTCGGCATTTGGTTTTGGGGGATTGGCTAATTCACTTAGCATTATATCCTCCAGCTCCATCCATTTACCTGCAATGCCATCATTTTATTCTATTTTAATGCTGAATAATATTCCATTGTGTATATATATATATATATGACATTTGCTTTATCTATTTATCTACTGAAGGGCATCTAGGTTGGTTTCACAGTTTACCTATTGTGAGTTGTACTGCTATAAACAATGATGTGGCTGTGTCCCTGTAGTATGCTGTTTTTAAGTCCTTTGGGTATAGACTGAGGAGAGGGATAGGTGGATCAAATGGTGGTTCCATTCCCAGTTTTCTAAGGATTCTCCATACTGCTTTCCATATTGGCTGCACCAATTTGCAGTCCCACCAGCAATGTTTGTGTGCCTTTTTCCCCACATCCTCACCAACACTTCTTGTTGTTTGTTTTCTTAATAGCTGCCATTCTGACTGGAGTGAGATGAAATCTTAAGAATAGTTTTGATTTGCATTTCTCTAATTGCTAGAGATGTTGAACATTTTTTCATAGAGTTTGGAAGTGCTGCCTCTTTTTTTATTTCCTGAAATAAATTGGAGAGTATTGGCAGTAGTTCTTCTTTAAAAGTCTTGTAGAGCTTGGCTATGAATCCATCTGGTCCTGGGCTTTTCTTGGTTGGTAGACTTGATGCTGTCTGCTATCTCGTCACTTGAAATTGATCTGTTTAAATTGTGTATATCATCCTGATTCAATTTGGGCAAATTATATGACTCTAGAAATTTGTCAATGCCTTCAATATTTTCTATTTTATTGGAGTACAGGTTTTTAAAATAATTTCTAATTATCTTCTGTATTTCTGTAGTGTCTGTTGTGATATTTCCTTTTTTATAACATATGTTAGTGATTTGAGTTTTCTCTCTCTTTCTCTTCATTAGCATGGCTAAGGGTCTGTCAATTTTATTTATTTTTTCAAAGAACCAACTTTTTGTTCTGTCAGTTTTTTCAATTGTTTCTTTTGTTTCAACTGTTTCTTTTGCTTCATTGATTTCAGCTCTGATTTTAATTATTTCCTGTCTTCTGCTGCCTTTGGTATTGATTTTTTCTTTTTCTAGTGCTTTGGGATGTAATGTTATGTCATTTACTTGTTGACTTTTTCTTCTTTTAAGGAATGAACTCCAATCAATGAACTTTCCTCTTAGAACTGCTTTCATAGTGTCCCAGAGATTTCGATATGTTGTATCTGTGTTCTCATTCACCTCTAATTTTTTTTTAAATCTCCTCCTTGATGTCTTCTGTAACTCATTGTTCATTCAGTAACATACTATTTAGTCTCCATGTGTTGGAGTGTATTTTATTTCTTATTTTATCATTGATTTAAAATGTCATTCCATTATGACCTGATAGAATGCAGGGCAGTATCTCTACTTTTTTATATATGCTAAGAGTTGCTTTGTGGCATAGTATATGATCTATTTTAGAGAAGGATCCATGTGCTGCTGAGAAGAAAATATATTCTCCCATTGAAGGTTGGAATATTCTATATATGCCAGTTAATTCTAAGTTATTGATTGTATTATTGAGTTCTATAGTTTCTTTGTTCAACTTTTGTTTGGAAGATCTATCTAGTGATGAAAGAGGTATGTTAAAGTCACCCAAAATTATTGTGATGTATTCCATTTGACTCTTGAACTTGAGAAGAGTTTGTTTGATGAACGTAGATTCTTCATTGTTTGGAGCATATATATTTATAATTGTTAAGTCTTGTTGGTGTATGGTTCTCTTGAGCAGTATGTAGTGTCCTTCTTTATCCTTTTTGATTGACTTTAGTTTGAAGTCTACTTTATTTGATGTAAGGATGGAAACTCCTGCTTGCTTCCACAGTCCATGTGAGTGGTATAATTTTTCCCAACTCTTCATCTTCAGTTTGTGGATGTCTTTCTATGAGATGTGTCTCTTGGAGGCAGCATATTGTTGGGTCTTTTTTTTTTTTTTTTTTTTTTTTTATCCAATCTGCTAGTCTATGTCTTTTGATTGGTGAATTTAGGCCATTAACATTCAGGGTAATTATTGAGACATGATCTGTATTCCCAGCCATTTTTGTTTATTTTTGGTATTTAACGTGACTTGGTTCTCCTCTGATTAGATTTTCCTTTAGTGTAATTCCCCCCTCTGCTGATTTTCATCATTGTTTTTCATTTCCTTTTTTTGGAATATTTTGCTGAGGATGTTCTGTGGTACAGGCTTTCTCTTTTTTTTTTTTAATATTTGTTTATTTATTTTTAGTTTTCGGCAGACACAACATCTTTGTTTGTATGTGGTGCTGAGGATTGAACCCGGGTTGCACGCATGCCAGGCGAGCACGCTACTGCTTGAGCCACATCCCCAGCCCCGTGTAGTGCAGGCTTTCTCACTGTAAATTCTTTTAACTTTTGTTTCTCATGGAAGGTTTTTATTTCATCATCAAATCTGAAGCTTTGTTTTGCTGGATATAAAATTCTTGATTGGCATCCATTTTCTTTCAGAGCTTGGTATATGTTGTTCCACGATCTCCTGGCTTTGAGGATCTGTGTTGAAAACTGTGCTAACATACAAATTGGTGTCCCCCTATATGTGATCTGATTCCTCTCTCTTGCAGCTTTTAAGATTCTATCCTTATAGTGTATGCTAGGCATTTTCATTATAATATGCCTTAGTGTAGATTTGTTGTAATTTTGTACATTTGGTGTCCTGTAAGCCACTTGTATTTGGTTTTCCAATCCATTCTTCATGCTTGGGAAATTTTCTGATATTATCTCATTGAAGAGATTGTGTATTCCTTTGGTTTGAAACTCTGTGCCTTCCTCTATCACAATAACTCTTAGATTTGGTCTTTTGATGCTGTCTCATAATTCTTGGATGTTCTGTTTATGGTTTCTTACTATCTTCACTGTGTGATCAATTTTATTTTCTAGGTTGTAGACTTTGTCTTTATTATCTGACATTCTTTCTTCCAAGTGATCTAGTCTGTTGGTTATGCTTTCTGCTGAGTTTTTACTTTGATTTATTGTATCCTTTATTTCAATGATTTTTGACTGTTTTTTTTTTTCTGAGTCTCTATCTCTCTCTTGAAGTAGTCTTTGGCTACCTGTATTTGTTCTCTTATCTTATTGTTGGAGTGATCAATTTTTGCCTGTATTTGCTCATTTAGGTCATTCTTTAATTCATAGATCATTTGAATTATGAACCTTCTGAACTCCTTCTCTGACATTTCATCAACTTCTCCCATGGGCTCTGTTATTATAGTGTCCTGTTTTGTTTGGGTCACTTCCCTCCCTTGTTTTCTCATGTTGTCTATGTGTCTTCCTTTCTTGCAGTGTGGATTTGAGATATTACAGTTTCTTCCCTATATTCTTGTAATACACATGCAGATTGTTCCTCACTTTGATGTTGGGCTTCCAGATCCTGCTGGTGTCCCTCAATGAATGCTACAGCATCCTGGATCTGGGTCCTGTGCAAGTTGATATGGGTGGATCTGGGCCACTGGGCTTGACCTCCTTTGGTGGTCTGCTGGTTGAAAGGGGCAGTCCTTCACCACAGGTTAGGATCTGGTGGGTGTCTGCCCTGCCAGAGGAGGGGTGGACCAAGCCTGCTGTGTGCCTGGGACCTGCACAGGTTGGTGTGGCTGGATCTGAACCACAGGACTTAACCTCCCACAGTAGTTGGCTGGTGGGAAGGGGCAGTCCTACACCAGAGGCTAGCTCTGACATGTGTCTTCCCCCTGGGGGAAGGATTGACTGAGCCTGCTGTGTGCCTAGGACCTGCACAGACTTGTGTGGGTGGATCTGGACACTGGGCTTGACCTCCCACGGAGGTCTGTACCACACTTTCTTTATCCACTCATCTATTGATGGACCCCTAGGTTGGTTCCATAGTTTAGCTATTGTGAATTGAGTTGCTATAAACAATGGCTGTCTCACTGTAGTATACTGTTTTTAAGTCCTTTCAGTATAAATTGAGGAGTGGGATAGCTGGGTCAAATGATGGTTCCATTCCAAGTTTTCTGAGGTACCTTCATATTGCTTTCTATAGCGGTTGCACCAATTTGCAGTACCACCAGCAATTTATGAGTGTATCTTTTTCCCCACATCCTCACCAACACTTATTATTGCTTGTAATTTTTTAAACGTGTATTTTTTTATTTATAAGTGGACACAACACCTTTGTTTCATTTTAATGTGGTGCTAAGGATGGAACCCAGTGCCTTATGTATGCCAGATAAGTGCTCTACCACTGAACCACAGCCCCAGCCCTGCTTTTTTTTTTTTTATTGCCATTCCAACTGGAATGAGATGAAATCATAGAGTAATTTTTGTTTTGCATTTCTCTATTTGCTAGAGGTGGTAAACATTTTTAATATGTTTCTTGATTGATTGTATTTCTTCTTCTGTGAAGTGTCTGTTCAGTTCCTTAGCCCTTTTATTTACTGGGTTATTTGTTTCTTTGGTGTTAAGTTTTTTGAGTTCTTTATACATCCTGGAGATTAATTTTCTATCTGATGTGCATGTGGTAAAGATTTTTTTCCCATTCTGTAGGCTCTCTCACCACATTATTGATTGCTTCCTTTGCTGAGAAGAAGCTTTTTAGTTTGATATACTCCCATTTATTGATTCTTGATTTTACTTCTTGCACTTTATGAGCTTTGTTAAAGAAGTCAGGTCTTAAGTCAACATGTTGAAGATTTGGGCCTACTTTTTCTTTTATTAAACACAGGATCTCTGTTCTAGTGTCTAAGTCGTTGATCTGCTTTGAGTTGATTTTTGTGCAGAGTGATTTCTGTACAGAGAGAGAGAGAAGTTTCCAGTTTTTTTTAGTACCATTTGTTGGAGGTTTTCTTTTCTCCAATGTATGTTTTTGGCACCTTTGTTTAGTATGAGATAACTGTATTTATGTGGGTTTGTTTCTGTGTCTTCTGTTTTGTACCATTGGTCTACATGTCTATGTTGGTACCAATACCATGATGTTTTTGTTATTATTGGTTAAACTATAGTTTAAGGTCTGGTATTGTGATGCCTCCTGCTTCACTTTTCTTGCTGAGGATTGCTTTGCCTATTCTGGGACTCTTATTTTTCCAAATGAATTTCATGATTGCTTTCTCTAATTCCATGAAGAATGTCATTGGGATTTTAATAGGAAGCGCATTAAATCTGTATAACATTTTGGAAGTATGGCCATTTTGATAGTATTAATTCTGCCTAACCAAGAGCATGGAAGATCTTTTCATCTTCTAAGATCTTGTTCAATTTCTTTCTTTAATGTTCTGTAGTTTTTATTGTAGAGGTCTTTCACCTCTTTTGTTATATTGATTCCCAACCTAATTGATCCCAATAGTATTTTATTTTATTTGAGGCTATTGTGAATGGAGTGGTTTTCCTAATTTCTCTTGCAGTGGATTCATCACTTATGTATAGAAATGCATTTGATTTATGGGTATTGATTTTATATCCTGCTACTTTGCTGAGTTCATTCATTAGTTCTAGAAGTTTTTGGGGTAATTCTTCATTCTTCCTTGCCACATGCAATCTATCTGCTAGAGGTCATGAAATCTATCCCTTTATCTCTCACTGCCTTTCTGTTTCATCCTTCATAGATGATTTGGACAGATATCCAAATAAGATGCTGTATCTGGACACAACATTTATATAGGCTTTCTAATTACCTTCATAAAGCAGATTTTCTCCTGTCCTCTTTCTACCTAAAACTCTCAGTGAAGCTTCATCACCTGTGAATTACTCACCACATCTTTTACACATCAAAAGAGATGATTTGCTACAGGAATCTATCCTACTCCCACAGACTTACTTCATCACTATCCCTCATACAGCCTATACTCTGACCATAGTGTGGGGAGGGGCAGGGGAGTTCCCTGAAAAAAATCATGTGATTCCACATCTTTGTGCCTTCTGTCTGCATGGAGTGAGGGTTTTTCATGGTAATAAATTTTCATGGGTTACAAAACAAAGGTTTATTGCTCACTCTTGTTACATTTCTCTAATAGTTCAGCTGTCAACCTGACTCATGTCACTTGTACCCTGGAACAAGGACTAATGGGCTTCTCTGGACCCTTTCTACTAAGAGAAAATAAAGAGCATGGCAAATCACAACCTAGCTACCAAAGCTCCCCCAGCAGTGCTGCATGCTGTTTCTCACATTCCACATGGTCAATTCTAACATTGGTGTGACAGGGAAGTTTAAGCCACTCCTCACCTTGGGAATGACAGCAAATATATGAGGTAAGCAGTTGTAGCCTTCTACACAAAGTTTATTTCTCTATGATAGGAATACCCTTCCATGTCAATCTATGCTGGTGAATACCTAGAGTGCATATCTAACCGCTATTTTCTCTGCTTCTCTGTCTTCTACTTTATCAGGTAGAGCTGTTTTATTTTTCTGTGTTCCTGAAGCATTTGGGACATACTCCTATGCTTTCAATTACACTTTCTGTGCTAATTCCATATCCCCTTTCTATTTTCCCCATTTAGAGTCTGGCCTATGCAAATGGAAGGATACCATTTTAGTGTTGCAAGTGAAGATACATATGTGCTGAGCATGATGCTTGGTGCTCAGCTGCTCAATAGCTGATTGTTGTATTTATCATTATTAAAAACTGTAGTACCAGGAGAATGCGATTTACAAAGTCCATTTACAGACAGTATAACCCACCCAAGGACTTTTGAGTTCTATACTAAGCAATTCATCACTGGGGAACATTGAGGCATACTTCCCATGGACTTCCCAGTTAACAATTAAGTACAGTCAATATTCCAAAGCTGTCTCATTCTCTGGGGGTGCAGGACTCCTTTACTAACCACCTTTGGCTCTAGGACTTCACAGTAGGTTTATGGAAATTCCCAAGTGCTACACAGCATGGAAGGATGCTTCATACCCCACCTCCCTTCTCTTTTTCACTTGGGGAAATAAATGCATCAGGAACTGTCCACACACCCAGCCTTCCCAACATTCTCCCCAGCTTGTTTCACAGATGTTTCCAAATAATAAAACTGGCACAGTTCATCCACTCTTGGAATTTGTATCTTAGACAACCCCACCTAATATAAGGAGCTGTAATGATTAAATCAAAATTTTCAGAATGTGATAAAATTTTATTAAAGTTTAGAAGAGACAAATTCAATTGTCAAAGAAAATCAGGAAATTTCTTCATGACAGAGTGGATTTGAATCAGGCTTTGTAACATGGATATGTTACTATGTTGGTGGAAGGATTTTGGAAGGAACAAAAGGGGACACTAGTAAGAAATGGGAAAAATAATTCTTTTAGTTCTATGTCTCCTTTCATTCACATAGAACATGAATATGAGTCAGCTTTTTGCTGCTGCGACAAAATACCTCAGACAATCAAATTAAGGGAGGAAAATTTATTTTGGTTCTTGGTTTCAGAGCTTTCAGTCTTTGATTTTTCTATCTCCATTGCTTTGGGCTTTGTGGTGTAGCACAACATGGGGGCAGAATGGGTGCTGTGGAGCAGAGATGCTTGCTTGGCACTGGGAAGCAAATACAGGGAGAGAGAGAGAGAGAGAGAGAGAGAGAGAGAGAGAGAGAGAAGAGGGAGAGAGAAAGAGAGATAGAGATAGAGAGAGAAAGGAAGGAAGGGAGAGGGGTGAGTGACATGCTCCTGATGACCTACTTTTTCCAACTAGGATCTACCTCCTGAAGTTTCTACCAACTCCTCGTGATTCATTAAGCTATGAATCTTTTAGTGGATTGATCCATTGATGACGTTAGTGTCTTCATAATCCCATAATTTCTCCAAGGTCCAACTCCTGGACACTACTACATGGGGGACCAAATCTTTAACACATGAGCCTTTGGAGAACATTCCAGATTCAAATCATAACAACATGGTAATATTAAATCTCCAGACTCAGATTTTTTTAATATTGGAGAAAGATTCATTTTTATATTTTAGAATTCATTTTTCCTGAATTATTTATTCAGTTCCTTTGCTTTGGGAAAACTAACTATTCACAGTTTGAGTTTGTATAAACTTTATTCTTTTTCTACTATCCTTCTCTACCCTCATTTCCATTCATTCACTCCCTGTTCTGAGATTACTTCTCCAGTTTCCTATACCAAAAATATGACAATTCTCTCTTTCCAATAAACATTTTAATTTGGTTCTTACCTCAGCTCAGTTTTTTTTAATGACTTGGAAAAAATGATTTTTTTTTCTGTTTCTTGCAACAAATGTATTTTATTTTTGATATCAGGGATTGAATTTAGGGGTGCTTAAACACTGAGCTACATCCCCACTTCTTTTTATTTTTGATTTTCAGACAAGTTCTCAACTTGCTAAATTGTTGAGGCTTTGAACTTGTGATCCTCCTGACTCACCCTCCTGAGTCACTGAGATTACAGGCGTTCGCCACTGCACTAGGCCACAAATCTATTTTAAAGAGTTTTTCCTCAAGTGCTTAGATATTACTTACCTTTTAATGGGTTGAAATTTTTTGTTTGTTTATTTTTGTTTTTAGCCTGCTCTACATTATCCTGACTCTGTGTTACCTATAATTGGGATGTATAGGTTTTGACCTGGTTTGAGATTCAGACAGGAATCCATGAGGGGCCCCAGGATAAAGCCCCTCCAGTGCATAAAGTCAGAGGAAATCCTCTTTACGAAAAAAAAAAAAAAACATGTGAGAGGTCAAATGATGAAATGGGTCACACATGCCATGGGTAAGATAGATGAGTGGTTATGAGCCTATGGGACAAAAAACAGAGAAATCAGATGAAAGAGTACCAAGAGTGGGAGGCAGTGCCTGAGGAGTTCTCCTGAGCCAGAATTTGTCAACGGTAAATTTTAATAAAGGGCCTGCAGGCTTGGTCTGGGCAGGAAGGAAGCTATTAACAATATCAGTCTGGTCTAGATGTGCATGTTGATTATTTAGGCTTATTTATCCTAGAGTGAAGAGAAACTCTTCCAGGCCAACATTTTTATTATTTTCTTTTGAACAGTCATCACATAAACTGCTCCCTCACAGACCACTGAGTGTGGCTGAGGCCCTGGCAAGCATTCTTCAAGCCATGCAGACAGACGCCCTGAGTTCTAAGCTGGAGAGAGGGACAGCTCCTTGCATTTGAACTGAGGTTGCGAAAGGAAGGCAAAAGAACGTACTATTCAGCCTATATCCAGGTTTTAGAACTTGTTAAAATAGGAATCCCACTTCCACCACACCAGCTCATCCTTAGTCCGTGCCTCCTTGGATGTGCAAAGGCAGGGGTGAGCTCTACAAGATTCTCCTGTGTCCTTTACATTACCCTCATCTTCCACCTCTTGTGTTGGTTCAGCGCTAATAATCAAACTTGGGTTTCTCTTTGCAATCACTGTCTAGTACTCAGATTGCTTCAGCTTTTTCTGTTTTAAGGGAGCTTCAAAAATTTGGCCTTTCAAAAACTTTGCTGTTTAGATTGATGTCAGGATTTTCATGACACTGGTTTGCAAAGACAACAAAAGTCACGGAAGGCTGTGGAATAGACCCCTTTACAAGTCCATGGTGCCTGCTTTCCAGGCCAGAGCTGAGGTCCAGGAGCAGTGGGGGTTAGTCCAGACTCAGCTGACTTCCTGCTTTTACTGCTTTGGCTCAGGAAGCAAAGCACATGTTGTCCATTAATCGAGTTTTAAAATCTGGTCCAACAGATGACTTATTTAGTAAAATGACCTCTGATTTTTGGTGTGTATTGACTATTATCTTTGTGTCTAATGCTGACTCATGGGAATTTTAACAAAAAAATTTGTTTTCATGGGTATTGTGGTTAAAAACTCAGTGACACTTTTTATTTTTGTTTTCTGGAATTTTTAAAAAAGTGACAACTAAGGAGAGAATCCACTGCTTTGAATATATTTGTTTGTTTGTTTCCCCCAAAGCACATGTTTTTCAAAGAAGTCTTGGTGCTTCATGCAATTATACTACAATTCATTAGAAGGTGAGGCATGTGTTGGGTAAGAGGTCTGCTCACTAACCTAAGAACGCTAATTCTAATCTTTCTTCTAGGTCTGTTAGAATCATTGTGATAAAACTTAGTTTTCTCAGTTGAGGACTAAAAAGACAGGGATAAAGTGCCTACTCTCCATCTTTTCAGTTTTTCAATCAGATGGGTTGTCAAAGCAACAAAGTTGGAAAAGATAAATGAAAATCAGAGAGTTTTCTATTTTTATCATTCCTCAAGGGAAAAAAAAACACATAACCCAGCCTAGTGGTTCTCAAAGTATTTTCATGAAGTTGGGGTTGGGAGGGTTTTTAGAATCACTTCAGAGTCTATGAGGTAAAAATCTTTTTATAGTAATACTGAAATGTTGTTTGTATTTTTCATTGTTATTCTCTAACGAGCTTTAGAAAGTGGTAAGATATGTGATATCACAACAGTCCAAATCCAAAAGCAGATTAAAGAATCCACCTTTCTTTTATTAAGCCAGACATTAAAGAAACTTATAAAACTGTGAAACAATGTTTCACTTCCCACTAATTTTTTTTTTTGGTTAGAAACCTAGGCCTTTTAAAATAAAGTTATTTATTTTAACATATAATAGGCTTACTATTGATATTTTTAAATCAATTAATATATACTTTTAATTTTGAATATGGAAAACATCTATAGGTACAACCCACATAAATAAAGACTTCCTGGGGGTCCTTCATATTTTTACCCTGTACAAAAAACTGATTAAATTGAATGTCCTAACATCATGTTCAACTGTAAAAGTAAGCTAGGGTTTTGATTAAGGGATTGATATGCCATCACTTGCATTTTATAAGGATGTCTCTGGTTGCCATTTTGAGAATGATGTGGACAAAGGTGGAAATCCAGGAGTCAGTTTGGATTACTGATGCCAAAATCCAAGCAAGACATGATGATGGCTTGCAGAAGGATTTAAATTCAGACTCAGGTATTTGTGTTCAGATGTGATAAGAAAGGAAGTGGTAAGAAGAGGTTGAATACTGAATTTGTTTTCATGGTAGAAGCTCTGACACCAGGTTTCACTATGGGAGAACTCCCAGCATCACAGAGGTACTGTTGTTACTAAAGTCATCCTTGCATTATGTCATTACCCTAAAATTAAAGTGAAATGTCTTTTTTTCTATTTGTGTTGTTCTGGTTTTAGCAGTACTCTTCTTAGAATAACTGAAAAGTAGAAGGTCTGAAAATTATAGGAACTGGTTAATACTTGTCAATGAGTAATCACTCCATTATTTATAGATTAAAATGAGTATGTGGCTTAGGGCAATCAAGCTGCATGGTAAATGACTGAATAACTATAGAGAAGCGATTGCCAAATGATTTAGGAGACACTTCAATCTGATAAACACTTTTCCTAGGATTCTAAATTAAGTTATTAGCAATTCTTGCATCTACTGAAATCTAAGTACAGTTTTATTCCCATCTAGGGAAAGGTTGATTGCTCAATGTCAGAGGCATACTATACACAGTTTACTTGTTCATCTTTGCTTTGAGTATTTTTAAAAATATCAGGAGCACCTGATATATATTTAGATTAATTTAATGAACACTGTTGCTTTATGAGAGGATCTATGCAATTAAAGGTTGTGACTAAAATCCCAGGGAGTTAAACCACCATGATTTGAATGCTTACAGCATTATCTGATCTTTAGCACATTACTTAACCTCTAAGTTTCTTCTAAGAAATGGAAATAATAACAGCATGTACTTATCCTTGTACCAAACATGCCATATGGTAAATACACAATAAGTACTACTAATTATTATGCAGCCTCATTAAAAATTTCAGGGAAAATATTAGTAGATATTAATTAAAATTATTAATATCATAATAATTTTATGATAAAACTTACAAATTTAAATAATTTTTATAAATAGAAATAGAGTATTTACTAATTTAATTAAAATTAATAATTAATAAGATAAAATTAATATTAATGCATAACATTATTACGTTAATGCAGTAATGGGTCATTTATTTCTTTCAATTACTATTAATACCATAAGCCAAAAAATCATGGCTTTATGACTTTTGTCTAAAGCAAGAAAAAGAACATTCTTATATTAAAATTCATTTATTAATATCTGAAAAATTTCCCTGAGACTATTTCATACTTATATTGGAGGAAAAGTATTATTCCAGTCATGAGTAAGTGAATGTAAAGGAAAGTATTCCTTCCATAGGAAGAAAAAATTATGAGAACTGGTTAGAAAAAATTTCAGGAAAAGTTTCCATATGCCTCATAATTTCCTAATTCATTCTTTTCTACCTAGTTTCATATTTGCCTTCTCTTTGAAAACAATCTTCCCTCCAGCTCTTGACAGCTTAGAGTTAAGACAGCTAGGGAAGTTGTAACTTTATAAAACAAAAACGGAGTCTTCTTCATATTGTGGTTGGTTGTAATTTTTTAAAAGTTTACTTTTCCAGTTGCATAAGTATTGCTCACCTAAAACAACAGAGAAAACTCTTATGAGACCACATATTTACATCTGTTTGAAAATCTTAAATTCCTGGGAATTTTCTAAGTGTATATTTATGATTTGTGTTTGTGCTATAAATTACCTAGATATATCTTCTATATGTTATGTTCACATGTTTATATATGTAGCATGCTATTTATGGACATAACAATATTAATAAAATTATTCTAGAAAACAAAAGAGCTCAAAAATAGCAAAAAAATATTGATTATAAACAATAAACAAGCTCACATACGACCAAAGACAATTGTGGCATCATAAAATCATGATCAGAAAAGGAAACACACCCCCATTGAGGAGACCCGCTAATGCAGAACATGATGGTGGGTATCTTATTTCAATTACCATTTGTACCATGAGCCAAAAGATTCCAAGTTTGTTTGAACAAAGCCACAGAGGAACTGCTGTTGGGAATCAATTTCAGGCTCTGGAGAAAACCCTCCAAAAGCCAAAGAATTTGGTCTCATGCAGGGTATGGGATTTTGAAGGCATATTTTGTACTGTGGGAATGACTTTATACTGACATGCAGGAAACGGCGAGTAAAGGAGAAAGTATTTTTCCTGTGAACTGACTAAAACTTCAGTAACCTGATGCTTTCACAAATCAATCAGATACAGCATCCTGTTTCTTCACATGACTGTTTTTCTTAGATGATTAGGCCCCTTACCAAATGGATTTGAGTTGCAAAACTCGGTAAAAGCTAAGTCAACTTGGTTGCAACAACCCAGACTTTTGTGTCTGCCTGTGCTTTTAGTGAGCCTTGGTTTACTTTGTTGAGGTCAAGCTCTTCTCATTATGAAAGATTAACAATCTGGAGGAGAGAAGTTTAAACAGTATTTTCTTTCACCTAGGAGTTATCCTTTGAAAATGTAAGTCTTATTTCCAAGAATAATCATTCCCTCTGGGTAGAGGAAAGCCTATAATTTTTGAGACCCTCCTGGCTCTCTGCAAGTTTGGCAGATGTCCTGGCTGACTTTCAGTACATTTAAGAAATGAAGCAAGTAGAGAATAAAGCATTGCTGCTAAAGCCACAGCAAACTGAGGTCATTGACTTACTAGACTTGGCCCTGTAGCCCTCCAGGGGATGTGATAGGTAAATTTCAGTATTAGGATTGATTTGCAATGGTTATAATCTAAAATCACCTAAACGTGTTATACATTGCTCTTTATGTGCAAATGACAGGTATAAAAAGCACTTTTAAACAAAATAAAAAATAATTAAGACATTCAAAGCCACAAAAGTTATGATACTAGTGACTTCAAGTGTTTTTTCTATGTAGAAGTTCTCAGATCTTGAATATAACCAGTGGAGATTTGTGGTGTTTCCCAAATCTTATGGCCACAGAGACCTTCCTTTTGGGAACACCAGGAACTCATGTCCTGGAGATATTCTTCAGAAAACACTATTATCTGAATGCATGTAATTAAACACAATTGAGTAGCAATGCAAAAATATTTCTCTAAATTAATCCTTCAGCAAGTTAGAGAAAAATCTCTATGATCAATGGTCAAAGCAAAACATAAAGCATATAAAAAAAACTTAGTGATCCCCTTGAGAAATTAACAACTCATATGTTTATTAATTTCATGTTAGATCCTTCCTCTAATATTATAAACTCTTTGTGTTTTTTCCTAAATTAAGATGAAAAGAAAATAATTGAATTAGGATGATTGAGTCTCTTCTCAGGGTGTGTCCGCTACTCTAAGTCCATTAAAATACAAACTGAAATATCTAAAGGTACATCTTCAATGATAATACAAAAATGCAAAATAGCAATGTCAATATAAAGGAACAAATCAAAAATTCAGTGAAAATCACAGTGTGTTTCTCTTCTTGTTATCTTGCATCTACACAAACACTCTTGAATGTCCATTTAATTCTTATAATTTTTTTTCAGTTTCTAATCTACAAAGTATTGAATTTTTATTTTTTTCTAATTCATTACAATTATTTTCAATGATCATGCATTTTATATAATTATATGCAGATTGTATTCCTAAGCACCATTATATAACATCTATATTACAATTTTCTAGATCTCAATTAGGTACCATATCTTTGTAGTATAAAGATATAAAACAAAAAAATGATATTATGAAAGGTAAATGATATTTCCCTGTGAATTTTTTTAAAAATTGTCACTTTTTTATTTCAATATTTTGTGTGTGTGTACCACGGATTGAACTCAGAGGCACTTTATCACTGAGCCACATCCCCAGCCCTATTTTGTATTTTATTTAGAGACAGGATCTCACTGAGTTGCTTAGCACCTCGCCATTGCTGAGGCTGCCTTTGGATTTGCAATCCTCTTATATCAGCCTCCTAAACCACTGGGATTACAAGCATGTGCCATGGTGCCTGGCTAATTTCAAATTCTATACAATTGTTTAAAGTATTTTAACAACAACAACAAAAAATCCTCATATCTTAGTTTTAAATATATAACGAGTATTATATAGATTGACTGTGAAGCCCAGAAATGTTAGGGTGTGAATCTTAGCTTGTATACTTCTTATCTGTGTGATTTTGGCAAATTACCTTAACATTTCTGTATCTGTTTTAAACATCTGTAAACTGGGAGAAAATACTAGCATGTACTTTTCATAGGCTTTTGTGTGGAATAAATGAATCACTATGTTGTTAAGTACCTGAAACATGGTCAGTAGTCTGAAAATTTCAGCTATGATGGGGATTATTACCTCTAAAGTTGCTAAAGTATTTTGGTGGTAGATTTGGGTATATACCATGCTTGAAGGACTTTTCCAGAGTGAACACAATTTTATGTTGGATGGGCCTATCTCCTCAAAAATACCACCGGGAAGCTTGGACTACTATATCTGCTTAAACTTCACCCTTTTGTCTTTTTTATTTTTACTTTGTGAGGTCTCACAGAGCATGTTGTGACTCTTGTTTCCACTCTGTGCACCCAACATTTTGTACACAATAATCATTTGCTAAATTCATGAGTACTATTAGCATCACCTTTGGAAATTCCTACACTTCTTAATCAAATTCTGAGGACATAAGGGCTTAGTCTCTGTTAGGATCTAATATTTAACTAACTATTTAAGTATTTTAAATAGTTCTTAAATATTCACACGCCTCATCCATGTTTCGTTTAGTAGTGGGTCTGCAGCAATTTTTTTTCCTTCTGTATGGAAAGAGCAGCCTCAGCTAGAAATTCTTGCTAGAAATGCAGATTCTGAGGCTACAACACAGAATGATCTAATCAGAAGCTCTGGGGGCAGGGCCTAGCAATTTACATTTCATAAGCTTCCTAGGTGATTCTGACTCATCAGTCAGCTGTGACCTAGCCCCACTGCTAGGGATAGACTGCTGTGCCCGCCAGAGGGAAGCAAAGGGCAACAGAGCAGAGGAAGGTCCTAGCCAAGGGACTATCCCAAGCCAAGTGCAGATACAACTTATAGCTGGGAAGTAATCCCCAGGGTGGAGTCTGAATTACTCATGGAAGCTGGGTCAAGCTGGGGACACAGAGTATGATTGGACCAGTGGAAGCAGAGGCCTGAATGAAGGATTAGGAGTTGAGGAGCAAACCAAATTTGATGTAGATGTTAGCTACTAATGCAAAACATGACGATGACTGAAGGATGCCTGAGGATCCAAGTCAGATGTACCAGAGTTTTCTCCTAAGGGATCACCTTAAGAAGTTCACAAGCCCAGCTGTAGGACTTGTACTCCTAAATCTAAAATTTATAGGCCATAATACACATTTTGGCAGTACTTTTCTGTCTTCTGTTTTCTCTCACTGATTCTTTAGGCTTCCAGCTCTGGGAAGGTTGTGAAGAATAGAGGACTGGTAGGAAATAAAAAAATTCTTTATTCCATGTCTTAACAATTCACTTCTCTAAAGTCGAGGCCATCATGCTTTTATTATTTTTGTGCTTTGCAAAAGGGGTGATGGGTATGAAAGTCCTCTGTACACTATCAATAGTATGTGAATGTTATCTATATGATATTTTCTCTAGGGCTTTCAGTGATTGAATTTGTGTCCCTTTGTCCCAAGACTGGATGACCAATTTTTCTGAGCAGATCATTTTATTTTGTGAAAGATGGTGGGATACGTAGCATGGAACATAAAAGATTTTATTCAACCCTATCTTGGTAAGTTAATACATAGATGACTCTGGGCTAATTATTCATCCTTGTTAGCCTCCAGAATAAAATTGAAATTATGTAATCCATTACCAGGATTAAGTGGGATGATGTTCATGTTAGACCTGTTACTTTTCTTTCAAAGACAACTGAGGCTGAGAAAGGGTTAAAAAAATAAAACAAAGATAGAAATAAAATTAATGCCACTTCTCTGTTCAGAATCCTACGATGATCTCCATGTCACTCACAGTGAGAGCAAAAGTCATTGAAATGGTCTCTGAGGCCATACACTCAGATGACTTGGCCTCTGTTACACCTCTACCCTCATCTACTTCTTCCCCTTCCTTTACTTATTGCAGCTGCATTGGCCTTCTCAACTTCACTCAAATGTCACCCTTGGGGGAGGACTTCTATGCTGTTATCTAAAATTCCAACCCTCTCCACATTTTCTACTCCCTTCTTGCTTAATTTTTCCCTTTAAACTTCCCATTAGCTAATGTACAATTTCTTTTACTCATTCATCTTGATTATTTTCTTGATCTTTTACTGTAAGTTCCACCAGGTTGGCAAATTTGTCTTTGTTGCTCATTGCTTAATCCCCAGGGTTCAGAAGGTTGCTTGGTATGTGGGAGGCATTATAAATTAGTTGTTGATTCAAGATTAGAGTTCTATCAATTCCACTAAAACAATAACTAACATTTAAATAGCTCTTTGCATTGACAAGTGTTGCTGTAGTTTGGATCTATAATGTTTCCCAAAGGCTCATGTGTTGAATGTTTTGTCCCCGGCCTGTGGTGCCATTGGGAGGTGGTGGAACCTTTAGGGGGTAGGGCCTCTTAGATGGAAGTTAGGTCATTGAGTGGGGTGGGCCTTGAAGGGGATATTGAGACTCTGGACCCTTCCATTCCTCTCTCTTTACAGACATCAAGAGATGAGCAGCTTCCTCTGTCCAGTGCTCCTGTAATGATGTACTGCTTCACTACAGGCCCAGAAGCAATGAGGCCAATCAACCATGGGATTTTCATTCCTCCAAAAAATGTAATTCAAAAGAAACTTTTTCTTTTTTTAAAGTTGATTTTCTTAGGTATTTTGTTACAGTAATGTTACTTTATTCCAAATCTCTAACTCAGTATAACATCACAAATACAGTGAAGTGTGAGGTAACTCAGGGGCATCCTCACCTAAAATCCTTCTTGTAATTCATGGAACTCTACTTGATGCCAACCATTTAATTTGTTGTTGGAAACTTCAAGCTCACCTTGGCCCTGGTGCATGAAAGGGGGAGTAATACAGGGACATTCTGCTGAAAGCAGTTTTCAGGATACACAGCTCACACTCTCCACTGGTAAAAAGTATAATATATTGTTTTTGTTTTGAAACGTAGAGGTTTGTTGAATTATCCCAAAATATCCAACTGACTTTAATATTTAGAATTATGAAAAGGCAAAGAAAACAATTCAAGCAAGCCAAGCCTCATAACTCTGAACCATTTGGCACATATGATGTTAGAAACTCAAAATTCATCATGAGCTGGGAAAAGTTGTGTAAGATTTCTAAATTAGGGCTCCCTTGCCAGAGGTTGTTTCCTGAGAAATATTTTCAAAATTTCCATTGCTTGCTACCATTGTGAAGTCCCACACTGATACTCTCTGACAGGTTACCATGAATCCTTCCTCTGTTATCTCTAATGCAGCAGCTAGTGCCAAACTGTTCTTCCAGAGCAAGTTTGAGAAGCCAGCTGATTCAATCAGAGCATGTATGTGAGTAGTACTGTGTTCCAGCCCACTCTAGGAACAAGAAGTGTGTGAAGACACTAAATTTTGCTACATCAGGCCATTTAGTCACTTTCCCTCAGTTTTAAGTGCAGGAGAGGGCATGCGTGCATGTATGTGAAAGACAAGAAAGAGAGAGACTTTGCATATTAAAGGAACAAAAATCTATTTCCAGTGTGAACAGGGTGACATAGCATAAGGTTTCCAAATACTTGTTTATCTTTTCCTTATCTTTGCCCCCCAGAAGTCTTATCTATGAATAGACATGTTTCCTACAAAAAGGTCCCAAGTGGTTTGTCTCTGCCTTCATGTTGGCCACCATTCCTGTCTCTCCACCACACTCTACCCATGAATTTCTCAGAAGAAATAGGGAATAAAGGAAGACTCCTTAATATACCCAAGGATAACCTACTTCTAATGTCACAAGCTAGGACATAATTTAAGAGTTCATATTTTTCTTTCTGTCCACCCTGTACTTAAGAATAGCAGCATTTTGTATATAGATGGCTTCCAATAGGGTATATAGATGGCTTCCTTTTTTTTCTGAAAATAATAAGTTCCAAAACTAAGTAATAATCAGGCCTTCTGGAAGAATGCACACCCTCACTTGTTCACATCCCAACCTGAACAAGATCTCAGCATAACTAGTGTTTTTTAATGTTCAAAATTGTGTCAGTGACTTGATTAGCATATAGTACTTATTGGATATTTTCATTGGTTATAATTTTTCTCCCTACCAGTATGAGATAGTAATACAAGCCTTATATAAAGTTCTTTTTGACTTATCAAAAACAATGTAAAACTTAAAGAATTTTATGTAAGGTTTTTTTTTAAATTTTTATTGTTGGTTGTTCAAAACATTACATAGTTCTTGACATATCATATTTCACACTTTGATTCAAATGGGTTATGAACTCCCATTTTTACCCCGTATACAGATTGCAGAATCACATCGGTTACACATCCACTGATTTACATATTGCCATACTAGTGTCTGTTGTATTCTGCTGCCTTTCCTATCCTCTACTATCCCCCCTTCCCTCCCCTC
>NW_026000153.1:29279264-29374589 GCF_001458135.2 Marmota marmota marmota | reverse complement strand
TCCTTTCTTTCCTTGTCTTTTCATACTGCTCGCGTTTCTTTCTGCTTGGTGAAACTGTTGTGTTATTGAATTTTCCCCCTATATATTTATATTGCTCTTGTATAGTTGCAAAGTCTCCCTTGCAGGGGCAGGCGGCGGCTGTGCTCCTCCTCCAATTGAGGTGATCTGTCTATCTCGCCGGCGGGCCGCTGGGCCCCTTCTCCAGGTCGCGTGTTCTGCCTACCTTGCGGGCAATGGCTGGGCCCCTCCTCCAATAGGGATGATCTGTCTATGATGCTGGCAGGCTGCTGGGCCTGTTCTCCAGGTTGCAGGTCTGCCTACCTTGCAGGCGCAGGCGGCGGCTGTGCCCCTCCTCCAATTGGGGTGATCTTTCAACTAGGCCGGCGTGCCGCCGGGCCCCTTCTCCGGGACGCGCGGTCTGCCTACCTTGTGGGCGGCAACTGGGACCTTCCTCCAATTTGGGCGATGTGTCTACACTCCGGCAGGCCGCTGGGCCAGCTCCGCTGGTCGGTCGCAGGTCTGCCCACCTTGCAGGCGCAGGCGGTGGCTCTGCTCCGCACCTCCTCCAATTGGGGCCATGTGTCTACCACGCCAGCAGGCCGCTCTTATACAAAATTTGATTCATAAGTTCCCCCACACAACTTCAACCCCTGGTGGGATGCGGGAGCTGATGCTCGGAAGACTGCACTCCACTCTGCTCTTGTTCCTGCTCTGATCTCTCCCGGGAAACTACAGTCCAGGCTGTGTTTCAGCTTCTACTGGGACTCAAGCTCTATGTAAGGTTTATAATGTGAGATATGGGTAAAATTTGGAAAACACAAGAGATAAAAGAAAGTAAAACATAGTCCAACTATCTAATCTCATCCATTGTTGACTTTCTTCAGTCTTTTTTTATGTATTTTTGCAGAGCTGAAGCATTTAACATGTGCCATATTATAATTTCTCTTTATGTTCATACATAAAATGTTTGCAAAATAAAGAACTTATAAATACATGGAATCATCATATTCCATCACAAGGTAGTTGATGGCTATTTAATTATTCTCTTAACATTGGATATATAGATGGCTTTCAACTTTTCTCCTGTGAATAATGTTTGTATTTAACCTCTATTTTTTTATTACTTTCCCATAATACCTTGTTAGAAAAGGAGTTATTGGAAATAACTTCAAGTCCTCTCTTACCCACTGCTAAATTATTTTATGAAAATTTTATTTTACAGAAATTTTATTTTACTTTCTACCCAATAATCAGGGTATGAGGTAGCTTTTCTCATCCAACTGTCCTTGCACTACTATAATTTAAAAACATTTCCTAGTCTGATTGGTGGGAACACGTTTCTCCTTGCAGTTTCTATATGCATTTCTTTAATTATCAGGAGGATAAAATGTGTTGCCTAGGTTGGTTGATTATGGCTATTTCTTCATATACGAATAACCTATTCTTTTTTCATTTGCCTAGGAAGATATCATCATTAAAAAATTTGTCTTGTTTGTGTTGGGGATGATCCATATTTAGGAATCTGGAGGTAGGACAAAATGTCAAAAAGCTGAGTCATTTGCTTAAAGATCTTAGATAAAAAGAGTAAGAGAAAATATTTGGTCACATGCAATAAGTTGACAAAGCAAAGATTAAGTCAAAAAAGTCAGGAAGGTTGAGGACTAAGATAATGAATCAAGATGCTATTTCCTTAGGGAACTTTGTTACCCAGCCTAAAGGCAGAGGAAAGAGCCTCCAAGTACTAGTCATAAACTCTGGCCTGCAGGGAAGGGAGCAAGAGGTGAAAGTATACTGCCTACACAGTTTTCTTTTTGTTTTGGTACTGGGGATTGAACCTTGGGAATCTCTACCACTGAACTACATCCCCAGTCTTTTTTGTTGTTGTTGCATTTTTTATTTTGAAATGGAATCTCACTAAGTTGTTCAGGGCCTTATTCAGTTGTTGAGGTTGACCTTGAACTTGTGAGTCTCCTTGCCTCATACTCCTGATTTCCTGGGTTTACAGGCATGTGGCACTGTGCCTGGCTCTACACAGGCCCTATATAGTTTACTTTCTTATGTTTGTAATATAAGTTATGAAGGTTAAAAAACACTAGATTGAAATCAGAGATGTCTCATTCCCAATAATCTAACTATTGACCAGAGGAAAGTAGCTCTTCTCAGGTGCCAACTCCAGCTGCTTTATTCAGATCCATTTAGTAATTATTAACTGAATGGTTGGTTAGCTTTCTGTCACTATAATAAATAACTTGAGATAATCAACTTATAAAGAGAAAAAGTTACTTGAGGTCATAGTTTCAAAGGTTTCAGTCCATATGGTCCATTGCTTTTGGGCCTGTAGCAAGGAACAATATTATTGTGGTAGCAAATGGTGGCAAAAAGCTGCTCACCTCATGGACTGGATGTGAAAGTATGAGGAAGGGGCTGGGGTCCTACTGTCCACTTAAAGGGTATACTCTCAGTGACCTAAAGACTTCTCACTAGGCCCCACTTCCTAAAGGTTCCAGCATCTTCCAATAGCACCAAGCTGGAACCAAGCCTTTAACACATGGACCTCTGGGAGACATTCCAGATCCAATCTATAACTGAGCATTGATTCTGTTGAAGCTGGTACTAAGGGTACTTGTGTTGCACCAGTGAACAAAACAGGCAAAGATTCTTTTTTTAAAAATATTTTATTTTATTTTGTTTGTAGTTGCACACAATACCTTTATTTTATTTATTTTTATGTGGTGCTGAGGATCGAAGCCAGGGTCTCACACGTGCTAGGAAAGCACTCTACTGCTGAGCCACATCCCCAGCCCCAGGCAAAGATTCTTAGCCTTGTGGACAGTATCTTGCAACTAGGCGGAAATTCTAAATGTGATTTTAAAAATTATATCAGGAATCTTGGTACATTGTGCCAGATTTATTGAACACATACTTGTGCCAAAGGGTCAGATGCTGGGATGTAGGAGGCAAGCAAAGAGAGTCAGTTTATTCCCAGGGTGTTTATAATCTAACAGAGGAGACAACCAAAAGAACCTGACAAACAAGTAAACTTCTGTGATAAGTAGTATGAAGAATTGCTGCATGGTATTATAAGACTGTAAAATTGAAGAGTTGGACTTAAATTGGTCAGAGGAAGTGAGTATGGAAATGGGATCTAAAGGAAGAGTAGGGATAGAAAGAGATAACTGTGAGCAAAGGTGAGGGAAGAGGCAGAGTTGCAAACAGAAAGTCCCTTTGGCTGAAGACAGCATGGTGAACATGAAGACAGAAAGGAAGTCCACTCTGCTGTGCACACAGTGCAGCAGGGAACACAGGAGCAAAACACAGGGCCTGCGGAGAAAGTTCTGAATTTCTTTCAAATATGATGGTGGAGATGGGTGGGTGGAAATACATGGCCAGATTTGGTTTCTGAAATGACTAAAGGACACTGGTACAGGTAAATAAGACATGAGACTCTGCTGCTATTAAACTATTTTTCTCTGCTCTGAAGTCAGTGTCTGTGCTCTGCACTTGTGATATTTAACTTCTCCTTTGATGGTTGGTCCCTGTCAGGTTTTGCCACTGGGTGCTAGAAGGCAGGAAGAGGGCAGCAGGGATGGCTGGGACTCCTGGATGTAAGACTCCTTTCCCTTCCCAACTCATGGTCCTAGCAACAGTAGCAATTGCTTCCAATCTTTTTCTTCCAGCATTACTAGAAGTGGCCTCTTGTGGTCCCTTGGAAGAAATGAGGAATGTTCGAGGAAACAGATATGTTTAACCCAATGTAAACACTGCAGAGTATATGTGTACTGAAACACCACATGGTACCCCATTAATATGTACAAGTTTTGTTTTTATGTATCAGTTAAAAATCCTTTAAAAGCAAAAGGAAAGCCTGAGTCCCCAGCTCCCTGGTTGCTGAGAGAAACAGGGAGCTCAGTAGTATTTAAGCATAACTTTAGCACCAAAGGACCAAATTTGGGAGGATGAAAGGTCATGGTCAAACCAAGATCCTAACTTTTGTTCAGCTAGAATCCTGGAGAACTTTGAACAATTTCAAAGTCCTGGCTACCCACATCCCAGAAATCAGAATCTCTGGGGTAGGATCGAGGTTCTTGAGATCCTACAGCTCCTTGAGGCCATTCTGTCATACAGGCAGGCTGAGAATCCAGGTCACCCAGCTATTACAGCCACAATAAATGATAATAAAAATAAATTTTTTGAACAAATTTCTAAGAAGTGCCCAATTTCACCTTCTCTAGGTCTGTATGTCTAGAAATCTACATGGGTTCAAACCAGGAGTGGAGAAGAAATGAAGAGCCCATCAGTCTGAGCAGAAGGATTTTGGGGGCCAGTCAGCATCACCATATCTGGAGTTTCCAGAAAAAAAAAAGAAAAGAAAAAAAAAAAACAGATGCTTTTGGTGATGATTGATGACCTTAATCTTGACATAAAGCCACAAAAGACTGAAAAATAGTAGTTTTAACAAATGAACATTTAATGAAAGCTTAGCAGTATCCTGACCACCAAACCTACAAGGTTTCTGCTGTATTGTGCCAGCTCCAAGCAAGATCGATATTGTTTTTAGGCAAGAAACGTGTCCTTTACTCACTCTGGCTGAGAAAAAAGCAACATAGTGATAACACTCTGCTGTCCTTTGGCTGCATAACCCTAGTTCTGTGCTTGAAACACACTCTGGCAGCGCCTGGCCACCACACACACCACGTGCCTTGCATTCCTCACAGGGTTTGACAAAGGTCTTCCTCCTGCTCTCCACACCAGCTGTCGGGGGCCATGGAAACTGCTCCGGATGAACGCATTCTGACCGGAGTCTGGCCTGCTGCTGACTCACTCCTATACTGTGGGCAAGTCACTCAACGTTGCTGCACGCCTCAGTGCCCCTATTTATAAACCTGCAGTAGCAACCCTGGCCTTCCTTACCCAGATGCAGTGGGCAGCGCTCCAGGATGCTCTCTGAATACCTCCTAGCCCTGAGCTAATCCCCAAGCCCAGAGAGGTGGAGTCCTGACTCTCAAGAGGATAATTAGTTATGATCATCTTTCTCCACTGACTCCCCTGAAAGAAATGATATTGGAAGAGGGAAGTATTCCTACTTTAAAATAACATTCCAGCTTTTCTGATGATAAAAGTAATGTATTTTAAAAAATGGTATCTTTTAGGTTCCAAAAGAAAAAAAAAAGTAATGTATTATCATTGTCAAAAAAACATTATTAGGGGCTGGGGATGTGGCTCAAGCGGTAGCGCGCTCGCCTGGCATGCGTGGGGCCCGGGTTCGAACCTCAGCACCACAAAGATGTCGTGTCCGCTGAAAACTCAAAAATAAATATTAAAATTCTCTCTCTCTCTCTCTCTCTCTCTCAAAAGAAAAAAAAAACACTATTAAAGAATATATAAAGATGAAAATAATCTCTGTAATCTCAACACTTACAGATAATTCTGATAATATTTTATTTTCAGTTTTGTATATGTATATATGTATAGATATGTGATACATGTGTGAGTGTGTGTATATACACACACACATATGCAAATAGAGAAGAGAGAGGGGAGAGTTATATTTTTAAGACAATGATGATTTCATCTTTTTTCATGATATTAAATTGCATTACTTTATTGCAATTATGTTTAATTGCTTAATTTATTTTCATATGCTACAATCTTTTAAATCTTGACTTGCAAAATTCCTAAAATAACTACTAACATCTTTTTACCTCTATGCTTTTTTAAAAAAAAAAAACTGTTTTTTAATCTTTGAAAGTTGTGTGATTTATTTGAGTAGATATGAAGTTTTTTAAAGATAGGTTATTCAATTTGTTCACAAATAATTTTCTTATGTTTCTTCTTGTATTGTTTGCAGATCAAGTGGTTTTCTTTTTTCTTCTCTTCAATAGATTCCATCTTCTACATAAATAAATTAAATTGAGGCCACCGAGGCAATCTTTTTCTCAAGTTAGTGATCTGAGTGTTTTCTTTTTATTTCTGCTGCTTGTTGTTTCCCACCCTGAGAGCTCATTAAACTGTATTTAATTTTCTGAATTATCTGTGACTTTTACTTCCCTCAATCAGAAGAATAAAGAGTAAAAGGAGTTAACAGGGTCAGGAGACACTCCAGTACGAAATAAGCTTATCACCCAGGTTCCCCTCTACTGCAATTTTTTTCTTTTCTTTTTTTTAAATTAAAATTTATCTTAACCATTTCTAAGTGTCCAGTTGACTATTAATTACATTCACATTTCTGGACAACCATTACCAACATATCTCCAGACTTTATTTATTTTCCTAAACTAAAACTCTGTACCCATTAAATGATGACTTCCCAGGCCCCCAAGCTTCTAGCCCCTGACAATCTCCACTTATTTTTTAATCAAAGCATCTGAGTGCTCTGGTTACTTCATAAGTGGTATTATACAGTATTTGTCTCTTTGTGGTTGACATTTCATTTATCATATTTCTTCAAGGTTCATTCATTTTTGTAGCAATATGTCAGAATTTCTTAAAATTTCCTTTTTAAGGCAGTAAAATATTCCAATGTATGTATATAACACTTTTCTTCCCCCAGATGGCAGTAAACATTTTTGTTTTAATTAGTATTATTTTATTTTTAAAATTACAGATAAAATTATATATTTCTCATTTTCAACATGATGTTTGAAGCATCTATATATCACAGAATAACTAAATATAGATAATTAGCTTATATATTAACTCACATAGTTATAACTTTGTGAGGAAAATGCTTCATATCCACTATCTTAGCATTTTTTCAAGAATACAGTATATTGTTATTAAGTATAGCGTGATTATTTTACCATGTTGTAAAATAGCTCTCTTGAACTTACTTATCCCTACTGAAATTTTAAATATTTTGGCAAGTAGCTTCCCAACCTCCCTCTCCCCCAACTGTTGCTTCCCTGGTAATCACCATTCTACTCTCAACTTCTGTGTGATCAACTATTTTAGCTTCTCTATGTAGGTTAGATCAGGTAATACTTGTCTTTCTGTGCCTGACTTATTTCACTTAACATGATTCATCCATATTGTTAAAGACAACAGGATGTCATGTTCTTTAATAACTGAATAGCATTTTATTCCATTTTCCTTATCTATTCATTCATTCATGGTCTCTTAGGTTGATTCTATTACTTGGTTATTGTGAATAGTGCAGCAAAGATCACAGAAGTGCAGGTAGCTTCTTGACTTTTATGGATTTCATATCTTTTGGGTATACATCTGGTGAAATATTTCTTTATACATTAATTTAGTGATGGACACTTAGGTTGCTTCTACCCTTTTGACAACTATGAATAATGCTGCTATTGATATGGGTATACAAATTACTGATTGAAACTCTGCTTTCACTTTTATGAGGAATATACTCAGAAGTTCAATTTTATAACTTAGGGTAATTTTAGTTTTAATTTTGGGGGGAACCTCCACCCTATTTTCCATGGCAGCAGCACTATTTTACATCCTCATTAATAGACCACAAGTGTTCTAATTTTCCATATTTTTGCCAAAACATTTGAAACTTGTTATTTTCTTTCCCTTCCTTTATTTATTTATTTATTTATTTATTTATTACAATTGCCATCTTCCTGGGTATGAGGTGATTAGAAGGTGTTTTTGAACAGAATTGGCCTTATTTGTAGGTGGAGTGAGCAGAACATAGTAGGTATTTGAAGCTGTGTTTAAGGCTCCCAACTCCATCATGTCATCTTCCTGACACTTGTAGGTATCCACTTGGCTAAACTAAAGCTATCTTTGTAGTTTTCCCTTCTCTGTGTTGCTCCAGGTTAGAATGGGCCAAAAGAGAAATTTATGTGAGATGTGGAGGCCGAAGAGATCATCAGCCACGATTGCAGGGTTTTATGCAGGGTTTTACCATCAGAGGTGTGAAAGACAGATTGTCCTCCCCTACCTCTCCTTCCCAGTCAGATTCCTGCTGAACCACAGTCCTGACCACCAACAGGCACACTTCTCTACCATCTTCCCTTCGCAGTCCCTCTCCACAGCTGGAGGTGCCTGGCTTCCCAGACTGTCAACTTCACCACTCACACAGAGCTTCAGAAGGGCTGGTGAGTAAATTTTCTCTGATTCCCTAGCTTCCCTTCTCCAGTCTTTATTTTTCTAGTTCTTCTCACAATGTATAAAGTCTAATACCCTATAATAAATATTTTATTCCTTAAGAGTCGTCGTGAACTTATTTCTCTTAGTAGAACCTGACTGATATAATAGTCTCTTCTCAGTTTTGTGAGAAGATACCTTGATAGGAGACCAAGTTATCTCTAGAGATAGATAAGGCAATTTTCAATCCTGAACAAAAAAAATCTCCCAAAATATCACACAAAATGTTATAAAAATTACCATTGCCAAGCTCCATCACTTAGGGTGTTAAGGAAAAACTTATTCATGACACTTGTTGAAGATGGTAAGGAAGACTTAAATCAAGGAATCTGCAATAGGTACAGGGAACCCCCTCCATGAGGTCTTCAAGTGGGAGAGAGTGGTGGACTCAACCCCAACTCCAACTCCAATAAGAACTAGTGGAGATCTGTAATCGAGGAAGGGTCAGGGTAATGGAGCGGATATTACTAAAAGGAAGCATCAAGAACAAGGGGATTCTGGCTAAACTGACCTGACAGGATTATCTTATTACCCTGAAGATAGGCCACGGGGATGAGGTATCTAGGGTAATCAGATACCTCATCACAAGGATGAGGAAGATTGCTAAACTGGTTTATCAGGATTCCTGCTCCTGCTGGTTTCCACAGATACAGAGAGGTAAGCCCCAGATGGACCTACTCAAGTAAGAACTGCTTCTTTTTTAGGATAGGATAAACATTGCAAGATATTGTAGACATTAAAAAAAAACACCTTCAATCATTTCATTACTTGACAATTTTATATTGGGTTAGATCTATTCCATGCATGAAGAATTATGTAAATGAAAATGGTAAATCAGAAGAAAAGAAATCTATTAGGTCAAATGAAAGGGGAGTCAAAGAATTCAGTGGATGCAATATTCAACATATATCAAATTATTATTTAGCTGTTCATCAAACAACTAACAGTTGACACTGGACCAAAGATTTAGTTCCAAAGACTGATCTCTCTCATGTGACAAAAAAAGATTTTCCTAAGGCTCTCAAGGTATGTATGTCACTTCATGAATACTTCTATCTTGGAAAATTGTAATCTGGAAACAAATCTGACTTTTGGGGAGAAAATTTACCATGAGAAAGATAAATTGTCTTGAGAAGTAAGCCCTGAGCATGGTTACTATTTGTCTACTCAGTCACTCTTCTCCTTCCCAGAGGTTTAGCATCGAAAATTAACCTGCTCTTCCCACAGTCAGCAGAGTCCAACTAAATTGGAAATATATTGCTGATAGATACAGGCAATTCAAACGTGTAATTAATAAACTATTCTCCCAAATGAGGTATTGAAAACTACTTTTCTAAATATTATTTACTAAAAGTAATAACTTCCCAGTTTACCCAGAAGAATGCCATTTCTTTCTTAACAATCTTCTTTTATGTTTCTCTATATTGTACCTTAGTTTTTACCTTATTATTTTTCCATTTTTCTGATGATAATCCATTGGCTTCATGTCTACAATCACAAATACCTTCTGAATTTACTTCTGATTATCCTCTTGCTCTGTTATTTCTGGGTTTTAGTCATTATTTAAGTCATTCAGTCAACATCCATAAACATTTATAGAGTGTCTATTATGTAACAAATCCAGGTAAGGTGCTGGGAACCCAATATAGAACATGTCATGCCAAGTTCCTAAGCTCCTTGCAGCCAGGATGAATATATAAACAAAGAACTGAATGAGACAATTTCAAACGCTGGTAATAGGAGGTATAGGAACAAGATGATGTAATGAACAATTAGGCAAGGGATGGGAGAAAGTAATTTAGGTAGGATGATCTGGGAAGATCTCCACAGGGATGAAATTTGAACTAAATGCTGAAGGATAAAAAATACTCAGCTACAGAAGGTATTTGAAATACTATTTGAATGTAAAGGAAGCTAGATTGTCCAGAGTGGGGTGTGTGTGTATGTGTACATGTGTATGTGGTGACTGTAGACACTGACAGAGGCAAAAGGGGCCTTTTATTCGAGGTAAAACACTATGTTTGAAGATTTTTAAGCTTAAGAATGACACAACATCACTATTAGATTTTACATGGTCCTGGATGTTTTATGGATGTTTGTTATGTAAAGTTTCACAGTTCGCAATATATGTTTGCATTCATATTCTCATATGGTTCTCACTTCAGACTTGTGAAACAGTCCTTTTCATTTTTTAAAAAATTTTTCTTTTATTGTAGTGAGAACACCTAACATGAGATTGACCCTCTTAAAAGAGGTTTATGTGTATAATACAGTATTTTAAGTATAGGTAAAATGTTGTACAGCAGATGCCTTGACCTGATTTATCCTTCATAACTGAAACTTTATATGCATGGAATAGCAACCCTCTGTTCCCTTCTCCAGCGCTCGGCAACCACCATTTACTCTCTGCTTCTGTGAATTTGACTGTTATAGATACTTCATATAAGTAGAATCATGCAATATTGACAGCATAATATTCTCAAGGTTAATTCGTATTATCACATGTAACAGAATTTTCTTCCTTCTTAAGGTTGAATAATATTCCATTGCATGTATATAACACATTTTTTTGTTTGTTTGTTTTTGTTTCAGTACCAGGGATTAATCCCAGGGGTGCTTAACCATTGAGCCATATCCCAAGCCCATTTTATTTTTTTATTTTCGACAGGGTCTCCCTAAATTGCTTAGTGCCTTGCTATATTCCTGAGGCTGGCTTTGAACTTGCAATCCTCCTACCTCAATCTCCTGCACCAGCTGTACCAAGTTTTCTTTTTCTATTTACCTCATAATGGAGAATGAATATGGCTAATTTACCTCTATTTATCTCAAAATGGAGAATGAATGTGGCTAATTTACATGACAAAGGTCACATGCTAGAACAAAACCTAGGTGTTCGGACTCAAAAGTGTCAGGGTATTTTTGGTTTCATCATCACTTTCTTAGAAACACTTAATATTTTTTTGTTTCTACTACAATTTTAATTATCTAAATGAATTAATAGAAACTATATCTCAAATGTCTACTACTATACTAGAACCATGTTTGATATGTCAATGCAAAGTTATTCTTCTTGCTCATTGTAGCTGTAGCTATAGTCTTCTTGCAAAAAAAAACAAATATGTTTATAAGCATTATTGATGATATGGGCTAAGACAAAAAGCATTAAGAAAGTTTCCATAAAGTTTTAAAGTAATTTGTAAGGAGTTAGGACCTGGGTTGACTTTGGAAAATGAGTAGATATTAGGTAAGTAATGCCAAAGGAATGCATTTTGGGAGGCAAAAACAGACAAACAAAACAACAACAAACAAAACAACAACAAACAACCAGTAGTCACACCAAAGAATGCCTACAAGAAATTTTAACATCTCTATCCCTACACTCCCTAATCATAATACCCATGATTTCTCCACTAATCCTTGACAAATGGAGATGCAACATAAATAAAACCAATGTGCTAATTTTCAGATAAGTCTCCAACTTTGCAACCCTCAATCAGTACAATCAAATGGCTGTCCCAGATTCCCTTCTTTATAGAAGTTTTGGAACTGCTAATGAACAAGTAGGAATATGTGAAAACAAAGGAACTAAGTTTGGAATTTGAAAAATGCACTTGAGGATGGTGAGGCTGATGACATTGGTAAAGTAGAGGAAGAGTCTTGAGAGGGACAAGCTGGGCTATGCTTTGGGAATTTTCAGTGTGTAGTTGGGAGAATTTGGAATGCAACAGAGACTGAAATCACTTAAAGATCCACTGGTTAGGATGCAATCAACGGTGTAAAAAGGACCAATCAGAAGCATGTTATGGTTATATAGAGAATTTGAGAAGGACAGCCAGCTAACTATGCTGCTATTGGACATTCAGTTTTTCTGCAAGAAAAAAAGCTGTGCTGATTCATATACTTTATGGTGGTGATGGTGGACAGAGCTTAGAACTTGTTCCTTCACAACAGGCTCATTTTTATAAGGATTTTCTTTTAAACTTTAAAGGAACATTTTGCACCACAATAGATAATCCTTTATAATGTTTCTTAACCCAACTGGTATGAAAATAATTCGTTTTGCTTCAGGAGCACTGTGAATTCATTGCTTAGATTATAACCAAGTCTTATCAAGTTTTTCACTTCTTGCCAAAGTTTAAGAAGGAATTTTGCCTTTGAATTCAATGATGGACATTTGTTTTTCAAGAACCAGGACTGAAAGAACCCTTGTCCAAACACTAATAGGGTTTTTAAAATAAACCTTCTGTCTGTCTGTTTATTCTTTTATTTTAAAACTGTGCCTCATCATGCCCATACTGACCTTCATTTTTTAACTTGCAAAAAAACATGGTTCATGGTAGTGTGAGGTGAAGCAAGTGGATGGACACAGCTGTGGAAGCCATGTGAGAAGCAGCAATCTGTGCTAAAATCACCTGGGAGCTTTAGAAAACAGATTTCCAGAACTGGACCTCAGAAACCCCATCTCAGGAAGAAGTCTTGTGTGAATTCTAGAAATCTGTATTTACAAGAGCTTTGTAGACAATTTGTTGTGCTGATAGTCTTACAAAGTGGGGATGGCCAGCTACAAATTCTCATGTTGACAGTGCCCTGCAGAAGAAGCTGTTTCAAAGGTCTGGCTTTGGTTATGTGGAAAAGAAACTCCCCTTTCATATTTTTCTATGGTTTTGTTAAAACCATCCATCAGTCTAGAATCACACCAGGCTTTCTTTTTGGGAAAAATTGTACTCTTAATTTATGTATTTTTTCATTTATAAATATTTATTTAGCAAGACTTTTAAAATAGATACAATGGTCACTTCTAAGACACCACTTTTTCCATAAAGTTTATATTCCAGTTGGAGAAAATGAAAAGAAAGATAAATAAAAAAATAAAAGAGAGAAGAGAGAAGCATAGAACGGGTCTTAAGGAAACATACAGTTCAATCCCCCAGTATTGGGGATTGAACCCAGCAGTGCTTTACCCCTGAGCTACCTCACCAGCCCTTCATTTTTTTTTTCTTATTTTGAGACAGTCAACTAAGTTGCCTAGGTTGGGTTCTGCTGGGAGCCGTTAGCCAAGTAGGTATGACAATTTCCTTGCCAGCGTACCCCATGTTGCAGTGACATTGCATGTAGGTGACCTTGCTCAAGGACCAGGGCGGATTAGGGTGTTCCTGGTTTAGGATAATTGGGTTTAGGGCGTTCCAGTTTAGGGCGTTCCAGGTTTAAGATTATTCCTGCTGGGAATAGGGCGTATCCTGCTGCCTGAGTTCCCCTTGAGTTCTCACGGGATTCAGACAGTATTTTTTGGGAGACAGAAGCCCAGTGGGAGTGGATTTGGGCAGAGAACATGGATTTCCCCAGAACGTGATTGTAGACGGCTGGTGTGAGTTTGGGAATAAAGAGTTGCTGTTTGAATCTACAAGCTGTGTGGTGGCTCGTAATTGTGTGCCCAGCCAGACTGCGGCATTTGTGCCCAGCCAGACTGCGGCAGGGTTCAAACTTCAGATCATCTTGCCTCAGTCTCCCAAGTTGTTTGATTATAAGTGTGTGCCACCAAACCCAATCATGAGTATCTACTTTTAAAGATTTTTGCAGAAGTCTAGGTGAAAGAGTTAGCGCCATGTCCCAGAGTTGGAGACAGTCCTGCCTGCAGGGATGAAGGGAGAGGGTGATTACTTGAATCTGGAAAGAAACAAAATTCTGTGTGGTTGGCTATTTACAGAGGAGACCTTACACAGAGAAACACAGACACAGGCTGGGGAAAAAAAAAACTCATAGCACAAATATCTGATAAAGATGGATCTAGAATATTCAAAGAACTCTATGATTCAATAATGCATAGACAGATACTGATAAAAATGGAAAAATATTTAGCCAATAAGTAAATAAGAAGGTGCATTACATCATTACTCATCAGGGAAATGCAAATTGAAATAATTATTTACCGCTAGGATGGTGAATTTACAAAAAACAAGCAAACAAACAAACAAACAAAAACGACAATTGCACAAACATGAAGAAAGTAGAACCCAGTAGATGACTTGTGATAATGTAAAGTGATACAACCATTTGGAAAACAATTTGGCAGTTTTTTAGTTTCTTATAAAGGTATACAAAAACTTCCCAAAGACCCAGCAATTCCTCACTGAAGCATTTACCACATGACCCAAACAGAAAACTATGACCGTATACTTAACTTGAATGTTCATATTAATTTTTCTAATAATAGCCCAAAACTGAACACTACTCAAATGTCCCCCAACAGGGGAATCAATAATCTAGCTGTAGTACACCCAGAAATATAAAAATGAAAAAGAAAACTATTTATACATGAAATTCTATTCCATGGAGGAATTAAAAAAAATCCTGAGTGAAAATGTCAGACATTAAAAAAGAAAAAACAAAAAGGTCAGATGAAATCTTAATCCATAGGAGAGGATGTAGTAAAAGAAGATTGTGTAGATAGAGAAGAAAGTGAGTCCAATATTGATTCTTGAGTCCTCTGGTATTTTCAGGCCAATCATAAATGAAAGGAATTTGAGAAGGGGCAGGCAGAGGGTAGAGGAAAACCAGGAGAGAGTGATGTCATTCAAATCAAGAGGAGTGAGTTTCAAGATGGAAGAAGTGGTAATTTTGTCTGTTGCTGTTGAAAGTGCAAGTGAAATAAAGAAAAGGGTAGTGATCCTTAGGCAACAAAATGGAACAAACTAGGTGACCTAGATAACAGCTGTCTCCATGGAGGGCTAGAGACAGTGATGGCTACAGAGGTACCTTGAAAAGAGGAAGTGGAAATGGCAGCTCTCAGCATCACCAGCAAAGTGTTTTGTTTAAAGGACTACATACAAACAGAGTACTAGCTGATATTTGCTCATGTTTACCAGCCCATGTTTGTATACTGGAAATTATTTAGTTGAGAGAGAAAAAGTAGATGACCCAGAAGAAGAATGCAAAAGAAAATAGAATTGCAACAACTTTCTAGTTTCCCTTTGATTTATTGATAATCAGTGATTTGTAAGGGTTATCCCTCATATTCCAGGAAAACTGTAGTCTAAGGTTCTTTTGAAAACTGTGGTCTCAGGTAGTGTTGGAAGACTAATGTAATTTTATTTTCTGAAACATTCACAGTTCCGTCTAACATATATTGAGCAGGAAAAAAAATGCTATCTAATTATCTATCTATCTATCTTCATAAAATTTAAATTTAAAATGGTATTGTCCCAATCTACTCAGCATTTGGAGAGGGCCTTCTTTTACTGCATCATAAAATGGTAGTGAAGTGGAAGAACAAGTGGGACTATATGGAAGACAAAGTAGGAATGGCCAGGCTCACTTTATAATAGCCCACTCTCTTGAGCAACATACTAATCCCTCTTAATGACCTAATAACCTCCTCAGGTCATAGCAAATATCAATGTGAGTTTTGGAAAAGACAAACCATACTCAAACCCTAGTAATTATCAACTTTAAAGAAATTGCTTCCTAGGTGAATAATATTTAATTCTTCTAAAAAGACTTTGAATATATTGTGCCAAGAAACATCAAACTGTTATAAAACTGTTTATTTGAAAGCAAGTAAGACAGTCAGACAATGAATTAAAAACATGGGCTCTTAGGGACTAAGCAAAGACTGCTTTTCTCAAGGCAATAGGGAGAAAACCATAAAAAAGATAAGAGCTTATTAAACACAGGAGGCAGCCATGCTCTTGTATACAATGATATTAACAATTATCACTGGTATAATATTTATACAATGACCAAAATGCAATGAAACTGGAAATTAATAAATAAGTAAATGTTTAAAAGAGGAAAAGCAAGCAAAAGCTAATTGAAAAGATTAAATGACAAAAGAGAAAACACGGTGCACAAAGAAATGATAAATGTTTCTTAAAAATAATTTTGGTACTAAGGATTAAACCCTGGGAGCTCTACCATTCAGCTATATCCTCAATCCTTTTAATTCTTGTATTTGCGTTAGAGTCTCACTGATTTGCTTAGGGCCCCCATAAATTGTTGAGGCTGGTCTTGAACTTGTGATCCCCTGCCTCAGCCTCTTGAGTTGCTGGTATTACAAGCATGTGCCACCATGTGGCAGGATAATAAAACTATGAAAGGTATAACAAGTAAACCAGAAAAAGGAATCAATTTTAATTGACAAAAATGTGAAGTTATTCATAAAAGGAAATATAAATAGATGTAAAATGCAAAAAAATGTGGTAATCAAAGAAATACAAAATGAAAATGAAATATAAAGTGAACAAATTTTTAATAATCATTATATGCAAAACTAAGGGGAAAGATTTTATTTATTGCCAATGACATATAATTTGGGGTGGCATTTCTTTTTTTTAACACTTTATTTATTTGTTTGTTTATTTATTTATTTTTAGTTGTAGATGGACACAATACCTTTGTTTGTTTGTTTTATATGGTACTAGGGATTGAACCCAGTGCCCCACACATGATAGGCAAGCGCTGTACCACTGAGCCACAACCCCAGCCTCTGGGTGGCATTTCTTGTGGGACAAGTTGCTACTATTAATTAAAAGTTTTAAATGGGGGATAGTAGAGGATAGGAAAGGCAGCAGAATACAACAGACACTAGTATAGCAATATGTAAAACAGTGGATGTGTAACCGATGTGATGCTGCAATCTGTATACGGAGTAAAAATGGGAGTTCATAACCCACTTGAATCAAAGTGTGAAATATGATTTGTCAAGAACTATGTAATGTTTTGAACAACCAACAATAAAAATTAAAGAAAAAAAAGTTTTAAATGCCTTTAAATATTTACCCAATAAGGTAACTTCCAGGATTTTACTAGGGCAATAATCTCACATATTGATAATGATTTTATGAACAGAGGGAATATGCCATAAGAAAAGAAGAAGTAAATACTTCAAGCATTCTATAAAATGGTAGTAGTTATGTAAATCATCTTTTTTGTATTAATATAGTAGATTCTACATAGTCATTACAAAATTAAGCAGTGGTGAAATATGCCTGCTAAATTATGAAGCAGAAAAAGGCACTTTACAAAGACTACATTATTATTTCAATGTTTTTACATATGTTTAGGATAAAATAAAAACATACAACTAAATACATTAATTAATAATGGTTATCTATATATTATGGGGTACAATTAATTTTTACTTCAATTATGCTTTTCATATTTTTTCTCTAAAGTGACAATCATATTAAATACTACTTTAAAAACCAGCCAATTTTTATTTTTTGCAGTACTAGTGATTGAACCCAGGGGTTCTCTAGCACTGAGCTACATCCTCAGGATTTTTACTGTATTTTGAGACAGGGTCTTGTTAATAACTTGATCTTGAACTTTACATCCTCCTACCTTAGCCTCCTTAGCTGCTGGAAGATATACGCCAATATACCTTGCTCTGTGTATCTGTTTTTTAATCTAGTCCCTCAAAATAACTATTAAGAGAGGGGGAAAAACTCACAAAAATACAGAGTTGGAAAATAATAAGGAAAAAATACTCTTAGCCTTAACTTTACTGTAGTCATAGATGTTTTCACATTCCAAATAAAGGGGTGAAAATAAACTTTTCATTTAGAAGTGGGCCACAGGCACATATCTATAATCCCATCAACTCAGGAGGCTGAGTTGGAGACCAGTCTGGGCAATTTAGTAAGACCCTATCTCAAAACTTTAAAAAAGGACTATGGATGTACCTCAGTGGAAAAGCACTCCTGGGTTCAAGCCTCAATACTAAAACCATAAAAGGGTGGTAACAACATGTTCTTAAGAGAGCAGAAATTAAGAAATAGTAAAATTGAATTAGGAAGACCTCAGACATAATATACTTGATAAAAATCTTCTTAGAAAATAACTGAAATAAAAAATTGTAGCAAATCTGTAAAGAAAAAAATATATAAAGAATAAATTTAAATTTACAAAATTTAAATCTGTATATCATGTAATCAAAATTTGTGTATGTTTGTGTATATATGCAAAACTTGAAAGTATTCACATTTCTTTTTTCAGTGTTGGTATTACAAGTGATTCTATTGTCTTATCTATATACTTTCAATTATCTTACAAGGTTAAGCATTACAATTATGAAAATTATAACAACCTGATAAAATATTTCAAATACAAATTATAAGTAAGTACTACTCATAATTATAATAATAAATTTAAAGTCCTCAAAGAAATAAAAATCTACAGAAAATATAGATGATCAAAATGTTAAGCATTATAAATTGAGAATTATCAATAATAGATATTAATTTCTTAATGGTATTTTTGTCTGATGTTAACTTATGGATAATTAAAGAGTCTTTTCTTTGACTTGAATTTTAATATTTTGTACAATGGACACATACCACTTTTTATTAAAAGGAAGTTAGTTTTTTTTGATCCAATAAGAAGAATGAATAAATAGTGTGATTTCATTAAAACAGCAAAAACACTGTCAATATTCTGCCCATTTCCCCCACAACTTTATGTGTACAGTTAGCATTGATGGTGTAGTTTCTCAATTTTTCAAGAAATAAAACTGTCCTACTCTATATATAAACAGTCTCACAGAGGAGTAAAAGGTATGATGACATACAATTCCTTTTTAACAAGTGAAACTTTACTAATGTAAATCTCCAGTTCACAGCATAAATCACACCTGAAATGTAACTTTCCTTTGCTCTTTCTTCCTTTTTTGTTCAGGATAGCAATGTTTCATTTCCATCTTTCCCTGGTTTGAGACCAGATTCTAGGGAATTTACTGTTTTCCACAGTGTCACAGTGACCGTTTGAAGTTCACTGTTTAATTCATTCATTGACTCCTCCTCTGCTGCATGCCAGGCGGCCATAGACATGTCCATCACTCCTTTGAGCAATGAGGTTGTATGTATGGCCATGCCTCTTCCCCATCTGTCAGATTTTTCAGATTTTTCTGCATTTTTTGGTTCTTTCTGCCACTCTCAAGCTGCTCCTATGTGTATGGAAATGATTCCACTCTTCTGGAGTCTCACTGTCTCTCCAGGAGACCCTGATACCCTGAATGTCTCAGGTTACAAATCAGTCTACAGTTTCTATCTTCTGCCTGGGGCATGGTTCAGGGAATAGCATAATCAGTCACTCTTTCTGAAATCTACTGATATTTCACTTGATAATTCTCTTTCCAACTATCAATTTTCTTTAAATTAGAGAATTGTTTTCATAATCTAGGTGGAAAAGTCTTGCTACTAATAGTAAACTTTCCTTCTCCTAAAAGAATGCAATTTTTTTCTCTCTCTCTTTTTAGCTATATCTTGCCTTTTCTCAGGCAGAGAGCACAGATGGCCTGGATGCATGTATGTGGGAGATGGCTAAGGGAAATAATGAGAGAATAAATTTTTCCTATTTCAAAAATAGTTCTGATACAAAATTGTTAACTGAGGTAGCACACATAGAAAAATGTAACAGACATCACTTAGGGTTGCTGCCTGACTCCAATTTCTCCTTCTCAAAGCAACTTTGTCAATACACAGTGGTTGCTGTCAACAGTCATGACTGCGTTAAGCAACCCTGTTCCCTACTACAGTCAGAAGGTACTTGACTCAAATGGGGCCAGTCAGATTTTATGCCAGGAATGTAAATGAGAGACTTATCAACTTAGAAAGTGAAAATTATTGTCCCTGTGTTGTATCAATGGAAGTACCACAGGGGCAAGATCTTGAGGTTCTGCTGCGCCACCTTAGCACTGCCCTGATATCCCTTTGTCAAGCCTTAGTTTTTAAGTTCTATTTTAAGTTCTGTGAGGTGCTCCAGAATACTATCAATTAATTTCCTTTTTTGCTTATGCAAGTATCGGTTTCTATTATTTGCCAGATAACAACATTAACACACAATCATACTATCAACTCATATCTGAATACAGATTAGAAAATCTTAAAGGAAATATTATAGAATGTAACTCAGCCATAGACTAATTGGGGATTTGAAGTTAACTTGTCAGTTTAGTGATGCTTGATTTATTCTCTACTCAGGCGTCATAAAATGATGTAAGATCATAAACATACATAAGGAAAAAAATCAGCAATGTTACTAGAAAATAGGGACCACCAAACACTAAAATCAGAACAATTTTAATGACCATATCAGCAATGAGGATAAATAGAAAATTTAATTTTTGGAGTTTCACACTGACTCTATGAACCAGTACAATATGAAGAGTGAACAGCAAAGCTGGAAAGGAAACATGTTAGTATTTCATTGCAGCCTCAAATACCCAGCATTCACCAAATAGAAAGCTAAGCATGTGCTCCCAACTGCTAGCGCAGTCCTCAGAGCCAGCCATAACTGTGACTTCTTCCACTCTTGTTAGCCTCATCCACTTAGATCTTTCTAGAACAATATAACTGTCATTATTCAATGAGGTGGCTTGGCAGAGAATGTGGCGGGGGTGTGTGTATTCCCGTTCCAGAATGCATGGTCAGTATAGCAGTTAGAGACAGGGGCAGGCTAGAGTGTGGAGGAAACCACTCTGGGGAATGAATGTAGGTTTTCCCTTCAAATGCCTCTCAAACAACTGCAGGTGGCCTTGAAATCAGTAGCAGAGTTAGGAACCTGACAAAAAAGGAACTGGCAAAGATCCCATTGCATTGTAGCTAGCATACTCCAACTGTGAAAATGAACAAAAGGATAAACACAACAGAACCAGGGAGATGCAAATTGATTTATTTCTGCAAGTCTCCTCAAGAGGGAGAGAGGCTATGAAGAACTTTATATTCACACTGTATGATGGCTGAAACTCAGTATGACCATATGATTTATTTTCTAAACTGGATCAATTTGAGGTAAAAGGGAGTCACTCAGTATGTCAGAAAAAGAGGTATGGTCTAGCATACTAGGACATACAGTCACTCTATCAAGACTGTGCCTGATGGAGTATCCCCAGTAAAAATCTTTCAGAGAAATTAGACTGGACCTATTGAAAAGAAGTGGCAAAGTTAAAGGAGAAGTTACACATGATGACATTATCTAAGAAAACTCATAGTTGAGAAGTCTACAAAAAGACACAGGAAAACATAACTTCCACGAAATGAATACAAAACAGGAGCACACAGGACAAGTTGGAGGCAGATAAGGAAAGTGAGTTGGATGTTTCAAGCTTCTTTGGCAAGAAGAGTTGCTTCCTGCTTGGCATCAGGGCTGAAAATGGATACTCCATTGTTCAACACCATTTTACTTCCTCTAAACACAATTACGTATTCCCTGGCAGCGGACTTTTAGGGTGTGAACTTTCCAGTTTGATATCCAATATTCTGTGGTTTGCACAGGCACATGGAATAGCTAAGATTTAGGGTAATGGTGTAACACAGAGACTAAAAGCAAAGCAAGGCTTTAAAGAAATCACAACCAACTCAGAGTTATACTCTTCAGCTGACTCTGAAAGCTGCCCAGCTCAGCAAGTTTCTCCGTCTTTGTAATTTCAGTCTGCTGCATAAAAAGGGAAACATCCTCTCATATAGGGGAAGGTCTCTGATGAAAATGATCCGCAAACAAAACAGGAAAAGTATGTTCTTAAGGTGATTCAAGTGAAAATAACATTTCAAAAAAGACTGAACTAAAGATAATAGTTTGAGAAAAGAATACTGTTTTTTTTCCTGAAAATAATTAATTCTCATCCAAGGAGATGTTCTGTAGAATCCCACAAAAGATGATTATGGTGGCCTATAGCTGAGGAGAACGAAAAGAGAAATAATTATAATATTAATAACAACAAAACATCATGCATTGAGTGCTTATCATGTGTCAAGCGCTGCACTCAAATTTCGGTGCTTCATTGCTCACTGCAATGGTGAGAAGCCATAATATCTGCAGTTTACAAATGAGGAGACATGAAACAACCTGCCCAAATTTGAACTGCCAGTGAATAGTACAGCTGGTTTGAATTCACATGCAGCCAATCAGAAAGGCATATACTTGTCACGCCAAACTTCCTAAAGAGTGCCATCTCAGACAAGTATCTGAACAGAAACTTCTTAAAGCCCACAATGTGAAGAAGCCCCAAAGGTACACACTGACTACATGAGGCTGGGATCTCTGTAGTAGGCATTACTGGACACTGTGTGGATAACTTCTAACTGGAAAATTGTTACTATTGGTATATAATTCCAAAAGCAATGTGCACTTTATGTCAGTAAATTGGAATACTATTTATAGCAAATATAATTAACCCACTGCATGTTCATTGCTAGCTGGCTTTATGCAGAGAAAGATCATTTTATGAGATCTTATTTTTTTAAATATACATTTTTTTGGAGTCTAATTCTAAATGTTAAAATATTCTTAAGCAACTGTCAAACAGTAGGTTTAATATCTAACTCAGAGAGAGGGTAAAACTTCCTTTTTATTCAATGTAAAAAAAATTAAATAGTTTTCAAATTCTGCATGGAAAAATGGCTTTTCTTTATGTAATTTTCTTTACATTTAACACTTAGATAATTGAACAAAACATATATAGACATTTTATGTATTAGAGAAAGCCAAGGTTTAAAATGCCAATCCATGGAAAATGAATGTGCTCTTACTCTGTCAACTTAATATATTAAAGGTATATTATTCTGACTATATTATACATCCCCAGAAATGTGTTTACATAGAGGAGTGTAAGGAATGATAAAGGTCATTTGGCAGTATGGCCTCTTCCTTAATTTGGTGATGGGAGGCTGCAAGAACTGAGGTTCTCACGAGCAGCAGAAATATGGCAATCCTCCCTGGAGTTGTGCAGACTAGAAGCAGATGTGGCACAAGCCTCCTCACTCAGCTTCTGCGAGCCTGCTTCACTGTTGACTTGCAGTACATCCATGATGGGGATTTCCTGAGCTAAGAAGATCATGAGGTAAAACAAACAGGGGTCTTTCTTTCAACATATTAAACAAAAATGTATAACTTGATAGAGTAGCTGAAAGTCAAGGTCATTCGCTTTTAAAAATGTGGCCTTTTGAATTGAAGGTGGATTTGAACATCTGGAAATATTTTTGAAAATAAGTCACTCCTCAACTGAATCATTAAATGGCAATTCTTTGGCAAATGTTCTATCTTAGAATTATTTAGAAATGAACTTCTGGCAAACCATGAAGTTAATGCTCTCCTATGAGATCAGCACATAATTTGTTGTATTCTTAGGATTATTTTGCTTGAACTATTTCAAGAGTTTTGCCTAGCAGGAAATGAGTTTAGGGTAAAGTGGAGATGACAGGCACTGCAGTTTCTCATAGTAGATTTTTCAATCAATTTTCAGTTGAATAATTGTCTGAAGTTATGAAATTTTACAGGAAATTATCTTTACATTCTTGGTTAGGAATCTTATTCCCACAAAACCACAAAGTAAAAAATCTGTGAAAATCATGTATGATGGAAGTAGTGAAACTCTACAAACAGAAACAGGAAAACAGTAGAGTGAAATTAAATACATATACTCATCTATTTGAAAGAAAAGTGTGTGTCAGGATCTCACAGGATGGTAACCACTTTGCAGGAAAAAAAGAAAAAAAAATTAATAAGAAAAAAGAGTTTTATTTTGTGAATTTTCATTATCTTTCTGTAAATCTTTAGGTATATAAATTCATCAACCACTATGTTTATGATAAAAGGCCAACTTTCTCTGTGTGTGTGTGTGTGTGTGTGTGTATGTTTTTGAGTATATGTTTTCTTTGTGAAATAAATGCTTTGACCAATACGAAAATTACTCATAAGATCAACTATTTTTTTTTTTTTTTTGGTGAGGGGGTGAGTAAAAGACAATCATTACCAAATGATACTAACTGTAAGAATAATGATGCAACAACAACAACAAAAATATACCAGTGAAAAGGTATTTGTAAACAAATAAATCAAGGGACTTGTAAGAGGTACTGAAGAAAATTTTATTAACTTTATATTGTTTGTTTATTTTTTTATTCATAACCCTTTAGTGGGCCTTAGTAGTTCTCTTTAGATGAGAACTCTCTTAGTAAAAGATGGCAGGCGGTCTTCCTCTATCAACTCTGAAGAAATTCCTCACAGTCTAAAGTCCCCTTCCGGATAGAACCTTCAACAGGAAGAACACTGATTGCTACCAGCCATATGCACAACAATCTAACTGTAGAGAAGAGTTTGATTTTATTTGTGTTCATAAGAATGTCTGTATTCTAAAATTCAAATATTATTGCAACAATTTGATTGGCTTTGCTCCTCACAATTGCTGGGATTTAAGCGAGGTCATCTGGAAATTCAGAGAAAGAATGCCAAGTAGTGATTTTACCTCAGCAAGCTTCTACATCTTTCCCAGGTGTCTTATTACAACCAAGGCAAAAATATATTTTCATACATTCAAATGTGTTTTTTTAAGCCCTTTAAAAGGTATTGTCATTTGTTTTACTTGGGCTGATTTCCTTTGTCTTCTTATCTGCTATCTCCTTGATAATCTTGGCCAATAGAAATACTCACTAGCATTTTTTTTTTAGTGAATAGAAATATATTTTTTTTAGTGAATAGAAATATTCACTAGCATTTTTGAATATGTAAGCAAAGGATAAGAAAACTACTATAATTTGAGAATTAAATTTAGCCAAGTCCAAAAAGATAATACAATCAATATATAGTTTTCATTTTAATATTTAAAAAGAATCTTTTTTTAAAGAGAGAGAGAGAGAGAGATGAGAGAGAGAATTTTTTAATATTTATTTTTTAGTTTTTGTTGGACACAACATCTTTTTAAAAAAATTTTACTTTTATGTGGTGCTGAGGGTTGAACCCAGCGCCCCACGCACGCCAGGTGAGCGCATTACTGCTTGAGCCACATCCCCAGCCCTTAAAAAAATCTTGAAGGATACAAAGCATTTTCCTGACTGTATTCTTTGGAAAATATTGCCATATAAATTTTGCATTCAATGACTATTTGTATTAAGTCTGTTGTTGGCAAAGGTGGACATATCAGTGTACAACACAGGTAAAACTTCTGTTCTCCTGATTTTTTGTGAAGATAGAATGAAAAACAGTAAACAAAATATACAGGAGGGTCAATGAAGATATCGAGAAAAGTTATGAAAATGGTGACATAGAGGAAAGGTGTTCATTTCCAGGACAGCCCTGCAAGTTCTGATAGGGAGGTGACATCTGAATAAAATTGTGAGGGATGTGAGGAAGTGAACCAATTAGAGAAAGAGCATTTAAGAAATGAAAACAGCAGTTACAAATGCCTGAGGCAAATGTAAGAATGTGTATTCAGAGAAATTTTTATCAATTCAAAGGAATAGATGTTTAAAAAGGAGGAAAAAAGAAACAGAAGCAAACTGAAAATGTAAAATGATATGAGAGAAATAAAGCTTTTTTGTGACAATATTATGATCCAGGGAAGACCAGGCAACTGGTGTGTAAGAAAAGGAAAGACAAGGAAGATCCTAGAAAATACAAGATATTTTCATTTGCTAAATTCCTACATTATCTATAAGACAATATATTTATGGATTATTTAGGATTAAATTAGATCTATGCTAATTAAAATTTCCTCAGATTACCAAGAAGATAAAATTATTTGGGAATGGTACCAAACGAGGTAGAAATGAAGTGGCTGGAAAAGAAAGACAAAAAGGAAGAAAAATCAGTGTAGAACTTGTTAATGAACAGGTTGGAGGGGTGCACAACTAAGGCTCAGTCGACTGGGAACACTCCTTTCACAGAGCATAGTCACAGACAAAGGGGACTGGGGCATTTGATTGTTGAATTTTGTCCACCTTGGGTTGAGAGTTCCTTTGGGTATTTTACCTTCTGCCTCTTGGGTTCTGATGAACAGGCCTTCCCCAACTTCAGGGAAAGCTCTGGGGAAAGAAGGTGGAAAGACACCTGGCAAAAGGCTGAAGCATGGCAGTAGACCAAGGAGATGCTTTTTGTGGCAAAAAGCATCTCCTTGGTCTACTGGGATGATGGGAAGCCATCCCAGGCTGAGAACAGTTTCATAGGACTTTCTGCTCAGAGAAGATAGACAATTTTTAACACATAAACTAACAATAAAACAGACAATGTAATTGTATATTATAAAAATTCAGAAGAACAACTTCTCTCTCCTGAGCAATAGCCAATATGCAGTAAAGGGGCACCACAATTAGCACCCCTTAATTTTAATTTTGTGCACAGAAATTTGGAATTTGTTTAAAATCAAGAATAACTCTGTGAAGATCAAACTTCTATGTCACAAAGATTAGAGAAAAAAAAATTGCTTTAAAGGCTTCCAAGGAATTTCAGTTAGATTCAAGTTAGCTTTGAATAGTGTCAGATTTCTCCACTGTCTCAATACAAGATCCTTAAAAAATCTACCTAATGCACCTGAATGTGTCATTGTCATGGGTGAATTTAGTTACTGGTTAATGTTGGAAGATACTGGGTTCAGTTCTCACTCTTATCTCTGTCTACCGTCACAGTTGGTGACATCTCCCTCTGCGAGGTGCTATAGATTCCATCACTGCCTGCTGCTGTCCACATCCTAGAGCCTGCCCCCTAGCATGTCTCCTGACCTGGAGGACTGCAGGAGGACTGTAGATACCTGTATAACTGCCTATTTGACAGCTCCATTTGGATATTTCATGATCAATATTCATAAAATTGAAATCCTGAACACTTTTCCCCCAATCTGTTGTATTCATTTCTGTCTATTGTAATGGTGATGACATCCATGGCAAGTCTGCGGACTCCTCTGTCCTTCACACCTTCAGCCAATCCACAGGACTGCTGGTTCTGCTTTCCATTTAGTCCAGAATCTGTCCACTGCTCAGCACCTTCAGTGCCATGCCACACAGTGTTCAAATGGAGGCCTGTGTGCATATGTACATACATGCCTAAATATTTAAAAGTTATAAATCAAATCAAAAACTATTTAGAAATGTTCTTTCCTCTTTCTTGGACAAATATGCCTTTCTAATGATATAAAGGGCCAGGTTCCATATTTCTGGAACTACTTGAATTTCCCTGAGAGAATGTGTCATTGAATGTAGAGGGTGATGAGGACAGCCCCCATTTACTTCTTACCCCTTCCTGTCCCTGGGTACAGACACCCTTGCTTACACATTCAAACTCCACACACCTTCCACATGGTTGCTCCGGAGCTACTCAGGAATCTTGGTTTGTATACCAATTGCATAGTCTTCCGTGTATTATAATCATTGTTTCTCTCATCTTCTTTCACTTTATCAGTTTACTGTATTTCTGTTTCTTCTTTCATTCTTTTTAAAATATTCATTCTTATGGGTAGATCACAATTTCTCTGAAAGTTACATATTCTTGTCTTCTTCTTCTTATATTTACATCTGGTTTTTTTTCTTGCTTTCACATAAGCTTTTATTTTCCTATCATTGTTTCAAGATTATTATTATTTCACAATAACTAAAGAACATTAGCATGTTCTTGTGGTAGGTAAGTGTCGTCCAGGGATTTTGGTTCTGGGTGATATATTTATATTCCTAATCTTTGGTATGCATGCAAAGAACCCCACATTATGGGGTGTGAGTAGCCCATAAGTTCCAAGCAAAACTTGTCAGTGCAGCGGTGGTGATACACTCTGCTCTGACTGGGCCCCAGCCCTCAATATCCAAAAATTATCTCCTGGGATGAGCCCACTGAAGGTAAGTGAGAGATTGCTGGGGCCATAGGTAGAATACTCCCATCTATTATCCCTGGTACTTTCAGCCCTCTTCTACTCAGGGATCCATTCTCTTCTGTCCTCAACACCTAAATTGGTATCCAACCATCTCCTCTCCCCTATCTTATTTTATTTGCTTATTTTAGGTACAGAGCATTGCCCTGAATTTATAAACTGCTGTACCTCTCCTGGAATCTCTGGAGGTGGGTTGTTGGGAAAGAGGTGGGTATCTCTATTTTATGTATCTCCCAAACAAATGTTTAATGTATTGAAGACATGTGCTCTAAAATATATTAGGAATAAAACTTGAATAAGTAATTCCTCCAAACGACTATTGCCAGTGGGGGAACTGAATTTTATTACTCAGAAATTCTTCCTGGTAATACTGATAAATGCTACCCTTCAGTGGATCATTGAGGATGTGCATGTACAAAGAGTTACAAGTCTTTAAGTTTAGTCACTAAATCAAGAGTTAAAATCAACACACCTACCACGTTGTACAACTGTCTTGATTGGCAGCATCCTCCCAATTATTGGAACCACAGCTTGGGAGATCCCAGCAGGCACTGTCAGATAAGTGACACCTCTTAAAGAATGTTGTTCTTACCAAGTTGCTTAGCATGGGTGTGCCACACATTAAAACAGAGTACCAAAACAATAGTGGTTTAACTAAAGTGGCAAATACCATGCAGCATTGATAACAAAAGTGTTGAAATGAACAAAGTACCTCCTTATTGTGAGGCATGGACTTTTCTCTTTGTCAACTGTATAAATGAAAAAATAACACAGGAAACAGAATCTATTGCAAACATTAGAAAAAATTTTGTGTTGTAATGTATTATGATAACTAAACAGAGAGAAATTTATTAGAAATGCTCACTATTGAGACCAATTTATCTCTGGAGTGACCATGTGCATTGGTGGACCCTCAACTGAGCAAAAAAGAGAGAATAGGCACCTCAGGTCAGATACCACATAAAGGGTCATGCTGGAGACAGCTCCTGAGGGCTAGCAGCACCAATTATTAAATTGCAGAAATTTTAGTGATCTGGTTGTTAAACCTGCTTATATATTGAAATCAGCCATAGTAAGAATATTTACATCACAGAAATTAGCAAATGCTACAAATAAGGGTTGTTGTTATTTAAATTCAGTATACTTATTATACTGTTGTGCCACATTTGAGGAGGAGGAATGCAAAGGTAACAGAATCATTACAGAATGATCACACTTCTCAGGAAGTAAGAGAAATTATTCAGTATGTAACAAAATACCATGAACATTTAAAAAAGTTGGCTGGTAACACGTTTTAATAGATGAATCTGGGGATTCATTTCATAAAGTTGAATTGGATTATGAAATGTTAGCCTGCATATTTTTATAATTATTATTTCAAATTATGGTAATAATAGTGGCATAAGAATTAACTAGTCAACATTTGGTTTCCTGTATTTCAGAAAAACTTTCCATGAATGCTTAATGTGCTCTCAAATGACATACAGTAGAGAAGCAGCAGAAAAGAAGTAGGCCATAAAATTGCTCCCGTGTATTAGAAGAAGAAGTCTGTCAGCAGCCTTGTAGGAAGTACTAGTCATCTTCTATGTTCAAACTTAGCAAATGGAGAGGAGAGCACTGACAGAATGTACCGGTAGGCCAGGTTAGGTAACCAAGGAAAGAACAAGCCCCACTAGTAGCTTCCCAACTGAGATGTGAATCAGTGAAAGGTGGGGATATGCTCCTATGACTCACCTGAGGTGTGGTAAAGTAGCATCCCAAGTGGCTAAGAGCAAAGTCTGATTCAACATGGAGAGAAAACATAGACACGACAGCACATATAGGGGCTTTTCCCACTCATCTCACAAATGATGCTGGTCAAATAGATCCAGACACCAAAAAGCCAATACTCAGAGGAAAGTTGTCACCAATAACATAAGGGATTGAAAGAACTAGATTAATTGACTTCATAATATCAAGAAGGATCCTAGGCCTGCCAACCCAGATGGAGATGCAGAATAATTACCTGATCAAAAAAGACATCTGAGACTTAGTAAAGGTCAGAGTCACAATCCAAGGGCAAATGTAAGAAAAGTGAAGTTAATTATTCAAACCATTTTATTCCTGCCAGAAATCTCTACATATCTATGTATCAAGTAATGCCTGAAAGAATAGTCCCCTTATTGTGAAAACAAAACAAAATAGAAAACAAAAACAAGATGTAGTAAGGGACTGGAGCAAAAATAGCAACTGCAGATGTGAGAGAGATGTATGGAGAAGACTTTACATAACCCCTTACTCTGGTCAGTTATCACTGCTTGGGTTAGTGCTGCTTTCCTGGCTAATGAAGAGTCTTATTTTGACTACAAGTGTTTAATATCTGTAGTTTGCAACTTCTGTGCCAGAGCTGCTATAGGTTTTCTCTCTGCTTTTTAAAGATTTTATTGTAAAAGGATTTAAAAGAACAAATATAATGCTGTTTGCTGCTCCAACATATTTCCAGGAAATTAACTATGAATTGTATATGCTAAGAAATAATAAACCAATTGAAAAGGCAGAAAGGTGTCACCCTGTGATGGAGGTGAAAGTATTACCATGCCATTAATTTAACAAATTATTATGAAGCATCTTGTACTATGCCAGGTACTAGAGTTACATGAATGAATGAAATATATTTACTATTCTCAAGGGACTTGGAGACTTCTGAGGGAGACACTTTAAAAGCTCATTATATTACAGGTTAGTAAGTACAGAGATAAAGATATGCATACTATGACAAAGTACAATGCATATTTACCTAATACACGTTTGCATATAGGAAGCCAGGTTGACTCAACTGTAGAATATTCTGGTAATTAGGTATGGAGAAAAGAAACTATTTAATAACACATTTATATAGAAAACAAACTAAGGGATTTTTAAAAGTTTACAAATTCATCATGGGAATACAGACAAGATCTTCCTTCAGTACATAGAATTGGGAAGGGTGTCCTAAGGGAACTGACATTTTTGTTGGATCTTAAAGCAGGAGTTGGCTAGAGTAGTGTGTTGGGGTTAGGGTTATAGCCAGAAGAAAGGATTAAAATAGAAATGGCATGGAAAGTGTGAGGACCATGAGCAGTTCAGTTCCATACCTTCAAATTCAAGACATGAAACACAATGGAAAGCTGGAGATGGGGATGGGGACAGCAGGTAGTTCCCTGTACTCTCTTGTGATGTACTCAGACATAATATACTTATTTTGTTTATTTTTATGTGATGCTGAGGATCGAACCCAGGGTCTCACATGTGCGGAGCAGGTGCTCTACTGCTGAGCCACAAGCCCAGCCCTCACATTTTAGTTTTAGGTGAGTACTCAAACACAGTGTGAAGGACAGATGGAAGGAGGCTAATGCTTGAGAACTAGAAATTATTTTGGAAACTTGTTTGGGTAGAATAATACCAGAGTAATAGAAGTAGATATGGAAATAAGACAACTGGAGAAATACTTGTAAATATTTGTAAAGTAAAATTGCAAGATTTGCAGTAAATCGATAAGTAGAAAAGATGATAGAAAAGACAAAACTTCCAGTTTTGAGTTTGATAACTGGTGGCAGCTCCTATCAGCTGGAGAAAAGTAAAGAAGAAGCATAAAATTCAAGAGGTAGATGGTGATTTTATCCAAGCCACCAAAGGATCATATAGTTATGATGCTCAGGATACAATTAGGCATGAATCTATGAAGATTGAGAAAAGGTGGAACTAGAGATAAAGATTTGAGAGTCATCAGAAATAGGTGCTTTGGAATCTAAGAAGAGATCATGATATTAATTAAGGAGAGTGTGCAGAACAGATGAGCAGGGATGCAAGAATGTTGTGTCTGAGCCAAAAAGAAAGAGAGTGAGAGAGAAGCCCTTGAAGCCAAACAAAGGAGAGAAGATCCAGAAGTGAGGTCAAATAACATATGAAAGAGGACTTGACTGTGGAAGAAGGTGCCATACAATACGTGAAGGAAATATCTAAGGACATGGGCTTTATTTAAGAACTTTGTTGTCTAATCTGCAAGAAAATAGGAACACAGTGGATCAACGTAAGGTTACGGAAAGACATTTGGAGGTAATATTGCCTTATGCTCTCAATTTCTTTGAAGAGATAGGATGCAAAATAACCTGCTAAAACTTGTGAGGGGTGGTTGAGGAGGAATCTGGAGAAAAATAAGAAAATTATTGAATACATAAAATTTTTACTTGTCAATTTAAACATATTATAAATTAACATTGTCAATTGAAAATTATAAAATATAATTTTTATATGTATGATAAAAGAAGTTTCAGACTAAAGATGATTAGAATTAAATAAAATTGTAAGGCCAGCTGCATTTTGGTAACATGAATTTTTAGTGGACAATTTTTTAGTGCTATGTGATTATTTTTCCCAAGCCAGTAACAAGTCACTCAGATTTGGAATCAAGAATGCAGACTTGAACATGGGTATAAGGCTTAATTCTACTGGGTTGGTGTTGAGGAAAGTTGAGAATGTTAAGGATATAGATGAAGAAGGAAGAAAGGCCAGGCCAGACCTAATAGACTATGATAAGGATTATAATTAAAGGGCCCTTGCCTCCACTTTTTAACTGGCTGTGTTTATTGGAAATATTTCCTTCCTGCACATTCATTTGTCTTCCACATCTTCAACTTAACATAAATTCCCCATAGTTGAGTCATAACTAAGAACTCACTAATATTTATTTCATTATTTTTTATCTGTGATTATTTTTCTTTTATCTGGGGTCAGCTCCCAAACACTAAATTACCTGACACTTAACTAAGTTGATTATATCTTCTCCTCCAAAACAAGTTTCTTAAGAAGTGGCTAATGCATTCAACCAGACAGAACCGAATTAAGAACATAAAAGGTGTTTTATCCTATATTATAATAATTTAATTCAGGCTACTTCATGTTTTATGAGCTATGGTTACCTAACATGTAACAGTCTACTTGGCTTAACTCCTCCTATGAAAGAAATTTAAAAAAAAATTACTTTGAGGTCAGCAATTCCTTTTGCTTTTCAGTCCTTAAATCAAAGTCTGGGTAAAGTTCAAAGCGCCAGTCGCTAGGTAAGGGAGTGAAACAAGTTCAGTTAAACAGGTGACTAAGTAAATCTCTAGATGCTAAAGATTTCTGGACACAAGTAAAAGACTTTTCAGATCTCAATCCTAAGGTGATGGCTTTTGTCCATGTATGTGAGAAAAAATATGGGCCTAGGAAGAGCTTTGCTACTGAAAATATTGCTCTAATTAATTCAGAAATTCACCGAAAAGGAGATATTTTAAAAATGTGAATATTTTCTAGTAATTTTAACCTTGGCTTTAATGCCACTCCTACATTAATAAGCTTTCTTTTTTCTAATGACTGTTTAGCCATCATGTCATAGGACATGAACAACTCAATGTGGGAGTTTGTTGTTTTTCTATTGCTAATTCACTCTTTAAAAAAAAAAAAGTGATTTGGATCTATGAAAGAACAAAGCTGAATCATTAGAAGTTAAAATGGCATTGAACTTTTTACAATCCAATGGCCTCAGTGCCCTGCCTAGATTACGAAGTGGTCTCAAACTCTCTTTCTTTCCTATACCCCTTGCTTTGCATGAGACAAGAGCTACACAGCAGCCTTCATCCTGCTGGCAAAAATAGGACCATGGGTAAAAATTCTAAATATTAGAACACTGTATTCCTGTACCATTAGTATTTCTGTACTCCTAATACTTTGTTCCCTTGCCTAGCAATGAGGCAGCTTTTAGTCTACTAGCTTCTTATGTCTTGAGCTACATTTCAGTTGTTAGTATCTACCTGATTGCTGAACCAGGTACCGAAGCATGTCCACTCAGGGTTAACCACTCCTTCTTTTAGCAATGTTTTGATCAGTTAGTCCCTGAAGTCTAGTGCTTGTTCTGGCCAACTTGGGTAGAGACATAGATATAAATTATTCAGGTCTTCTCCTGGTTAAAAATTCATTCATTCATTTTTGCAAACATTTATTTATTTTGCACCAGTTTTGTGCTAAACAATGTGCTAAGCCTGTATATGGAAAGATACATGGACACTGGTCTCTGCATTGGAAGGTCTTTTAGGGGGCAGATATTATAGCGACAATAATTCATATTTGCATTTGTGAGAGCAATCTGATGATCCCGGAGAAGGCAGCTGAATCTTTTCTGATGATCCAACACAGGATTTGTGTGGAGTTTTCGGGGAGATTTGAGTACATTGATCTAGGCAAGGAAGTAAGTGGGAAACAGACATACAGCTCCCTGCATAGTTGTGAGCTCCACTTCCTTGGAGTTCAGCACATCAATTAGAAGTGGTAATGCCTTGACATAAGCATCTATTGGAAGTAAAACTATAGCTTATTCTTTAAAAATAATGATCAGAATAGAAAAATGAAAAAACAAGTTTTGGAATGCTATTTTGACTTGCATAATCATGGAAAAACAAAAGATTTCAGAACAGTGTTCTGTCATGTTTCTTTAATGACTCAGCCTTGTTTATAAAGAATACTCAAGATACAGCCTAGTGCCTACAGTGAATAAAAAGAATAAATACGTGTCAACGGAAGTAATTTTATATGATGCCATTGACCAAATACATATTCTAATATTATAATGCCACCTCTATAAGAAAATTAAATTTTACTCTTATTAATTCAAATGAAGGACTTTTTCCAGATGTGTAAGTACAGGGTAACATACTCAGGCCTAACAAAGTTGTTGAGAAATAACTCTGTAACAAATGTGGCTTCCTTGGTTCTGCACTCTCTGGACAATGGGGGACACCTTGTCCTAATGCTGCTAACAGTGAAAAAGACTTAAAATTGGTACTCATTCCAGCTCCAATTTAGGGCAAAATAATAATTTGTTATCCCTTGAGACAGATATTCCTTGTCTTTGTCCAGAGATTTTCTAGAGAAGAAGGCATAAGGTTGCTTGGGAAAGAATGAAAAAAAGTAGTTCTTGTCTTTCTCCAAATTAGAAGCCCTCTAGGGACTGTACCTACCTCCCCAGAAGACAGATCAGTGACTAGTTGTTACTTGAGCACATTCAGACTGATGGTCTATCAGTATTTTCTTCTAGGCATATCAGAACTGTCCTGAAAGGCTCCAATAATCACACTTTACAAATATTTTGCCATTTTCCATGATGATGTATTGTTGCCCACTAAAGGTTTGTCATTCTAAAGAGATGGTACCACAAGATACTTAATCCAATACTGATAAGAAAAGGATTTTTCTGTTCAGAGACGATGCTGAAAGTAGTTTATCTCTTTTCTCAGTGCCTTAGTGAGTATCAAAGTTATACAATGAAATAAGCTCTGCTCTCTATCAAATAGCAACACAAAGGTGGCTCACAGAATTACTGTTTAATCATGTAACCATAAACACAGATTACCTAAAAACTGATTTAAATCGTGAATTTTCATAGAAAACATAATTTTAAAAATATTTTATTATTTCAAGAATATGATGCCTTGTGTATAGCAAGTAGATTTTCTATAATGATTTGTGGATTAAATAGATATTGATTAAACTGTTTACATGTTTAAAAGAAACATTAATAAATAGGCTTGTTACTGCTTTAAAATTATATAAATAAATGTTTGGCTACCTATGGAAAATTAGAATAAAATAAATGTTCAAGAAAACATATCATATGTAAAGGGGTTGCACAAAGAAATGTACTTTGTAGGAATAAAAATCTCAAAAATACCAATGCAAGGTGGAGACTGCATGATAAATGTTGTTAAAGAAGAAAAGGTCTGAAGGGCAGGTCAATCACGCGCTGACCTGACGTATGCACCATTGTTGGAGAAAATGAGTACATTCAGCATTAAGGAATGCTGACAAGATTGTTGTCCTTGTTGTTATCACTCCAGTTTTATCAACAAAACTCACATCACAGTCCATTGGTAAATGGACAAATAACTTTTTCAGGGAAGTTCTACTCAGTATTTCTCAGTGTTTAGAGAGAATTGAGGAAGAATGCATGCTTTAAGTATAAGAAAATAAATATTTCATTCAATAAAATACTTTAAGAAAAATAGTGGAATATGGCCTTTTAGAGAATGTCTTTCAAGTGAAAATGCACATCCATCTGTGATGTTTGGAGAAATTTTTTAAAAAATTCACCTGAGAGGAAGAGAGGTTAAACTCAATAATCTCATCAGGTTCCTCTGGTATTAAAATTAATTTAATCCTTTTTAAATTGGATTTTTATTAAAGAAGCTGTCTTTGGTAACAAATACCTTATAAAACTGTGAACAATCACTCATAATAAACATCCTAATCGGGAAAGCACTGACCCTGGTTCTTTGAAAGTAGGAACATTACTTAATAGGTAATGCTCTGTGAATATAAACTTAGAGGTTTCCAGTCGAGTCTCTTCAACACCCATGAAACCCAGTTATTCATAAAACATATGTCTGTGTACATGCACATGTTTAGGGGAGCAGATCAGTCTCAAAGAAGTCTTTAACTCTAAAGCCACTGGTATAGGGAATTTCCTCACCAACACTGTGTTCTATATCATGGTTCCCAAAACATCATCACTTCCTAAACCTATGTCTTTTATTATGTTCAGACAACCTCCTCTTCCGTGACTCATTAAATCAGAGTCCTACCATGGGACTTTTCCCGTGAAATCTATTCCAGTCACACTAAAGGAATGGCTCTCTCTTTGCTCACACAGTACTTTGCTTATTCAGCTTCCATGTTGTGGTGGGATTCATGTGTGCTGAGCTTGGTCTGTTACTCATCTCTGGGTCTTGCTATTCAGCATAGTTTCTGGACTGGTGACCAAATATTATGTATCAAATTGAGTCACTCCACTGGCTCTCCAGTTCCTCTACATATGAAGTACCTCAGTTTCTGGCTCGACTTGTTAAAGTTAGAACAAATTCTGGAATTCCTTCTTGTTCTTCGAGTTCTTTAGACAATAGCTTTTCCTCCCTTAGTCTGCATCTTAGGGAAATTTCAAAAAAGTAAAGCAATGTTTCAGGATTTAAGTTGTCATTAATTCCATATTAATACAAAAGTCAGCTTTGTGTTTACCGTCTCCTTTTCTCTTCTCAGTTATTCTGGCACAACTGACTGAACAAATACAGGATTTGGGAGTGCAAAATTTTAGTATTTAGTATTTTAACATGAAACTAGAAAGGTAACACTGTAATGCATTCATGTCAATAAGACATAATCAGAAGATGGTGACTCTGCCAATGTTTGATATTTTATTAGTATGTAGAAACTAATTAAACTGATTGCATTATGAGCATGGGTAGCCATTTCTATGTACTTGACTTTGACAGAAAAGTTGTCAAATATAAAGTTTGATCTTAAATGAACGCCTGCAATGACATTTACTATTCCTGACCTGCATAGCCAAATTAAAGTTTATATAGTTCTTCCTTAAAGCCAAAAGAAATAGAGGTTTGAGTCAAAATTGTGTTTATGACTCCCATGTGAGAAGCCTAGGCTGAGTTCATAAAGGAGAGGCAGGTCCCTGGGGCATTGCTCTTAAAAATGGAAAAATATTTCTTTCTCTAGAGCCAAAGTTCAGTCATAATGAGATGATATTAGGCATCAGAAAATGAGGAATGGGTGCTAACATCTTCAGATAAGAGCACCCATCCCTATGACTACAGTATTTTAATTCCTGGTTATCTGTTCTGTAGAAGTAACAGAAATGGGGGTGGTGGTGTGGGTGATGAACAAAGATGATTTTAAGATAAGCTGATCTCTGAAAATGAAAGGACTTTTAGACATAAAATGAAGGCCCTAAGCAACTTAGTTTCAGAAAAGATCCAGGAATTTTTCTCAGGACGAGTTGTAACCACTGGGCTCTGGCTAGGAGTCAGCTTGGCACTAACAGTCAACTGAAGAAATGACTCACTTGCCCATGACAGAACTGCTATATGAGATAGCATGTACATGATGGTGCCTTTGGCTTCCAAAGGGGAAAAAGAATTACAAGGGTCCTCACATCACTTACTGAAAGGTACTAAAGAGGCCTCCCCAGGGCATTGTTTCAGAGGAAAACTGTGAGGAAGAATTTTGTACTGAAGTTGAAAGGACCTAGACAATATGTTGGAAAATAAAACTTGTGAGGATCACATAGAAGGAATGTCCATCTTCTCCCAGGCAATACAATAGACCATGTTAGAATCAATGTTCTCACTTAATAGTTTAAAAATAATCACCTTCAAGAGTGTCTGGTTACATCAGAGATAAAGAATTGTGTTATTTGTGTTACTAGATCCAATTTCAATATTGTTTTAGAAAGTTTCTACTTGGACACTTTGTTAATGGACAAGTTTCAGAATCAAGTTTATATGAGATATATGTAGGGATTTATTAGGGTTACAATATTTTGAATATTTTGTGTTGTCAGATGATAACTCGATGTTGCTCTTTGATGACAGAAGTAGGGAAATGTTCTCAACAAAAATGGGTGGGAATCCTACAGAATGTGTTCTTCCCCTTCCCTATGACTGTCTTTAACATTGTTGAAGATAGCTGTCAGGGTTTCCGAATTCTCTCTTCTTCATCCAAATGTTCATACTTCTTTCATTTCCTCAATGGAAAGGATTTTGAGTCCTTTAGTTGTTTGAGTTGCTTTTGTTTTTGTAAATGTGCCAGTTTATGAGAAAATATTGGGCTCAGAATTTGCCCTGATATTTCTTGATAAATAACCATGAAAACCATCAGAGAGCTGGTCCGAACTCTGCAGAGATGAACAGGACTAGTAAGTGCAGATATCTCTTCTGTTGAAGTCTGTGATGGGCTAACATTTTTATAGAACTAGATTAAAAGAGTATTAACAGAGATTGATGCTCATGTGTTTCTTATTAAATAAAAACCAAATTCATAATTTTTAAAAATTGGAAGCAACCAGAAGATCTTCCAATAGGTGGATGGATAAACAAATTACAGTATATCCAGATACTGGAATATTATTCTGAACAAAAAAAAGTTTATTAAGACATGAAAATAAATAGAGAGTCTTAAATGCATTTTACTACGTGAAATAAGCCATTTTGGCAAACCTCTATATAGTTCTAATTGTATAGCAGTCTGGAAAAAATATATGCCCTATTTTGTTGTAGTACATGAGTACATGTCATCCAGATATTTGGTGGGCATGTCCTTTATTCATCCATATGTCATAAATAAAAGTGAATGAAATAATTCATTCAACAACTATTGGTCATGGAACTGATAAGAACAAGGCATTGGTCTGGGTATCAGTGCACAAAAACTTTTGTCTTCCTGGAACTTAAATTCTAGTGCAGGGAGACAGACATTAAATAATGACAGCATAAATGAATTATAAGATAGGTTACAAAATAAGCATTATGGGGGAAAGTAGAGTAGGGGTGGGGAAATCATTAATTCCTCAAACACTCTGAGATTGGAAGGAATATGGCAGATTGGGGGTACTGTATGGTCACGAGCCAGCCATGTACTGTGTGTGTGAGCTATGAACATTTGAGCACATGAGGGGACTGGAATGATGTTGCTGCTCTGACTGGGCTGTGTGACAAAGTTTGTGTCCTTTTTGCTTGCTGTGCCTTTGATCTCACACAACACCTGAGATGGGTGTGGCTTTCTGAGACATCAATCTGCTGACCGCAAGATATCACCAAGCAACCCCCTGAAGCCCAATCCCTTGCCTTATTTGGGTTGAACTTTCTCATGTCTTCCCTTCAATAAATAGGATGGTCTCAGGTGTGCTCTCTCTCTTTTGCCTGCCTTTCTGGCCTCCCTTGAGGGAGCTGAGGCTGAGGAGCCATCACTGAACCCCAATAAAAAGGTATTTTCTGTGTCTGTATGATTATTTAGTGCCAGCCCAATTCACCTGGAGTGACCCTGACTGATTTAGTTGCATGTTGTGGCACTGTATGAAGACTAGTCTGTGATGGACACATGGACAGCCAGAGGACAGTAGTGAAAGAGGCAGCTACAGAGACTCTTAGGGACCCTATCAAGGTGGGCTATATAAGCTGAGAGAAGGATTTGAACTTTATGACCATTATTCCCAAAATAATGCCATCCAATTGTCTTCTGCAAAAAAGATGACATAAACTTTTTGAAGGGAGATGTGACAAGGCAAGGACTAATGGTATTATAAGGGTGAATATGGTGGCTTGGAGAAGAGACACAGAAGGTGGAAAGCAGAGGCACCATGAGGAAGAAATGGTATCAGAATGATTCCTGTTTTTTTACTTGAACAAAGAAATGAAGTGGTGAAACATTTCATGGCAGTAGGAAACCTTGGACAAGGTGGAGCTTTCTGGAAAAGATTGGCTGAGTATGTGGTGCCTTTATGACAGCCACAGGCATTAGAAATGGCAGGTAGATAGTTAGATTTATAGATCTGGAAATTAGGCATTAAGAAATTTAGCATCATATGCTTATTCAGCAAAATATGAATTTCCATAGCCCCATTACTATTTTATTCATTTTTCCCCTGCTTGTTGGCAAGAACATCACAAAGACCTGTTGCAGCAGATACCTAATAGTTCATGTTACACCTATTGGAGTTGAAATCCTGCTTCTACTAGGTACTAGTGAAGTCCCTGTGAATGGTTTATTTGAATTTTCTAAGCATTAGCTCCCTCTTTTGCAAGTCAGGGTCATTACTTCTATCATAAGTTTTAAAAACTGGCAGTTTGGGGTTTTTTGAAAAAATGATAGTCTGTCTCTGTCCCTCTCTTTCTCTGTGTACCTTTTTTCCTTCTATAGTTTCCTGTTTTTAAGTAATATTACCATCAAAAAAGGAAATTTGCTCAGCATAGTGGCACATGCTTGTAGTCCCAGCTGCTCGGGAGGCTGAGGCAGGAGGATCTCAACTTCAGAGCCAGCCTCAGAAATTTAGTGAGACCCTAAGCAACCTAGTGAAGCCTCATTTCAAAATAAAACAAAAAGAGCTAGGGATGTGGCTCAATGGGTTCAATCCTTGGTCAAAAAAACAAAAAGAGAAAAGAAAAGAAATTTGCTATTATAACACCATGTTTCCAGTTTACCTATTTGGTCTCCTAGTTGGAGAATCATGTGTCTTGTATTGTCTGTTCTAGAGTTTTTAAATACTGACTTCAACAAAGTTATGGACTGAAGAAAGCATATTTCCATTCATCAAGACTTTGCTTACATTTGTTAACTCTAATTTTCTACCATCTTTATACAAATCCTAAATGCTGAATAAGAGAAATCTGTCATGATGCCAATTAGTATACTTCATTTCTATCTAGTTGAACTAGGCAGCTGAATAAGAGATAATTTAGACAAATAGGTCTCCTCTAGAGTTAGGAACTGGCAACTTAGTTTTAGTGGAAAGACAAAAGAGTGAGCAAAATTAAATGACGTGGGACTACCCAAAACTAATTGATTATTTTTCTCAGTCTTGCTGATGAGGCATGAAGTGAGGAACTAGGGTAATGAATCCAACTGGTGCAAAGGGCAGTGTTGCTTAGAAGAAAAGAGTATAGAAAGCAAAGGGAAAGAAGGCTCAGCTTGTTGGAATTTGGATTTATTATTTCAAGTGGTATAATCATAGTGCAAGTTCATCTTAGGGTAATTAAATAGCATAAAAGTGAAGACTGGACTGTTAAAAAATATTTATTTTTTAGGTGTAGGTGGATACAACACAATGCCTTTATTTGTATGAGGTGCTGAGGATCGAACCTGAGTCTCACCCATGCGAGGCAAGCGCTCTACCGCTGAGCCACAATCCCAGCCCAGAAAAGAATATTTTGAGAAAAGTTATCAAGGGATAATATCTCTATATGATATTGGAAAAATACTGCAAAGAATAACATTTGAAGAAAAGAAATAAGAAAGAAATTTTAAGAAAACATTGGTAAAACAGCATGAAGAGCTCATAAGTTGACCCATATTAATGTGGTACTAATGAAACATTAGTAAAACAACAAAAATTTAATAATCATACTGGGATAATTTTGCAGTGCTTTGAAAGAAAATATAGAGCCATATTTTAAAATGTAAAATATATAAAAAAAACATAATATTATGAAAATCATAGATGATCTAACAGAAAGGCAGAATTTATTGGAACTTCAAAGCATAATAACATTCTATATGTCAAAGCAATATAAAAAATGAGAGTAAAATAACAGGCCCAATTAATTAAAATGTAAACCTTTTCAAAGTAAAAGTTAAAATTAAGAAGCCAAAAATAAAAGTATAATGGCAGATAAAATTGGGTAACACATTCAAAAAGAATGTGTACATGTAATAAAGCAAGTGGTCTAAACTGGTATATACCTAATAGAAAGTTAAATGTTCTGCAAATATTTTATGATTTGGAACAGTATTCTAACCTCTAGTGATTTGTCTGAAGGAAATTGAATAAAAGGAAAAAAAGAAAAAAAGAAAGGTAGGTCATGGAAATATTCATTGTAAGGTGATCTATAACTATAAAACATAAATATAAGGAAAAAGTTAAAGAAATAGGACATAGTAGCTCAGTGACATCCTTAGCTATTAAAATGATAATTTCAAATACTATTTAATAATGAGTATTTGAAATAATATTTTAAGACTATGGTTATAATTATTTATATAGTTAAAAACACTGAAATAATACATTAAAATTTTAAAGCAATTCTTTGAGTGAATGAAGATTATGGGTGTTATTTTCTACAATTTCACTTACAATTTGTGAATCTTTTTGACAATGAATCATCAAAAAGATGGCAAATGATAAGAGATAATAAAAGCATGGGAAAATGATGCAGAAGTAATAAAGTGTGAAATAGTTTCCAGGTCTTACTGAAACCAGAATGGTAAGTCACCCAGGCTAAAGGCACAGAATAAAAAATTTCTAGGTTGGGTCTGAGGCCCAAAGATCATTTCCTTATCACCTTAATTCCCCAACTAACACTAAAGTTAATTTGTGTTACTCACAGAAAATAGGTTTGCTTAGACACTAACTTAATTATACCAGATGTGTCCCCTCCCTTGTGAATTTGTGTTCCCTCCCTTACGCATTGCCCCTCCTAGTAATTATATGCAACTGTCATTTTCTAGGCAATTATAACTGAGGACAGTCAGCCTTAAATGCATGAAAACTTTTTCCAAGTTTTTTTTTAACTTTTTAAATCTTCACAGAACAAAATAAGAATTGTAGAGTAGTACCCATAAGGATCAATTATATGGGTACATCATTTTTCTCTGAATCCAGACAGGGCAAGATTCTCTCTCTCGCTCTCCCTCATTTTAATCCACTTCTTCCAGCACACAATTTGTGGATCTTTTCTGACACTGAATCATCAAAAATAGGAGAAATGAGAAACTAGAACTAAGAGGAAGGTGAAATGGTGGAGAAGAATATACGCAAAATAAGGCATTGGAATAACAAGAGGAAGAGGTGAGGTGGTACTTCAAGGGGGAATGATGGCATTTTCACAGGAAAACAGCATTGGGCAATCAAGGAATTGGGGATTGAAGGAAGGGACCTTGGATAAGAACTATCCTTGGTCTCCAATCTGATAGACAAGATTTTAAGTGTCCTCACCACACACACAAATGATAACTATGGGTGGTGATGGATGTGTTAATTAATTTGATTGTGGTAATTATTACACAATGTGTATGTATATCAAATCATTACAACATGTACCCTGACTGGAATGCCTTTCAAACTAGTTTGGTGGCTGAACTCTGATTCTTTGGCATATAATCTATTAATTTCATAAAGGAAGCTATACAGGGTCACAGAATTTACTAGTGCTTCCCTCCTCTTCCAGCAGATAAATACTTTTGCATTCTATCAATATGGAGAAGAAATACAGGCCACTTAAAGTGTTTCTCATCCTGAGAAGATGAAAAATCAAAGGAGCAAAACCATGTTGAAAGGCTGAGGGAATCTGAGTTGAAAGTTCTCTCCACTGAGTGTTTCTGCCAAGCAAGAAAAGTGAAAGCAGAAACTTCTGTGCCAGAGTTACGTGATAAAAGATGCAACTAGAGCAATATTTTCATAGAGAGAGATTGTGCCTCATGGAAAATCCTCTCTGCAGTAAGACAATGAAGGGTAGATAAAAATCTGTACTTTTGTTAGTTTTGCAGCATTAGTTCCCTTCAGGGGTGATATTTATAATATTTATCAACTGCTGTAGACAGACATTAACTCTTCAATTTCTGGAAGGAAGAAAGGAAATGACAGTGAAAGAGGAATCAGGAAGGAAATGCTCTTGAAACAATGACCATTTACCAACTAGTTGGAAATATAGCAATACTTAACAAAAAGTGTGGCCATGCCAGAACTTATTGATTATCAGCTTTAGTCCTTCCTTTTCCTTTATTTCCCTTATAAGATACTGCTCCTTTTGTTCTTTCTTTGCCATGCCTAGCTGGGCCTGATTGCCCCCTCCCTGTTCATTAATTACTTCATGCCCTTTATATGTCTCAGTGAATTTGTGCATAATAGTGACTATTATTCTACAGATGAGAATGAGAGCAAGTAGGTAGTGATGCAACAACCAAAGTAATATCTTATTGATCAATTTCAATGAAGCCAAGGTCTGTCCCTGTACTGGGTAGCAAGACAGACAGTGCCCATGGTGGCAGAACAGCATCAATAGAGACATTTTAAATGGGTATAAATATTTTCCAATTCTAGTATATGAGTGTGGTCATTAGTATGGGCACCCTTATAAACCACATCTAACCTGGATCACCAGCAGTGGATAATCATCATCAGTTCTAATAATAGTGGCCAGGGAAGCCCAACTCTTTCTTCCCTCAACAAGGGAGAATATAAGCAGGAAGCTTAAGTGCCAGAGAAAACTCCCTTCTGATTTCATATCTAGCCTGGCATGGCCAGTAATCATCAGGATGCCGACTCTGGAGTCAGCTCTCCACTTACTGCCATGTACCTTTTCATTACTCCATCCCTCTGAATCAACAGCTCTAAAATGAAGACAGTAACCAGGAGTAAAATTGTTTATGACAAAATTATCATTTATTCAATTTGACTATGTCTACACAATTCCCAAGTATTTGAATAATTTGTCTAATATTAGTTCTTCTAGAAAGAAAATATTAGGGAACAACTTAGTAAATGTGTAAAAAATTGAAGAGCTGAATCTGCATGAAGAAATTACATGTCTAAGGCTATGATGGACCCTAACTTCAGAGAACTAAACAAGGCTGAGAACCAAGGAGGAGGTCAAATTTAATATACCACAGAGACAATTTAATTTAATATACAGCACACACTGAACTGAAGTATATGCAAAGCCCAGAATTTCAGATCCAGATTTTTTACAGGAATGAAGACTAGAATCTAGATCTAGAAGACAAAAATATAGATTAAACAACAGATCAAATATTAACAAAGAGTGAATATTTGGAGCAGATGCTGTGCCCTGAGGCTATCTTTCATAATGATGGCCATGGAGTGGTCTGTGGTTGGTACAACTGGCCTTGAAAATCAGAGGATCTAAAGGTAATAATGGTTTGAAAAGTGGCATATTTCAAGTCCAGCTTTAGATTATGGACCCAAAACAAAAATTACCACTTAACAAATATCACTGTAGTAACTGTTGAAGGCAAATTTATCAATAGGTGATAAAATCAGTATGCAGAAAGTATGATGAGAAGGGGCATATTTTATTATTTTAATATATATACTTAAAAGATACATAATAGTGAGAAAGAGAAAATAGGAAACTTTATGGTGGAAAAACTTGGCAGATAGTACCACAACCAAGAGATCAAAATTTAAATTACTATTATTGAGAAACAGATATAATGATATGATGCATTTAGAAAGTACAAAGGTGATTCTATTGAAGGAGAATGTGGAAACAATGACACAAGTGCAACTTGTAGTCCTGGACTGGATCCTGAACCAAGATCAAAGATATCAGTGGGGCAATTAAATTTTAATATGCTATATAGATGTATTCCTAGTATTCCCTCGATTTAAGCTCCTAAATTTGACAATTTTACTGTGGTTATTTAGGATAGTGATATTTGGGAAAGATATGAGAAGGATATATAAGAACTTTGTAATGTTTGTGCAATTTATTGTAAGTACTGAAATTATTTAAAAATAAAAAGTAAAAAAAAATAAAGAACAATATTTAAAATAAAAATCATATGAGAGTATTAGAAATAATAGTACTGGGCACATGATAGTTACTTGATGAAAATGGTAGTGGAAATTTCCATCAATAATTCCATAGAGTAAGGTTGAGAAACCCAATCAGTAGCATGCAGAAATTTTGTGTTCCAAAATCAAATAGCTTGACTGATCTGAAGAGAAACAGAAGGAAGCACTTTTCATATGGAAACTATTGCTAGATGTCCAGCCTAACTTTACACTAGAATTCATATGTGATGGCTGTTGCTTAAATAGTCACAAAATATGAAGAATGATGCTTCTGAAACAAAGGTGTGACTTTCTTTCAGATGACATTGTGGAGATGCCATACCAGTCAGAACTTCCTGTATGTAGGCTGCTTCACATGTGAGGAAAAGAAACTTCTATCTTGCTTAAGCTATTATTATTTGAAATCTTCCTATTATCTGAGCTAATCCTACCTTTGTTGCTGGTTTGTTCTCCCTCAAAGACAGGCTCTAATTCAATCAGAAAACTACATTCCTTCCTCCACTCAAGAACTTCTTCCTGAGTGGCCAGGTGCACTCTCTGACCTCCCATGCATCTCTATACCCCAACACCCCAAATATCATGAAGCCAGGCTTACAGGGACAGGGCATGGTAGAGGTGCAATTATCACAAGCAAAATTCTAGGACAGAGAGGAATAGTCTTCGTATTGCATTCAAGACCCTTCAGCTACTCCCACTCCATCCTCTCATACCTACTCCTCCACTTGTCCTGTGCATGTTTACTGTGCTGTGTACACACTGCTGAGACTGGCTCCTCTGTCACAGGTTTGCTGATGTTTCTGAGCCTTTGATATGCAGTTCTTCCAGGAAGATCTTCTACATCTTCAGTTATATAATCTCTTTCATTGTTCAGATCTCTGCCTAAATATCATCTCTTCTAAATAGACTTCACTGACATTAGATACCACCCCAATATGTTCATTTCTTAATTCATCTTAACAATCACAGGTTATCTCATACTGCATTACAATATGCTTTTCACTTGGCCTGTATACTCATCTAGAATAAAGGCCAGCGACAGTAAATCCCCAGAATTTAATGGAATGCAGGGGCTATAGTATGGTTTCAATAAAGAATGGATGAATGACAGACTTTATGAGGACATACGTTGATCATGAATTATTCCCAGTGGTTTAATACTGGATGGACTGTAACACCTCTAGCTTTCTCCGAGCTGTAACAAGCTTTTGTAAGACCACCCAGACTCCCATTGAGCCCAGCTGCAGCAGTTTCATAGCAACGAATTTGTTGGACTATATCCCAAAGTAGGGGTGGGAATAGAAATGGGGAAGACTTTCCTGTGGGCCATTGAGTTTGCTAATCTCATCCTCACTACTTGAATCATCCAATAGAACAAGTAAATCAAGTTATATGTTCTGCTGTCTTCTATTCAAACTGTTATAAAGAAAAGGAACAATTGCTACATATCATAAATAGAAATGAAAAATTATGATGCCTTAAGAGGTTGATGATTTTGACACCTCCAACCCACACTCATTTACTCACTAGAGCAAACCCTAGTTAGTAAAGTAAGACAAAGCACACCAAACATTTGCATTTGAATGACTAAAATTCCAAAACCTTAGTACTATAAAGCAGCAGCTGTGATTTAGAAGAAATAAAAGTTTTGGACCAGAATCTGAAATCTGGGCTCTAGGCCGGGCTCTGCCTTTCAGTAGCTCTTATGACTTTGTCCAACTTTGTCTGGGCTTGGGTTTCCTGTTTGGTAAATGAACTGGTGGACTAAATGACCTCTAAAATCCCAAACCAGGTTAAAATTTCAATTGCTGTCTGCAGTTGATACAAATGGCCTTTTCTAACCATCTTTACCCTTCTCCCCAGGCCATACCTAGATGAGAATGGAGATACAGGGATGGCCCCAGAGAAAGGGTTTGTTCATCTTTATTTTCCTTAATGCTTCTCTCAGAGAAAACAGTAACTAGAAATGTTTTCAAACCTAGAAGTCATTGAGAATAGGTGAGAGGTGAGTCTTACACTGATCTTATTTAAATACTATATAAATATATAGAAGTTTCTCATATTTGCTTCATTCAGCAAAATCACCTTTTCAGAAGCTGAACAATCAGACAAAATTTTGTCTGTGGTCCTGTTGTATCTAGGTAAGGGTACATATATAATATCTTTCCATTCCAGACAATCTGAGTTTCTTCAACAATGGCCATCAGTCCTATTCCTTGTCAAAGAGGCTCTTATTTATTTAGGGTGTTCCAATTATGATTTTCTTCAACTGTTACTTAAAACTATTATTTATATTTTATATTACTTATATGTTCATTGTCATGAATAATAATCTTGTGGCCCTAAGTAACAATAGTTATCATTTGATGATATGTGGTTACAAAAGTATGCAAGTTTCTGGGATGGAAGCTTTATATACAATATTATTTAACTTATCAAAATGACACTTTGAGTGAGGTATTAGTATCCTTACTTTACTGATAAGGAACTCAAAGCTAAAATAATTGCCCAAAGAAAAGCAAATGGCAGAGCTGAAAACTGAACTAGGTCATTCCTATTCCTACTGGAAGTCAGGATTTATCTTTCATTCATTCCCAAGGAATTTTTTCCAAAATACTTATATATTCTTTATATAGAAGAAATATTTGTGAGAATAGTTTTATTTCATCATTGCATAATCCCTATACTTTGAGTATAATGAATTTAGAGCCTTTTTAATGTCCAAGAGGTCCCATCTCATGCAATAGGCCTTGAGATAAGACCTGCTGAGTCAGGACTGCTCCCCCTGCCCCCCACCCCCAGTTGCTGTAAACACTAAGTGATGACTGAGCTTTAGAGACCAGATATGAGCTTACAGATACTATGGTTAGAATGAAGTGCAGTGGAAATAAAAACTAAAGAAGATTTTAAGGATACACACACACACACACACACACACAACTAGGATATGAAAAGGGTGACAGGTTAGAGAATAAAGAAAGTTTCCCATGCTTATATACTGGAAAAGGAGATGATGCTCACCATGATACTAAAATCAAGAAAATATGAGAGGTCTGGTGATGAGTAAAGAGGGATGTGGATGAGCTGAGTCTGAAGAACTTATAGGACAGTTAAGCAGAGATATGTCCAGTTTTGCATGTGGTTATAAAAGTTATTAAAAATTTTGACTTTAATCCTATACTTAAGTGAAATTGAAATGATGTGAATAGATGGATTTGAAAAATGTGTAAAGTAAGAGAAAAGTAATGAATTGATGTCAAGAATTACTTATGTTTAGGAGGTAACCAAAGAATGGAAAAGAAATCATTACAAAGCTGAAGAAAGAACAGGAAGAGAGTTGAACAAAAATAGGGCAAGATGATGTTGAAGAGAATTTTAAGGAAAGAGTAATCAATTATAAAATTTCAGAGTTTGTTGTAAACTAATCATTAGCTTAAGAAAACTGCTTTAAAATTATTGCAACAGAATACATGACTTGTAGAAATAGTGAACTTATTTGTGCAATTTCTCCATTATGTGTAATTTTGCAATTCCTAAGAGACTTGAAGCACATATATTTCATTGGTGGAGAAAAATGATTACAGTAATGAACCATGGTAGAGGCTGCTAACGATTTGTTTTTCTTATTTTATAGTTTTCATGAACATTCTATAAATAAACCCTATTAATTTTACAAATCAATAATATCTATTCCAAGAATTCATGTTTGTGAAATAAGGATAACTAGAATGCTGACTTAAACCCCAGGGAATTTCCTTATAATTTCACATAAATTTGATCAAGTGTTTGACAAATATTTTTCATTGTAGTATTAGTCATTCTCTTCAGGAATTAGCTCATCATATACTTTTCCTTAATTTAACAATTTTTTTTACTTTTCTAATTTAAAAGTTACTCCAAAAATTGATCATGATGCAGTTATTACCATCATTGACCTTATAATAGTAGGAATGACCTCATTATCACTCTTTTTGACAAAATCAATCTAGGACAGATTGTGATCTTGATTTGAGATTAACAAGTCAGAATGAAAATATTTTCCTAGGACAGATGGAACATTTCTCTCAAAAGAATCTCAATCTGTTTTTCTGATGAAAATGAACATGAAACTTTGGTTCAATATCAAAGATTGACCTAAAGACAGCACATGTCAACTTGATAGATGTAATTCCATAAATGAAGTTGTGGCAGCATAAAGTTAGCATAGGTAAGTAAGTGTTTAATAGGAGTGGAAGAACCTTAATGGTTGGAATAACATCAATGATGGTCCTCTACCTTTACCTTCTGCTTTAACGTACAGTGCTGCAATAAATTCAGGTACCCATTTACCTATTGGTTCCAGCTCTACTACCAAAATACAATTTCAGGTAAATATGGTCTTTCTTTTAAATTTCAGTTCCTTTTCATTCATTTACTTCTTTATTACTTATTCTGTTATTATCTCAACAAATATTTTTTATTAACTTTCTATGTGCCTACTACCATTCTGGTGGTAAACAAAATAAAGTCTCTGCTTTAACTGTGAGGATATTAATGAGGAGCTACAACAGTAGATAATCCTGGAGGCTCATTTCCTCCCTGGTTTTGGTAGTTCAGCGTGGTAAGATCTACTTTAGATTAGCAGAAGGACAGGCTAGTGGTTAGTTACTAGGTTCTGGAGGATCTTCCTTTCCAACTAAGTCATTTCCTTAGTCAGGAATTTGAGTAATCTCATGCATATTCTCTGACAATACCCCTTTCCCAAAATTTACACCATAAATATATAGAGCATCCAGGGGGGCATTGTCCTTCTTTACTGGCAGCTTGGCCAAGGGGCATGCAGACTATCTATATCCAGCCTAAGTTTTAGCAAATAACAAGAGTTAGGGAAACTACACATACTTTTCTATTATTTAAATGTTTTTATCAAATAAACTCCATTTTATATTTGAATTTCCTGTGATACAAAAAATAAATGATAATTTCTAATAGTGTTAAGTACTATGAAGGAAATAAAACAGTTCAATAGTTGAAAGTTTACTGAGACTGGGTGAGGACTACTTCACTTAGGACAGTCAAGAAGAACTTCATTGAGGAGACAGCAATAAACCAAAGCTTATAAAAGTTCAGTACCAGAGTCCCAAGCTTAGTTGGAGGTTTACCAAAGCAGAAATGATTAAAAAAAAGGGGGGAGGGGGCAGCCAAGACAAAAAGGAAGGTTCAAGCACAATAATAGCAAGTGTAGAGATTTGAAAGGATGAGTTTGACATGTTGCAGGGAGAGAAAGAAAGCCAGGATTATAGTGAATGAGAAGAGAATATGGGATGAGCACAAAAGAATAATCAGGGCATTTATACGAAGATTAAGTTTTCATTTAGATATAAAAAAGAAGTTACAGAAGAAGTTAAAGTATAAGATTAATATGATTTGATAAACACATTCAAAAGGCTAGCTCTTGAATCTAAAGGAAAATGGCATACAGGGGTCATGCATAAACACAGAGAAACTAGTCAGGGGGCTATCACAGTGGTCCCACTAGGACAACGGAAGAGGATTACGATTGTACTTGAAGATGAGTGTTGACTAGATTGGGGAGAGGTAAGAGAAACAAAGAATCACAATGACTTCTGGATAGGGATTGTGTTAGTTTTCCTGCTTCTATTACAAAATACTCAGATAATCAACTAATGAAGAGAAAAGATTCAGTTTGACTCACAGTTATAGAGGTTCCAGCCCATGACTGGTTGGCTTTGTATCTATGGTGAGGCAACATATTGCGGTGGGAATATGTGGTAGAGCAAAACTGTTCACTTCATGGCCAGGAAAAAAAAAAAAAGAGGGGAATAGAAAGAAGCCACAGTATCACAATCTGCTTCAAGGCACACCCCCACCAAATGACCTACCTAATGTCCTCCCACTAGGCCCCATTTCTCAAATAGGTATTCTACCACCTTCCAACAGTGCTATCCTGGGCCAACCCTTAATACACAGGCCTTTGGAGAACATTCAAGATGCAAATTATTGCAGAGAGATTATAGTCCTTTTAATAACTGGTATACATAACAAAAATCTTGTAAAAGTAATCACTGAGAAAAATTGGAAGCATTAGGATATGAAGATTAAGAAAAAGCACTGTCTTATGTAAATAGGACATCAGAAAGGGCAATGTTTGAGAAAGGCAAGTGATCCTGAAATATTCTTGGGAAGTTGATAACACTGTAGTTTTTAGGCTACTGCTATCTGAAGGCTCCCATTGGGGAGTTCTAGCAAATTAGTGCTCACTTAGAAAAATGAGGCAGAATATTCTTCAAATTTGGATTTATAAAGAAGGACAGAGAAGATAACCAATACTTTTGAGAGCACTGGTTGTAAAAGTTGTTTATAAAAGTTCAGTACCAGAGTCCCAAGCTTAGTTGGAGGCTTACTACTAGAATCTACTTCAGAAATTAAGAATTAGTTACAAGATTCCAGATAAACCACTAAAAAGTGGGGAGAAATAAACTAATCACATAATGAAGTCCTCTGTGCCAGGCACTTTACACACGTCATCTGTGTTAACCCTCAAAATCTACCTTATGAGAAAGATGTTTCCTTTACTTTTTGGAAAAACAAACTAAAGCTCAGAGGAATTTAGTGACAAGCTCAAGGTATTATGGAGGAGAAGAATAAGGTTGTGGCTGAGAGCTGTCTGATTCCCCATTCCATACTCATCTCCCCATAGCATAGAAAATCTTGGTCAAGTTGCAGGGAGAATTGGCCATTTTGGCACCTAACCTATGCTGCTTGAAGCGTGCTTTGTACAGTGTCTAGGGGTTGGTTAGAAATTTAGAGTTTATGCACAGAGTCTAGGGTTCACTTTCTCTGGCTTTCTTTCTCTTGCCAGCTCGCCTGTTCTTTCCTGGTAAGTGGTGGTTCTGAACTCTGTCATTTAGTTCTTCAAGTCACTAAGATGAAGTTTGCCATTTGAGTATTCCTCATCCACACAATATAGACTGAGGTCTGCCCTGAGGATTGACTTGGTTTTTATGAAAACATGAAACACATCAATACCTTCTATTTTTTCCTAGAATCAACTCCCCTTCAGAACCTACCTTTCCTCATTCCTGTATCCATACTTTTGTTTTATATATTAAGTCCAGAGATTAGAATTATTTTCAGAAGAGTTAGTTTGATGATATCAACTTTGCCATTAATGAGAAAAAATGTTTAAATAAAAAATTCAGAACCAAATAGATGGTTTCTAAAAATAGATTCATTTTCTTTTCATCCTTTCTTTTTGATAGACTGAATACCTCTTGGTACTCACTAATAATCTGTTTGTAGATTCCTTTTGTAGAAGATTTAGTTGCTACAGTGTCCCAAAACTAACAACAAATTCCACTGGCATTTCCTGTATCACATTCATGTGTAATAGAATTTATGCTTCTGTACTGCCCTCTAATGGGTGACTGAAATAAAAACCAAACTATTCCAAAGCACTCTATAAAATAGAGATAAGGCAAATTTTCAAGCAGTTCAATTGGTGAGTAACAAATTGTAGTAGACTTGAGTCTCCCTAATAGCAAATATCTGATTGCAAACTCTTTACCTTTTTTACTTTTATTAGTGACAACAACAATTTAAAAGCTCTTAATAAACTTTTGAGATGTTTAAAGGATTCATGGTGTAGTTATTGGATGAAGGCAATAATTAAGTACTATATAAAATTTCCAGAAGCACCTGGAAAAGAAAGTATTGAGGAGATAGTATCAATGACTTATTGTCAATGCCAGGCAAAAATGGAACTTAATTTAGGAAGAGACCATACAAATACTCATATGCTTTCTTGGAGTAATATCGCCATCTTGTGTATTTTCTGGCTATTTCTGATTAAAATATAAAAAATATGTAAAAAATATAAAACATTTTTCAATATTATTTAATAAGGAAAATTTGAATTTTTGTTTCAAGATTCAAACAAAAGTGTACAAATACAGTTATACATACTTATATGCTTAAAAAAACAACTGCACTGTGGTATAATTATCAGTCAACAAAATGTACCCTCCTCAAGTATGTCAGTCCAAGGAAGTTGTAACCAATCTATACACACCCAGGCAATCACTAACGCAATCAAAATCTAGAATGTTTTTATCCCTTCCAAAATTATTGTTGTGCTTACTTACAGATACTCCCCTTGCCAGCTCCAGGCCACTATGTGCTTTCTATCACCATAGGTCAGTTTTGACATTTTAGAATTAAACATAAACAGAATTATATAGTATGTGTTCTTGTGTGTCTATATCAGTTTGTGTTTTTTTTTCATTCAACATAACATTTTTGAGATCTATTCATGTTACATCTATCTGTACTTTACTTATTTTTACTATTGAATAATATTCTCTTTTGTGAATATATCTCATTTATTTACTCATTCTCCTTTATGAACCTTTCAATTTTTTCTAATTTTTGACTATTATGAATAAAATTGCTATGAGAGGGCTGGGGGTGTAGCTCGGTGGTAAACTGCTTGCTTAGCACATGAAAGGCCCTGGATTCCATCCTCAGTGCTGGAGAAATTAAAAGATTGCTATGAAAAAAATGTGTGTAACAAGTATGTTCAAATGTTCTCATTACTCTTGGTAAAAACCTAGAAGAAGATTTCTGGATCTTAGAGGAAAAACAAACAAATAAAACCCCAAAAAACAAAGTATCTTCTAAAATTGTACCATTTTACATCCCCATAGCAAACAACAAGTGTTCTAGCTGAAACATGGCCTTGTCTATATTTGGCATCATCATTCTCTTTAGTTTTACCCATTCTAGTAGGTACACAGTAATTTATGATGACTTTTAATTTGCATTTCCCTGTTAATAATGCTGAGCTTTTCATGTCCTTATTGGCTATCTGTGTATATCTTTGATTATCTATTAATTCATTTGCTTCCTTTGCTTAATAAAATTGGGTTGTCTTTTAATTATTGAGTTAAAATATTTCTCTATATATGTTCTATATAAGTCTTTGCCAGATATATGTATTGTTAGTATTATTTCCTGGTTTGTGCTTCCTTTTTTATATTTTCAGGATACCTTGAAAGAACATTTTTTAAAGTTTTTGATGCATCTACTTCATCAATTTTATATCTATTTTTATATCGAATTTTATGTCTATTTTTCTGTTACCTTAAAAATCATTGTTTATAATAATATCACAAAAAAATGTCTTCTGTTTTCCTGCATATTTTACATGTTGTTATATTTTAATCTCTGATTCTTTTTCGTGTTTTTTATTTGTTTGTTTGTTTGTTTTTGTGCATCATATGGCAAAGTAGTTAACATTTATTCTTTTTCTATATGGGCATCTATGGCACCAGCACCATTTGTTACAATCATTTCATCATCCTTTTTCCCATGGAATTACCTTGACACATTTTTTTCCCCCAGAACTAGGGATTAAACACAGAGCTTTGCCTGATACTTTTCTTGAAAATCAATTGACCATCTCTGAGTGAGTTAATCAACCCAATTCTGGACTCCCTGTTTTTTGTTTTCTTTTCTTTAATTATTAAACGTTAAGTTAACATGATACTGTCTTGCTTCTCTTGTTCTGTAGTAAGTCTTGAAGTCCTCCAACTTTCCTCATAAATTTTAGGAACAGCCTGCCAACTTCTACAAAACAGCTAGCCGAGAGTTTGGTCGAGAATGATATTATAGCTATCAGTTTGGGAAGAATTGACATATTAACCATGTTGAGTCTTCCAATTCATGAGTATATTTTTTCTTAATATATTTAATTACTCTCAGTAATTTGTTGGTGATTTCCAGTACATTGATTTTGGATATATTTTGTTAAAATTTATCCCTAAATATTTCATGATTTTGATGCTAATATGAAAATACAATGGTGTTTAAAATATTTCATCTTCTAATTTTTCATTAATAATATATAAAACAAACAATTTTGTATATTGGCAGTATGCTGTGACCTTCTAAATTTCGATCATTAGCTCTAATGTAGTTTTTGGAGATTCCTTAGGAATATCTAAACACACAATGTGCCATCTGAAAATTTAAAAAATAACATTTTTGTCTCTAATTTTCTGTCTTGTTTATACTAGTTAGACTGGCTAGGGCTTCCAATATAATGCTGAATGGAAGTGATGGAAATGAAGCCTTGTTATCAATATTTGAAAAAATAAATTTTCTTTTCTCATCTAATATGATATTTGCTGTACATATTTAAAAAGTGATATCAGTTTGAGAGATTTTCATTTTATTCCCATTTTGATGAAATTTTAGTTATGAATGTGGGCTAAATTTTATCAAATGTACTTTTTATTCTTGCGCTGAGGAAACAAAACATTCTCTCTCCCTTTCCCATTTATCCTATTAATATGAATTGTATTGATTTTTCAAATATTAAGGCAATTTAGCATTTCTAATAAAAATCTCAGTTAATCATAATGAATTATGTTTATTATAGCTAGCTGGATTCTATTTGTTGATAGTTCATTGAAAAATTTTATATCTATCTTCATGAGTAATATTGGGAATATTAGTGTTCAATTTTCTTTAAAGTTATATGTCTAGTTTTGAAAACAGAGTAATGTTAGTTGAAAAAACTGAGTTGGAAAGGATTCCCCCCTCCAGAGTCTGAATAATATTTATTTTTATTAAATGTTTGGTAAAATTCCCCAGTGAAGACATTTGGGCCTAAAGTTTTCCTTATATGTTTATAACTTATGAATTCTATTTCTTTATACATAAAGTTTTTCAGACTTTTCTATCAATATTTTTTGTCTTATAAGGCATTTGTTCCTTTTTTCAAAATTATCAAATAGACTAGATTTGTTTGTACTATTCTATTAGTACCTATTTGATGTCTATAGAATTTGGAGCATTGTTTTCTCTTCCATTCCTAATAATGGAGATTTATATTTTCTCTTTTATCTTATCAATTTAGCAACAGATTTACCAATACTTAATTTCTTAAAGAATCTTCCTTTTAGTTTCATTGATTTAACTATTGTCTGTTCCAAGGGACAGCACTTTTTCTCTGAAGGATTAAAGAATAAATATTTTAAGTTTGTGGGCCATTCAATTTGAATTGGCAGTACTAGACAATAAGTAAATGAGTGAGTGGAACTATGTTCAAACAAAACTATTTTATAAAACAGGTGTCAAGCCAGTTTTTTCCCTGTAAGCTGTTGATTTGCTCATCCCGACTGTATTAATTTCAATACTTTTTACTTTTTTCTTCTTCCTCCTTTTAAGTTAGTATCTTATTTTCCAGATTTCTAACATAGAAACTTCCCAATGGATATAGAATTCTAGGTTCATATTTCTACCACTTAACCTCTACCCTCACTAGCAGCTTAAAGAGGTGATTCTGCCCTTTTTGTTTCATATGACATGTATGCTTTTGGTCATAACTTTTTATCCATATATGTGTGTATGTTTATTTTTTAATTGGCTATTTTAAGATAATAATCATTTTACTCAGTGGTATTCAGAAATTCCACTGTTAGCCTTGGCCTTGTTTTTTTTTTTTTTCATTTTTTTTACTCTTTATTCTGTTTGAATATATTTTTTTAACTTATTGGATCTGTCAGTTTTCATCAAATTTGGAAAATTTTGTGTTTTTTGATGTCATCATCCTATCTTGAAATCATCTTCAGTGGAAATATTTATACTGTGAAAAACAGGGCTACAAATCAAAGCTCTTTCTCCCCACCAGAGTCGGTTTTAAAAATTTACCAGCATGCTTTGGTCTGCAGGTCATTATGTTTGGTTCATTCTCAATCTTTTCTTTCTATGCTTTAATTATGGTAATTTTTATTGTTGTGTTCAAATTTATTGATCTTTTCATCTGACATTCTACTTGGGTAGGATACCTCTAGTGAGGATTTTCCCTTTTAGATACTGTATTCTTTAGCTCTTAAAGTACTATTTGGTTTTTGCTAAGATATTTTCTATTGATCTGTTCATTATGTTTATTTTTCTTTAAAATCATAGGGCTTATTTTAAAATAAATTTATTAAAATTTATTAATTAAAATTTTAAAATAAATTCATTAATTTTATAGTCATTCACTGACAATTCCCTCATCTCTGCTATTTCTACATCTGTTTCTAATGACTGGTTTTTCTTCTTGTTACGTCGCATTTTTCTTTTTAAATAGTTACTAATCAATTTTGAATGTTTAGCCTAGATTTGTTCCTTCTTTTCTTCTTTTGTATAAGTATGTATGGTAAATTTAGTTTTATTATTGAGATGCCAGCCTTCTAAGGTTTCTACTAAATGTTCCATAGAGTCAACAATGCCTCTCCATTTGGTTGGTCAGAACTTAAATATCTCCCAGACCTTGGGTTCTCTGGGAATCATAACTCCTGGTCATTGTTAGCTTAACCTTGTGGAGTGGTATCTTACATAAACACATATTGGTTTTCATCAACAGACTCAAAGGGAACTCTTTACAAATTTCCAGAGGTCTTTCTACATCCAGCTCCTTCCTCTATGCTAGTGTGCCCTAGAAATTCCAGCCATCTCAGGCTTCTGGATATCTAATAATTCACATTTTCTGCATCAGATTCACCTCCCTATCTTATGACTTTGGTTTGAAAAGGGATAATTTTAAGATTCTATTTTTTTGTACTCTGACTATGGAAGTTTTGTACTTCTTGTTCCCTAGTGTCTCAAAATAGTTATTTCTTACATTTTATTCAGTTGTCATTTAATAAGTCTTATTATGCTTTTCCATCATAGCTAGCAGCTAAAATCACTGTACACTTAAACAAACCAATGATATTCCTTCATCTAGGATATACCAGTGTTTTTGACAGGGCTTCAAATCACACTATTAAACTTAGGTTGAATACATTATGAACAATAAGAAGTTAAAATCCATTGTTTAATACCAATTATAACTGAAGTAACTGGGTACTAAAGTAGTTATTCCTTGGTACTAAATAATTAGAATGGAATAAACTAAACTGAGAGATAGGTGTTAAATTTCTCTAAAAATAGCTATAAACTAACCATACAGGGAGGGCAGTAGAAGTGGTAGAGAAACAGATAAAAATAGAAAAATACTCTGACCTGGGAGTTAGGAAGCTTGGTTCAAAAACCTCTGTATTTTCCTCATTTGCTTCTAATTGTCTGCAAAAAAAAAAAAAGACAATTAAACTCTTTATTCTATAAACAATCTTTCTGGCTTGATAATTTTTGCTTCATTTTTTGTTCTTTCCACTGTTCTTAGCATTATCACATGTTAATTGGTGTAATATCCCTTGGCTAGAACATTGATCTTCTCAGGAATGGTAGGTGCTAACAGCAGATCAGGACACTGTGAGAAGATATAAACAGGACATATCAAACTCCTTCTTGTAATAAATTAGATGTCTCTATATTTTCCATGGTAAAAGAATTTCTGGGCAAAAGGATTACAAGATATTAGAGCCTGATATTTTAATATCCCATCTTCTTGTTAAAATAAAATCATTGTGAAATAAAAGTGAAATCCAGAATTTACCTGCTCCAACATTTTGTAATAAACAATAATTAACAGCACCAAAAAGCCAAGGGGGAAACCAAATAAGAAAAAGCATACAACTTCATGCCATAAACTTCACCAAAAAGAAAGGGAAAAACAACATAAAAGGAAAATTCTGGCATAGCTCCCCAAACTTAATCCTAATCACCAGAACGAGTGACCAAAATATTGAGAATTTCCATAAATATTTCTTACTTTGGAAAAAAAAGTAGACTGAGGAGCCAAGTAGAAAATAATTTTTCAAGAGTAAAAACTGCTACAGCATGACACTGATCCAAGAACAGAGGTAGCAGAGATATCAGCACATTTGGAACTGAAAGAATAGTCTGTGTTTTCTTCCACATTAACTGTGTGCACTCTGGACCAAATGAATCTCAGAACAAGACACTGGGTCATATTTCAGAGCAGAAAATAGAATATGCATCCTTAAGTCAAAGAAACATTGAGAGATAGGCCTATGTCACTTTCCATTATTCTCAGATGACAGAGAAGGGGATAAAAGCAATACATAGATTCCAAAACAGGACTCTTAAAAAAACACAAAGGATACAAAGGTGAATTCACTTACACTATAGATAGCAAAGGAAAAGTCAAACAGAGCTGCCTGTGTTTGGCATATGCAAGATTTTTTAAAAATCACATAACTATTATTTTCTTCATTTTTTAATTTTAAGTTTTTGTAATAAAATTTTAAAAGATATTTAAAATTATATAAGCATAGTACTGAAACATATATACATAGAGATTAAAATAGACAGATAACCTAGTACAGTAGAAAACTCAAATAGAAGGAAGCTCTCTATAAATAATATCTGGGACAAAAAAAGGATAATAAGGACATTAACCACATAACATTATTTATAATCAATAAACTAATTTAAAACATAGAATGAAATAAAAAAGGTAAGTTATACACTAAAGAAAAACTTGAGAGCCAAAATACCAACATCAAAGAATGAATTAAAAACAAGACACAGAACAGTTAAAACCTGAATTAAAAAGTATAAATAACGGGGCTGGGATTGTGGCTCAGTGGTAGAACACTCGCCTAGCATGTGAGAGGCCCTGGATTCGATCCCCAGCACCACATAAAAATAAATGAATGAATGAATGAATGAATGAATAATAAAGGTTTTGTGCCCAACTACAATTTTAAAATGTTTTTTAAAAAAGTATAAATAAGCTTGGTTAACCATAGTACAGAAGGAATAAAATAACACAGTCAAGAAAAATACTATCAAGAGTAAAGAAAAGTTAACAAAAGTTCAATCTCCTTTAAAAAGATATCCTAACAGGTCAAACAGAAAACATTACAACATGTAAGAATAAAAATTTTCCCTGAACCAAAGTAAAAATCAAATAGTATAGGGGAAAAAATTATACAGAATATCACTTTCCAATGAGGTAAAGCCTGTCACTGAATTTCAGGAGTAAAAAATAATTCTTTAATCACATATAGAAAACAAAAGATGGAAAACTTTTTAACAACAGATTTCCCCTTAGAAACAATTAGTGCTGGAAAGTAATTGAACAATTATATTTCAACAAAGTCAAAAGATACCCACTTTTAATGCACCTAAGTCACTGAAGTATAAAGCCAGTTGCACTCAAACATACATGTACTCAAGAAATATCATGCTCCCAAACCCCTTTGAAAAAGAAAAGAAAGCCAGGCGTGGTGGTACAAGCCTGTAATCCCAGCAACTGGGGAGGCTGAGGCAAGAGGATCAAGACTTCAAAGCTAGCCTCAGCAATTTAGTGAGGTCCTAAGTAACTCAGTGAGAACCTGTCTCTAAATAAAATACAAAAAATGGATGGGGATGTGGCTCAGTAGTTAAGTGCCTCTGGGTTCAATCCCTGGTATCAAAAAAAGAAAACAAAAAGAATAAAGAAAGTACTTAACAATAAAATCTAACTGACCAAAAACTATCTTTAAAATTAAGTTTAAAAACTGTAATCCATTTTCCTAATGTGAGTTTTCACAGAGCTCTCCTCTATAAAGTTAATTCTACATGCAACAGTGGAAAACATTTCATGATTCATTTCCTTTGAAATTATTCTGTGTGAACAAAAATAATACTTGTTTGAATTTTTAATATTTCTTTTAGGAAACTAACAAATTTTACTCTCTGTATGAACTTACATGGGATGCCATAACAGAGTACCAAAAAACAGGTAGCTTCAACAACAAAAGTTTATTTTTACATAATTCTGTGGGCTAGGAATCTGAGATCAAGATGTCAGCAAGGTTCATTTCTTCTGAAGCCTCTCTCCTTGATAGTAGGTAGTCATCATCTCCCTGAATCCTATCATCCCATCTCTATACATATCTTTATTCATTTTTTCTTTTTAAAAATGACATAAACTAAGTATGGTGGCATTTGCCTTGTAATCCCAGGTACTTAGGAAGCTGAGGCAAGAGGATGGCATATTCAGCCTGGGCAACACCAAAAATCAAATAACCCAATCAATAAACGGGCTAAGGAACTGAACAGATACTTTTCAGAAGAAGATGTTCAATAAATCAACAAATATATATACATAAAAAAATTTAACATCTCAATTAGAGAAGTGCTAATCTCAAAACTACACTAAGATTTCATCTCACTCCAGTCAGAATGATAGTTTTCAAAAATACAAGCAACAATAAGTATTGACAAGGATGTGGGGGAATAGGTATACTTATATTGCTGGTGAGACTGCAAATTGGTGCAAACACTCTGGAAAACAGTATGGGTATTCCTTAGAAAACCTGAAATCAAACCACCATTTGACCCAGCTATCCCAGTCCTTGGTCTATACCCTAGAAATTTTAAATCAGCATACTATAGTGATACAGCCACATCAATGTTTATAGCAGCTCAATCGACAATAGTTAAACTGTGGAACCAACACAGATGCCCTTCAATAGATGAATGGATAAAGAAACTGTGGTGTATATATACAATGGGATATTACTCAGCATTAAAAGAGAATAAAATTATGGCATTTGCTGGTAAATGGATGGAATTGGAGAATATCATGCTAAGTGAAGTAAGTCAATCCCCAAAAAAGCCAGAGGCTAAATGTTTTCTCTTATAAGTGGATGCTGCTCCATAATGGGAGGGGGGCATGGGAACAATGAAGGAACTTGGCCAAAGGGGAGAGAAGGAAGAAGAGCAGGCATGGGGATAGGAAAGATGGTGGAATGAGATGGACATCTTTACCCTAGGTACATGTATGACTGCACGAATGGTGTGACTTTACATTGTCTACAACCAGAGAAATGAAAAGCTGTGCTCCATTTGTGTACAATGAATTTAAATACATCTGCTGTCATGTATAACAAATTAGAACAAATTAAAATAGTACTGGGGATGTAGCTCAGTGGTAGAGCACCCCTGCAATCAATCCCCAGTACCAAAATAAATTAATTAATTAAACAAAGCACCAGTCATACTGCATTAGGGCCTATCTTAATGACCTCATTTTAACTTAATTAGCACTTTACCGATATTATCTCTCAAAATAGTCACATTCTGAGGTACCAGGGCTAGGATTTCAACATAGAAATTTTGAGGGGACATAGTTGAACTCATAATGTTCTTCTCCATAACTTTATGTGAGTGGATAGTATCATATTTCATTATTGAAGCCCTGAGGAATATAATAAATAGGTCAGAACCCCTTCGCCTGTTTAAATACATCAACTTATTAGGACTAAGTTCATGGTCAAAATCATATTTTTCAACTCCTTTGTCTTGGACAAGTATTGAACTTCTCAGAATCTTGATAAAAATGATTTGAACAAGTTGTATAGGTGAAAAGTACACATCTCAATGTTGCTTAATGTTGTTTTAGAGAGAGCATAAACAGTGAGTGACTAGTTTCTCTCCATCTCCTATGGATCTTAATTTTTATTTTAACTTTGTACTAGACTTGTTAGAGTAGTTTTGGGTCTATAAAAAGTGAATAGAAAGTATAAAGTGCTATTATAATTCTTTACATATCCCCTCTGCAGTTTCTCCTGTTATTACTATTTTGTATTGCTTTTATATTTGTTATAGTAAATACATTAATACTGATATATTTATTATTAACTATAGACCATAGTTTACATTTGGGTTCACTCTTTGTACAGTTCTACAAATTTAAAAATATATATATAGTGTCATATATTCATTATAGTATATTATCATATAGAATTGATTTCAACTGCACTAAAATCTACTGTACTTCTCCTGCTCTTGCTCCTTCCCTCATTTCCACTCAGGTCCCTGAAAACCAATCACTGGTCTTTTCACTCTAAAGTTTAGCCTTTTCTAGAAGGCCATCTAGTTGGAAATATACAGTATGTAGTTTTTCAGACTGGCTTATTTCACTTACCAATATGAATTTGATGTTCTTCTATGTTTTTTCATGGTTTGATAGCTCATTTCTTTTTAGCATGGAATAATATTCTATTGTCCGGATGTATACAGTTTATTCATTCATTTATTTAAGGACATCTTGTTTGCCTTCACATCCTGGCAATTAGGAATAAAGCAATTTATTATAAATTATATATTATTAATTAATAATATTAATTATTAATATAAATTATTAATATTATAAAGCAATTTATAAATAAACATTTATAAATTTTTGTGTGAGCATAAATTTTCCTGTCATTTAAATAACTAAGGAGCACAATTGCTGGAGAGTATGATGGACTACATATAGCTTTGTTAAGAAAATGCTAAGCTGTCTTCCAAAATTGCTGCACTTTGCATTCTTATTAGTAATACACAGAAGTTTCTGTTGACCCACGACCTTCCCAGAAATTGTCTGTGTTTTGGATTTTCAGTTACTCTAATAGGTCTGTAGTGGCACCTTTTTGTTTTAATTTGCAAATTCATTGATGCCCTGTGATGTTGACTATCTAATCAATATGTTTATTTCCCATCCATATACATTCTTTTGTGAGATGTTCAGAGATTTTGCATATTTTTAATTGTGTTTTGCTTTCTAATTGCTGAGTATAAAGAGTTCTTTGTGTATTATGGATGGCAGCCCATTGTAGATCTGATTTTTAAATACTTTATCCCATATAAGTCTATGGCTTATATTTTCATTTTCTATGCAGATTTTTGCACATTTTAAGATCAAACTGTTTTAGTCATATGGATACTAGTATGGAGGTTCCTCAGAAAATTAAAAATAGAACTAAGAGATGATTCAACAATCCCACTATTGGGCTTATACTCAAAGGAAATGAAATCAATAGGCTGAAGAGAAGTCTTCATTCTTCATGTTTATAGAGTCCTATTCACAATAGCTAAGATAGGAGTCCTTCTAAGTGTATATCAACAGATAAATGGATTAAGAAATGTGCATGTATACATAATGGAATAATATTCAGCCATACAAAATAATGAAACCTTGTCATTTTTGACAATACTGAAGAAACTGGAGGACATTATGGTAAGTGAAATAAGCCAGGCATAGAAGGACAAATACTGTATAATCCCTTCCATGTGTGGAATCCAAAAAGAGCTGGTCTCAATGAAGTTGAGAGTAAAATGGTGGCTTCTAGAAGCTTTCTGAGGCAGACAAGTTGGTGATAAGAAAACTGGACATTCACATGGAAAATAATTAAATTAGACCCTGATTTCTCACCATTTAGAAAAATCAACTCAAAACGAATTAAAGACGTAAGTGTAAGACCCCCAAACACTAGAAAGCATAGGAGAACTATTTTATAACATTGATCTGACCACTGATTTTTTTTGATAAGGCCTCAAAAGCAAAGGCAACAAAATAAATGAGATTGTATGAAACTAAAAGGAAACAATCAACAAAGTGAAGAATTGACCTAAAGTATGGGAGAAAACACTTATAAACTACATATCTGATAAAGGGTTAATAGTTAAAACTCATAAAGAACTCAAACAACTCAACACAAAGAAAACAAATAATTCTATTTGAAATGGGCAAAAGACATAAATAGAACTTCTCAAAAGAAAGCATACAAATAATAGGTACATAAAAAAATGAACAAAACAATGACAAAAGGCTTACCTAACCACTAAATATCAAGGAAATGCAAATCAATTTCACAAAAAGATATCACCTAATACCTGTTAGAATGTTTATTATCAAAAAGAAAAAAGATAACAAGTGTTGGTGAGGATGTAAAGAAGGAAACCATTAAACACTGTTGGTGGGAATGTGAAGTAAAATGTTCAGTATGGAAAACAGTATAGAAGTTCCTCAAAGCATTAAAAACAGAACTACCATATAGCCCAGCAATCCCACTTCTGGAGATTATATATCCAAAAAAATGAAATTAATACATCAAAGAAATATCAGCATTTCCATGTATATTACAGCACCATTTACAATAACCAAGATAGAGAATCAACTTAAGTGTCTACAACTGATGAATGGATCAAGAAAATGTGGTATGTATAAACAATGGATTACTATTCAGTCAAAACAAGGAAGGAAAAACTGTTATTTTTGACACCTTGATGAAATCCTATAACATTAAGTAAATTAAGTAAAATAAGCCAGGTACAGAAGGACAAGTACCACCCACATGTTGAATCTAATAAATTTGATCTCAAAAAAGTAGAGAGTAGAAGAGTATGTACTAAGGAATGGATGATTAGAGGGGAGGGGTAAAAGGAAAACATTCATCAAATTTAATTCATCAAATTAGGAAGGAAGAAAATAAAAAATGCACCTAGATAGCTAAATATTTATAAATGAGAAGTGATGGCTAGGGGCTGTGGAGTAGTGGTAGAGAGAACAGGTGGGTGCGTGGGGGGGAAATGGGAAATGATTATCCATAGTCATGGAGTTTCTTTTTTATGTTATACACATGCTTAAAGGTTTTTGCAGTAATGGTTATACAACTTTGTTGCATACTACAAACTACTGACTGTACCTTTTAAGTGGGTGAATTGCATGATATATGGATTACATTTTTAATAAAGATTTTTAAAACAAAAAAAAAATAGCAGCACTGCACAATGGAAGATGCCTCAAACACTGAATGATTGTGCCAAACATCACATCCCTATTTCAAATCCACTTTAGACCACTGTCATGGAAAGAAAGAAACACTAATAAACCAAGTTGTGTTGCAGCAGTCAGCTAACCTACAAAAAACATGCAGGGAAAGAAGTTCATTACAGAAAATGTGAAATATATACACAATGGAGTATTACTCAGCCATGAAGATGACTTTATGCCATTTGGCAGTAAATGGATGATCTGGAAACTATTGTGCTAAGTGAAATAAGCCAGTCCCAAAAGCCAAAGGTTGAATGTTTCTGCTGATATGAGGGAGAGTACAGTGTCAACTCTATGACCTCTAAGGGAGACTGTTTGGTGATATCTATCCAAATTTAAAATGTATGTGCCTTTTAACCAGTCATCCTACTTTGAGAAATTTATCCTACAAATGTTATTTGCATATGTGTGGAATTATATGTGTTCCACGTTGCTCACTGCAGCATTGTTTATGATAGCAGGAGAATGGAACAATTTAAATGCCTCTCAACTGGTCAAATAAATTATAGCATTAAAACAGAATACAATACATTTTTTTAATTGAGAAAAAAAGAAGTTCATTACAGAGACTAGGAAGTAGTCAGAAAAAAATCTTTTCTAAAAGTTATGACAGGAGCAAAGAGTTTCAAGAAGAAGTAGTCAAATAAAACTGTTTACTAGGATTGCCAACATAGGGCTAATGGTAACTAATTCTGTGCTATCTGTATATATCAGATTATCCTCACTACCCTATTCTAAATTGTGTTTTTGGCAAAATAAAGAGAATAAATTTTTCACAGTACTTGAAATGTCATGTTTTCAAAACAGGTTTGTGGGGAAAGAAAACTATATGTAATCCAATCTTATTTAACTCTAAAATATTCTGTTTGAAAGACTCTTTGTTCCTATGTACAGTCTTGATTTTTCCTGGGGAACTGTTAACACTTCTAAATTTTATATTACTCTAACTGCAGGTCTATCATATATAATGTCTGCACATCACCTTCTCTTCTAAAAAAAAGAGCTCTTTCCATTTTGCTTTGATATCAATGAAGTAATACACAACAAAAAGGCAGGAGCAATGGAGACATTGATTCCTCAAAAATTGTTTTAAACTCTTTCTTTCTTTAGGCAGAGGTCAAGAATCAAAGTGCAACATTAATTCAGTTTCTGATATTTTAACTGAGGAACAATTTTAATTTTTGTCATGTATACAATTAATTTACAATTATCACTTGTGTAAAAACAAAAATTTAAAAAATTTATTTAAAATCTGTGTGTGCACTTTTTTCCATCTCATTATAATTTTTTTCAAAGAAAAATTTAAAATATTCAGCGAATATCTAAAAACTCACAACTAAGAATCTGAATTTAACATTTTGCCCTATTTGCTTTATCACACATAGGCCCACATATCTTCTACCCAATGAGGAATCTACTTTTGTTTTTTTTTTTAAATAAAGTTAAGTTGTAGATACCAGACACTTCACTCCTAAATATATCAGCAGTTGTATCATTGAATTAGAGTTCATTATTTGCTTATAGTGGTGTTTTATTTCTTGAGATAGAATGCGTAGACCTTAGGAGTACTTTTGCTATGAATGGATATTTTTGTTCTCCCCCAGATTCATATGTTGAAGCCTTACTGTGATGGAATTTGCAGATGAGGTCTTTGAGAAGTCATTAGGTTAGGACAGTGGAGCCTCCATGAAAAGGCTTTGTGTTCTTATAATCCCCTGTCCAACGTATGAGGATACAATGAGAAGATGGCCATCTATAAATCAGGAAAGGGGTCTCTTCCAAGAATCCAGCCATGTTGCTACCATGATTTCCAACTTCCAGTCTTCAAAACTGTGAGAAATGAATGTTTGTTTTTTTTTAAGCCATCTCAATTTAATAACCTGTTTCCATTTCAGAGCATTACATTCACTTCCAGGCCTCTTATCCCCCTTCTTAATCCATATCCTCAGAGGCAAATGCTGTTACATTTTCTACCTACATTAATTTTGCCATGTCTAGAATTTCCTATAAATGGAATTGTGTAGTATGTATGCTTTTGCATAGGCTTCTTTCATTTTCCATTTATTTGTTCTTTTTATATATACATGACATTAGAGTACATTTTGACATATTATTCATGCAAGGATTATAACTTTCTATTCTTGTGGTTGTATATGAAGTGGAGTTAAACGGGCCGTATATTCATATATAAACATAGGAAAGTTATGTATGATTCATTCATTTCCCATTTTAAAAAATATTTATCAATGTTCCTTCAAATAGCTTTCCCCTCCTCTCAATTATGGAGTAGAATTCCACTGAGAGATTACAACTGTATATTTTATCTATTCCACCAGTGGTGAACCCCTATTTCTTTTAGTTTTTAAGGGTGGGGTTTTTTTCTCTTATGACTAAAGCAATAAATAAATATTCGTGTGCATGTCTTTTTGTGATTTTCATACATCTTTATTGACTATACTAGAATTGGAATTGTGGGGGTATAGATGTGGTGGTGCATACTTATTGTTATTTATAACAAGCTGCTAGATCTTTTACAAAAGAACTATGCCATTTTACACTCCTACACTCACATATGAGGGTTCTGATCTACCTAAATTTTTGTTCAGATTTGCTACTGTCAGCCTTTTTAAACACTCTTATGAGAGTGTAGTGAAATCTGGCCGTATGATATGCTATCATATCATGACTATTCCATCCAAATGATTTTCTAATTTCCTGTTATTTCTTCTTGACCCGTGGATTATTTTAAAATATTCTGTTTAATATATTCCCCAAAACTTGGCAATTTTCTTCTTATCTGGTTTTTATAGATTTTAATTTAACCTAACAATAGATAGAGAAAACAATATATGATTTGAACTTTTTAAGACCTATTTTAAAATAAGTTTTAGGATCATAGCAAAATTGAGAGGAAGGTACAGAGAATCCCAGATACTCCCTACTCTTGACACATATATATCCTATCCCATTTTCAACAGCTCCCATGAGTGGTATATTTATGACAACTCGTGACTCATAATGATACATCATAATCACCCAAAGTTCACAATTTACATTAGGGCACACTCTTATTGTTGTATGTCCTACAGGTTTGGGAAAATATATGATGATAAGTGTCTAAAGGAGGACAAGATTTTGAATGGCCTTGGTGTGTGCAGCTCTTCCTCCTATGGGTTACAATTCTCAGACAGTATATAACATCCTGAGTTAAGAGGATTATATAAAGAGGTTATATAAATCTAACTTGGACTATTTTCATCTTGCCTAGTATAGGATGTCCTACACTTGAGCCCAGTGAGCTCAGAGTGCCTGATGCAGAAAACTCAAGAGTAATTTCTGGGTTCCTTTGCTGTGGTGCAAAGTGGGGCATGTGAAGATAACAATCCATCTACTCTAGGCAGCCTTCCAGAGCTTTTGATGGCCTACTCATCATATATTCTAGGCTTCTGAAAGTTCTCCCATCCTATACAAGTGATAAGTTTGTTTCACCTGACATGTTGTGTAAATGCTCTTGTTTTACCACTCATTCTGTCATCTGAGTATGTGCAAAACCTCTCAACAGACCTGAGAACCTGTGCAGTAGCCACCACTGTAGTATCAGCAGACTATATTCACTCTTAATTCCTGTGTTCTATTTATCCCTTCTGGCCCCAAGTTTGAAAACAGCTGATGTTTTTACTGATTTAGTTTGGCCTTTTCTAGAATGTCATATAATTGTAATCACATAGTACAACATCTTTTCATATTGGTTTATTTCACTTTGTAATAAACCTTTTTCTATGTCTTTTTATGGTTTGATAACTAACATTTTAGTACTGAATAATATTCCACTGTCCAGGTATATTAGTTTATTTACCCAATGACTACAGTTTGACATGGTGGTTTTATTTAGTTTTCCCATTTCTGACCACTCTTTCTCATTTCCTGCCTTTATTCTGGTTGTGTTATTTCTTTTCATACTAACATATTACTAGCTTTTCTGCTCTTTCTTTGCAGTATTTAATTTATTCTGATGGGGAAAGGAGGGGGGGCATATCATAGCCTTAAAACTACACCACTTCATGAGAAAGTTTCAATAATAGTTCCATTTACTACTTCTATAGCCAAAGGCTGTGTTTTGATTGGATTACATTTGCCACTTTCAAAATCAATGGCTGTGGCTCTGAATTCAAGGAGAAACTATAAATCACACATTGTGGGTATATAAACACAACTCATCCAAATATCAAGACTTATTAATTGTCCAATGTGATAATTTTAGTTACTCAGCAATCATGTCATATACGTATATTGCAGTAACAGTGCATCAATTTTTTGTAGGCTTTTCAAATACGTGATAGTATGATTATGGTTTTTTTTAAAAAGAGGTTTTTTGTTTTCCTCCCTTCCCTCCTCTACCCCTCCCTAACAAGATTAGGGAGACAGTGTTCTTTTCTTTCCCTAAAACACACCCACTACAGGAAAGAGATTCCTGCTAAGGATCTGAAAAGTGAATTAACAAGTGAATCCTAATACACCATCAGTGCACCTGGAACCCCTCCCTACCAAAGCACAATTGGAATGTGACCCTTGAAGAGTTCCTTTAAACACTCCCCTGCCCCCATCAAGAGAGTCACAGCCTTTTTTACGGGAGTCCCCAGTGTTTCTCCTTTGGTAGCAAAGCAATAAACCTTCTTTTTCTTTTTTCTTATACAATAAGGAGACACACATCCAAGCAGGACATCAGGAAACAAGAACTTTGAAAAGACGTTCATTATCCTATCAAACGGGAATCTATCTTGGATTTACCCAGTTAGCGGCTACTAGAGAGCAGGCACCGCGCCACGCCGCAGGGGGCTTTTGCTGTGAACTCAAATAGCCTAATCACGCTGGTGGGGTGCAGGAGAGTGTACCAGGTACTTAGCGGAGCAAGAACTCTGAGGAAGCCCACGAAGTGTGGAAGAAAGGCAAAGTCCAGCAAAGACCACCCTCCCTCCCTTCCGGGAGGCGAGGCTAAAACGCAAATCGTGATGCGCCTGCGCACTGACGGCTCAGCGTAAAGAACCAATAGGACAGATGGGTGGGCGGGTTGTAGGCCGATACTTGATTTCCGGTTCCGGTGGACCTCTGTGAGTCGGCTGCTGTGCTACGTGTCTTTAGCATCTCTAGTGGCAACCGAGCCGCTGGGCCCGTGAGGATCTTCTTACCTGTAGGAAGGGGCTAACCCGAAGGGTAAGGGGGAACCGGGCCTGCCGGGACACCAGGCTTTTGTGGCTGGCGTAGGCGGGCTTCTGATTCCTACGGAGGCATTGGTGGGCGATGAGAGGATCCACCCGTTGAGGTCTGAGTCTGGATCCGGTCCCAATTTACCTTCCTGCACCGCCTCCAGTGTAAACCTAGACCCAGAGCCGCGTCTACCCAGGGCTGAGTTCTGGCCCATGGCTCAGCTTTGTAGTTCCTCATTCTTTGCCGTCTCTCAGAGCGAACTCTTAAAATCTGGGGGGCTTCCAGTGTGTGTGGTCAGAGATGAAGGCCTGCCGCCTGCATGGTTGGCAGTGTGTGTGTGTGTGTGTAATCCTGCCTTATAAAATTTCTGTATATAGGTCTAGCCCTGCCACCACTCCTTGTGGTGTATAGTAGTGGAGTTGATCTAGTTTTTAAATGAAGAGATCGTGGTGGATTCTTGAATCTCCTCAGACCTTTGGATGCTATGTTCTTTGAAGTGAGGGTTTTTTTTCTTTTTTGGGGGGGGGGGAGAAAGTGTGCTAAGCATTTATCACGATGGCTTTGATTACATAAAGTTTAAAACCATAGGATTTCGGCAAAGTTAGAAAATAACCGTTATTGTGTTTTTTGTTCCAGAACATTTTCAGAATTTCTAATAACTCGTGTTTAATTACCCTAGGCGAGGAAACTGGACCTTATAGAGGCCAAGGATTTGAATCACTATCTGACTACTGTTTTAAGCACTAGAAATAGAGTTAAATACCCTGCCCTTATTAGCTCTTTTACCAATGTCTTTGAATGACATTTCTATTAGCTTAATAAGCTCTCAAAAGAATCTATATGATGAAGTACATAACCCTGTTTCCTTAAAAGCTGTGTGCACAACTAAAGGTTTGGAGTTTATTAGTCTTACAGAATCTGGATCCTGCTTTTGCTAATCTTTGTGGGTTTGAAAATTTTACCGTCTGTCCATTCCACACAGTACACTCTGTATAGTGTGTAAGCATGGTTTATAACAATAAGGTTGAAATTTACGTTTTCTTTCATTTAAGGCTCTTAATTTCTGAGTAGTTTAAAATAAAATACAGAAAGTACTTTTTAGATCCTCGGATAGTTTGCTTCTTAGCAGAAACATTGAATGAGGAGTGGGTAAGGAATAGGATGTGTTGTCAGTTGTGTAACCTTTTAATAGAGAAAGCCCCTTTATATTAAATATGATTCTTTGTAAATAAGGATAACATCATTTGATCTGATGCTTTCCTGGAATTTACAAAAAGAACATAAATTAAGACCTTGGAGTCTGCTTTTTTTGTTTAGTTTTGTTTTATGAGATGGAATAGAATGTCAGGCATGAATTCATGGCTGGTCTCATTTACATCTTTATGTAACTTAGCAAGTCTTTGTTATGTGATAAATAATATTCCTGAGCAACTTTTGTTTGTTTGCTTAAACAGGCAATCATGGATCAGGTAATGCAATTTGTTGAGCCAAGTCGGCAGTTTGTGAAGGACTCAATTCGTCTTGTTAAAAGATGCACCAAACCTGATAGAAAAGGTAATACCTTTAACATGAGAGAAAAAGTTAAAAATCTTTGCATTTTTTTCTAAGCATTGAATTTAACATATTCCAGATTAGCATCCATTGCATTCCTTTCATCAGTATATGATTTATTTTGTTTTATTGCTTCAAAACATTATCACTTTTTAAATTGTATACAGTCTTCTAATTTTTTTTGTTCTGTGTTTTTCTTTTTGTTTGCTTTTTTTTTCTTTTNTTTTTTTTTTTTTTTTTTTTTTTTTTTTTTTTTTTTTTTTTTTGCCCCCCCCACCCCCCACCCTCTTGGTGTACTGGGCATGGAACCCAGAAGTAGTCTACCACTGAACTACCTCCTCAGCCCTTTGTTTTTTAATTTGGAATAGGATGTCTCACTAAGTTGCCAAGCTGCTCTGCTCTTTAAGTTGTGATCCTCCTGCATCAGCTTTCCAAAATCTGGGATTACAGGCATGCAGCACTGCTTTATATATTTGTTTATGTATTTTAAATGATCTAAGTTTAGTTATTACAGCTTTACTTTGCATGTTACACTGAAGTTAGTCATTTTATAATTTTTAGAATTTTTATATCTTTTATATTACTTCTCTGGAAAAATCTCTAGAGCCTTCTCTGCTCTATCCCCACCCAGTGAACAAAACTTTTAACATGAAACCAATAATATAGGTTGTTGCCAACCTAGAAAGTATATTTTGTCTTGTGTCATGATTCATGTGTTAAAAGGTACAGCAAAAGTAATATACTTTTATTCATTGAGTTAGGAACTCGGGATATAATACAAAATGTAATTTAATATTATGTGTAATACTATATATAAATAAATACGATAGGGAACAGTCCTTGTTCTCATGAAGCTAAGAATCTATCAGAGAAGACTGTCATAAACAAGACACTCCAATTGTGTTTTTAAATTACTGCTGGGGTAGGAAATAGGGAAATACTAGGAGGTCTGGTTCATTTAATGTAAGGACTGACCAAGTCAGGAGGTCACGTAAAAATTTCCTGAGGAAATAACATGAAACTCAGACATACCAGAATTGAAATCTTTTTATAAAATTGTGCTCAATGTAATTTGATTTTTTAAAACCTTAATGTTGGATTCATTATGATATACCAGAAATTTATCATTGTTTCAAATATACCAAATATATACCGAAATTCTGATTTTATAATTAGTATGTTAGAGTAAAAATTGTTGCATTGAAACATTAAGAAAAATACCATGTGTTCTGTCTTCCATCCTTTTTTTTTTTTTCCTTACTTATTTAGGTCATTTGCTGAGAAAAGCAGATATTTTCAGTGCTTATTGATGAATTCACTATGAGAGACCTACACTTTCAATTCGTTTCCTTAAATATCAACAAAGTATGAAAATTTAAAACTTTTCCAAGTATTTACTATTAGTAGGTATATATTGGACAGGAGAAGTTCCTAATAGGTATATAACTAGAATTAATAAAAGTTTATTTATATTACTGATAGTTTTTTCCCCCATACTTTCAATGACAGTGCAAAAAATTAATGTGAATTTTATGTTTTGAAATACAGAATTCCAGAAGATTGCCATGGCAACAGCAATAGGATTTGCTATAATGGGATTCATTGGTTTCTTTGTGAAATTGATCCATATCCCTATTAATAACATCATTGTGTAAGTAAATTTTATAGAACAGACTATATTTAAGAATGAATGAAAATTGAAACTATTTGAGTTGAAAATTAAGTCTATTTTATTAATACTGAGAGCTATCTCTTGACTTCTTAATGTTGTAAATATTTACTGATATTTATTATTTATATTATATACAGTTTTAATATCAATTTTGTGAGCAAGGCTGAGTTTTCTTTGATAACTGAAATTTTTTAGGGTCATGGAAGTTACTTAAAGGGATTCAATATGTCATAAAGTATTCAGTGACAGAACCAATATTCAAGTACAATTTCTCGTTATACTATGTCTTGTGGATTTTCAAGATGCAAAAAAAAAAACCCTTTCTTTATTTGAAAATTATTATTTTGATACAGTTCTGACTCTGAACCAGATTGTCTACATTCTTATGGTTAGTTTTGTTACATGGTTAGTTTTGTTACTAGGCGGTCATAACTTTGTGCAGTGTCTTAGCTTTTCTGTGTCCAATTCATTCAATGAGGATAGTAGTTCTTACTTGCTTTCTAGTAAAGATTAATGACTTAAGCCATTTAAGGCCTTGAGAAAATGATGTGGTTAAGGATTTAAATGGAAATTATTATTGTAATTAACTACTATCACTAACAGTAGGGTATTATAACCTTTAGGTATAAAGAGGAGGAGAGAACACTGAGAAATACTGAGATCTCTTTGTTCTTTTCCAAAGGCTTTTGCTTCTTAAATTCATTGCAAGAAAAATATTGTCATTGGAACACCTGATGAATCTAATTTTCAGTTTTAGTTAAGTTAGTGGAAGGTCTTGATAGGAGTTTCAGTACTTACTCTGTGATCTTGTGTTCATATTACTTTCTTAGTCTCATCTGCAGTTTGGGGGTTATAGTAACTCTCTTTATTTTATGATGTCTTAAAGTCTGCAACAATTATTTAGACACGTTTTTTAAACTCAATCTCTTAAATACTAGGTATTTTGTCACTGATACTGGTGGAGGTTGTCTTATAAATATAGGTGGATTTCTTAAGTAAATTATAATGGTATTAAGCAAAAGTTTCAGAAAGTGATATTTTAAGATCATGAAGAGTTGTAGCTGTAAGGAACCAAGTCACTCAAATCTCTGTCAGTTCAGAAATCCTTTTTATGTTACTAATGAGAAATGTTAACTCTGGAATTGTGGAACCTTGGAATGAATACCAAATTAGAATTCCCAAACCCTAGACTGTTTCTGGGCTATAGTTGCCCAAGTAAAAAGGTGTAATAGAGTCTCCTGTCAAGTCCTTCTTTTTTTTTTTTTTTTAATACTACGTTTTTCCCTACCCACACTTAGCAGTGTATTTTTATCTCTCTTGCCAGACTTCACTGTCTGCCTTAGGTCATACTTAGATATGTCTGCCTGTTACATTAAGATTATGAGTTCTGAGTAAAACCTGTTTGGTTATTTAATGTTACATAAATATGTGATATATTTACATAAAAATAAATATATTTATAAATACACACACAAACATATATGTATATAGTAGAATATAGTCTAGTGTTATCTTGTATCCATAAAGCCCTGAATAACTGTTAGTTTAATTAAGTGATCAACTACAGGTTCTTTATCTTTTTCAAGTGGTGATGGTGTTAATAATATAGAGAACTTACCCTGTGCCACAGACTGTTCTTGTGTAATCCTCAGGAAGGAACTGAGACATGGAGAGACTAACTTAAATTGTATGGCTCATAAGTGGTGGAATAGCATATGAAACCTTTGGGATGCTTGTTGCTTAGAAAAACTTTCTTCTAGTTAAAAAAATTATTTCAGGGCTGGGGATGTGGCTCAAGCGGTAGCGCGCTCGCCTGGCATGCGTGCGGCCCGGGTTCGATCCTCAGCACCACATACAAACAAAGATGTTGTGTCCGCCGAAAGCTAAAAAATAAATATTAAAAAAAAAAAAAAAAAAGAAGTTTAAAAAAATTATTTCAGTGTTAAGAGTTTAAGTCTATTTTTAGATACTTTTTACCATAAAGTGAAGACCAAATAAAGTGTTTTGTGAGATAAGAAAAATATACTCTTTTCATGTTATGCCATGGAATCATAAATCACTGTTTAGTTCAGTGATGGAAAAGGAAATGTAACCAGAGGCTTCCCTTTGACTAGACTGAATTATTGTGACGTCTTTTTTTCTTTACAATTTTTTCCTCCTTATTTTACAATTATATCATCAAAATTAATGCCCACAGTACTATAATTTAAAGGAGTTGTGCATTGCTGGTCTGTTAGTTATATCAGTCTAATTCAATAACATAAGCTTTCATCTAGTAGTGGGATTATTTTTGTTTATTTAGTATCATAGTTTTAACTGTATATCCAACATTATAATTTTGTTTGTTTTTTGTGTTGCTATTTTTCATGGAGCTAGGGATCCACATGCTAGGCAAGTGTGCAGCCACTGAGCAACATCCCTAGCCCTATGCTTTCAAAGCTTAGGATGTCTTCTGCAGAAAAGATAACTTTGATTTTCATATAATTAAAAGAGGTTTTTGAATGATTGTGGCACAGTGTAGTGGGTGAGAACCATTGTGCTAGTCTGCAGTCTTTATTTTGAACTGCCTTGCTGACTGTATCAACCATTTTGTATTATAATTAATATTTGTTGTTATGTTCAGGAAGACATGAGTATTGTGAGTTTTAAAATACATCTGTTCAAAAAAACATCATCACTAGGGACTTTGCGGTTCTAAGATTTTAAATCTCAGTGTGTCTTTCTTTTATGCTTACTTGGGGCAAAGTTAGTTATAGCTCTCAAATAACTGGTTTTTGATTCCATATTATTATAGCATGTTGCAGTTCAAATAATTTTACAATTAAAATCTCATATATACTAAAAAAATTCCATTTTTCTTTCTTTTACAGGGGTGGCTGAATGCTTTTTGACAAAGCTTTTCATCTTATGGATTAGTGAACAAATGAGGGTTTAAATGCTCATGAAGTAAAAGTTTGCCTGTTTACTTTTTTCTTCTGAGGTATTTTCTATTGCTAAATTAAAACCATTTCAAAAGAAACAAACTTCTCTTTTTTTCATCACAGACATCAGATTTTAATGATAGAAAATAATGGCTGATTATTTTTTTTTGAATATTTTCATTTATAAGGGAAATGAACAGGTCCTGTGAAATAGCAATATTAGAGTGTTCATGTGGCTATAAGAAAGTACCCAAGATTGGGTAATTTATAGATAATAGAATTTTTTCCCCCTACAATTCTAGAGGCTCTGAAGTCCGAGATCCAAGTACCAACATGTAGTATCTTCAGGGAAATAAAAATACATTGACGCTTTGACCATCACATATCTTAAGGAGACCATAAAGCCAGCTTTTATTGATAGTTATTTAGCTCCTTAAAAGAATAAAAAGGTGTATGCATGTGTGTATATTTTATGAGTATTTTGGGAGGTACATGTACATGTGTACATCTGTATGTATACATGTATACAAATACACATGTTTATATTGAGCACATATGATGGAAATTAATCCAAAATACAAACTTTGCTGCTAATCATATTTTTTGTAGGATAAAATGAATCTGAAAATTAATTTTTTTGACATAGAGAATTATAAATTCCTATTTATAGCATACATTTGGACTGCTTAGTTATTTTGGTGACTTCATGGGTAGATAAGGTATTACATAAATATTTTGTACTTATCCATGTATATAAAATGCAATTTGACCAAGAACTCTGGTGATAGAGCAGAATAATCTTCATAAACATGAATTGAATTTCTTAAATAAGAAAAAATAGGGTTTTTTGTTTTTTATTAACCATAGTCCTCTTGTATATGTATGTGTATGAGCTGGTACATTTGTGTTGTAAAACAGTACTTCAGCATGCATGTGACTCATCTGAGAGTGTTTCTTTAAGATGATGATAATGATGATGATGATGATTTTGGTACTGGGGATTGAACCCAGAGGTGCTTAGCCACTGAGCCACACCTTTTTATTTTTATTTAGAGACAGGGTCTCGCTGAATTGTTAAGTGCATTGCTAAATTGCTGAGGCTTGCTTTGAACTCATGATCCTCCTACTAAGGCCTCCTGAGCCTCTGGGATTACAGGCATGTGCCACTGCACCTGGCTTTAAAATTATTTTCTAAATAACAATAGCAGAACATAGTAATCCCCTTCTTGTGGCAGTTTCCATGGCTCCTGGTGTTCTACGAGCAAATCCTTGACCAATGTGTTAAAATCTACTTTAATAACAAAAAAGACAACACACATCAGAGAGGGAGAAGGTAATAGTACAGACAGTGGCAGAGCCTTGATCGGGGAGGGAAAGAAAGACTAGTTCCTATTTCAGTAGCTTTGGAACTGGTGGCGGGCATTGCCTTACTCTGAAATCTGTTCTTTTGGCTATGTATTAGAAAGGTTATGCTTATAGGGAAGGTACTTAATTCAGCCTGAGCATAAGAGGCATCTTGTAGTTTTGTGCTTTAAACTGGCACCTGTATCAGAAAGCTACCTAAAATGAGCTGAGTTCTACCACTATTACACTAGGCATGACTTTCTGCTCTGTAAAAAGTCTCTGGGTAGATTTTCCCACTCTGGATATTTTTCAGTTTATTTTGCCTATGCCTACAACCTTTCCATAAACGCTAGTCTAGTAGTGTGTGTATTTTTCCCTTATAATTTTTATTTTTATTTTTTGCTGTGTTGGTGGATTAAGCCCAGGGTCTTGCTTATGAAACACAAATGCTCCACAAGTGTCACATCAGCTGCCCTTCATAATTTTTGTAATCCTACTAGACCTTGCTTAAAAATATTTATTTTTAAATCAATCTTGCTTTTAGCACTATTTTTTAGAATTTTTACAAAACACCTAGAGAAAGCTTCTGGAATATCTTGACTTCATGTTTTAGAGTTCATTAATTCTGAATTATAATACATTAATAATAATTTATTAAAATGCATTTGCATTCTCCTCCCCATCAAAAAACAAAAACAAACCCTTACATGATTGTTCTTTACAAGTCCCTCAGAAAATTTTTTAAGTGAATAGTATTTACTATAACTGTTGTCTCACCAGCATAGATTGGATCCTATTCTTTATAGGGTTGATGATAATTTTATAAGGTTTTCAAACAATTTCTTCACCATTAATCCTCATAAGCACTTAGTGATGTTGATATTATATTCTTCAAAATATATTCACAGTTCACAATTCATCCCCTCTACTGCCACTACCCCATCCCACCTGAATTTTACTGTATTATCTGCCTCGCTAGAATGTAAGTTCTATAGAAGGTGAAGTTTCTATCTGATTTACTGCCATATCCCAGGTACCCAACACAATGTCCGCATGTAGTAGCCACTCAAATACTTGTTAAATGAATGAAATTAAAGCTTAGTTATTCTTTGTAAGAACAATTTACAGCAGATAATTATTTAGACTAGCTTACAAAAATGCATAATGCAAATCCTCAGCTTCTCTGGCCATTGTAATCTAATAGTGTCATACACATACATGTACCCTGCATCCTCGTCTTGATTGGTATACTCAAGCTTTTCAACTAAGGACTAGCAGTTTTGGGCTTTTAATTTGCTATATCTTTTGCCTCTCTCCCTTTGACCTAAAACATTCCTTCATTGATGGCAATGTAATTATAGATATTTTCAGATGAGGTTTTGATTATGGTATCAATGCCATGCATAGGATTTTTGCCTCTGCTTTAGGTAACACATGACATCTAGGGGCTACCTACAGTCTTACTGAGGTCTGGCTTATCTTCAAAGAAAGCATTTTCCACTAGGAGAAGTTTCTGTAATTGGTCAGGGTAATTATTAATAATATTCTCCTTTTCCAGAATGTCTTCCAGGCCTTGTGGGGGGTGGGGAAGAGACTGAAAGACATAGTTCTTTGAAGTTTTCTCAGATTCTTTCTAAAGGTAATTGGAATAAAAGACCTAACCCCTCTCTATAGTAAGAAGAATAGAACACTGGTAGATGTGAAGGGGCTTTGATAGCTAGTGGTATAAATTATGAGTACCTGTATGTACATGGGAAACAAAAAACATTCCCTTATGTTGCATGCTGTACATTTTTATGTTCTCTATGATAGTCTATTTAATTTTAAGCTGTGTACTTTAATGAGATAGAGGGGATAGATTGATTTATTTAGATGTACTGTTGCCACTGCCTTCTGCTTTTAGAGACCTGAGGGTTTAGATAGTGAACTTGACCATTGGTGACTTGCATGGACTAAAGACCAGAGAGCTCACTAAAGACCAGAGAGCTCACTGAATGTTCAGGATCATGTAAACCTGTAGTATCTTTGAATAGACTGGTGGCCTGGTGGGGGAATCTTTTAGAACAACTAAGATTTCCTAGCAATCTGTAGCATGGGTCATTTATTTTTATTTTTTAAATAAGAGAATGTGAATTTCTTGTACACTAGACTTGCATTCTATGGTCTTGAATTCACACCTTTTAAATTCTAGACCTATAAACTTTTGCACCTCAAACACAGGCAGTTTATCAAACTAATAAACATGGTTTTAAAGTCAGGTAGTATAGTCATATATAACATCATCCTTCTGCCCTATACCTACTTACATTCCCACTCTCCAGAAGCTTACTTTTTTATTTTAGTTGTTTCTTCTGGTAGTTATGTTAATCTCAAATTCAAGTATTTCTAGATTTATCTATTCCAATATATTATTGTTTTTTTCCTGTTATAGTAGATGAATTTTAACTCTGTTCCTATTTTCTACATTTTTCCAGTTTAGTTCAACTACCATTTCTAATTTCTGTTTGCCATCCCACCTTTGTGATATTAAATGTTTACACCTATATTTCTTGTCCTATCAACTGTAGACAGTATCCTTTGACTCTCCACCTTGAGTGAGGGTGAACAGTTGATTTCTCTGGCACCTCTTAGGTCTTGCCATCTGAACTTTTCATTTTTCATCTTCAGGCCTGATAAATTTGTTGTCTTTTTTTTGGTGTGTGGGTTCTAAAAGTTAAACGTTACTAGATGATGTTTATATTACTATGGCAAAATAAATATTACTACTTTTCCCTGTTATATACTGTGATTATTTTCCTTTTTCAATCAATTATATGTATTTTGTGTGTTTTTGTTTTCCTTCACATTGTCCACCTTTCTCACTATTTCTCATGGAGTATCAAATGTATGGAATTTTGCCTTTTCTGTATCCTCCTAAGCCTTTTGCCCTCCTACTTCAATTTAGACTACCTTCCTGACTTGTACATTTGTCGTCCTCAGGTCTTGGAGAAATAAACTTTCTCCAAGAGTTTCTGTTGTCAGGTTTTTTGGTCTCAGCAATGAAAGACTGACTAAAACATACTTGATTAATAGTTCAGATGCAAATAAGAAACTTTAAGTTCTAAATATTTTAAATATCTTTTATTATAACTTTAAGACATTGATAATTAGTTGTTTTTACTAATATAATATAGTTCTGCTGTTAGAAAAATATATTTTCTGTTGGATCCATACAATTCTTGGCTTTTGTCCTTGTTATAGCTTTTATGGTCTGATAAAGTTTACAAAACCTCACTTAGGTGTGATTTATTTATTGTTCTGGGCATTACTAGGCTTTTAAAATCTAGATACTTGTGTCTTTCAACTCTGGGAATCATAACATTCTTGACTCCCATCTTCTTTGTCATTTCTCTAGAATGTGATTAATCAGATATTTAGCTCTCATTAATTCTCTGTACATTTTCCCACTTCTTGGCCTGGGATGTTTCTTTTTCCTGGGAGAGTTTCATTTAACCTTTCAACCTTTCATTTATTGATAACCATTTTTAGTTCCTAGGAGCTCAGTTTTTTTTTGTTTTTTTTTTTTTTTTATCTTTTAATAGCATCATATTGTTTCATGGATGCAATATCATTTAAAGTCTCTTTGAGAAGATAATTTTTTTTCTTTTTAGAAAATAATTATTTTCTTGTTCTTTGCTTCTGAGTCATTTGGGGGGTTCATATTTAAGAATAAGTCATAAAAGAATCAACTCTACCCTTCAAGAGTTCTTGACATGGTATGAGCCTGACTCTAAGCAAGTGTAGAAGAAACTGAAATGATGTACCAAATTATAGTTTCTTAAAGGCTGATTCTGGGGGTAAAATGTGTATATTAATGTTAAATTTGTAGACATAATAGGAAAGTTTTTCTAGAAAACATCTGAAAATTATTTACCCTTGTTTTTGATTATGTAGTTTTATGTTAATCTTGTTTGTTCAACTACATTCTCAAATTCATATAGTTGGCATATTACCTACTTATTAGCATAAATACATTGCCACTGTTCTGATTAGGGCATCATATGATTTGGTATTCAGTAAATTTGCTTATTGTAAATAAAATGGGTATTGAAAAACTATATTGTATTGCTTACTTCCTGCCGATAAATTCCTTTTTTCTTCTAAGTATTTAATTAAAAAAAAAAAAGAGTAAGCCATAAAAATATGATTGACAATTCTTTGGGTCAGTCATTTATCCGTTCTTGATTTGTTCCTTGCTCTTTTCCCTGCTCTGAACTGTGTCCTAGGGACTGACCCCTGCAATCAGCCATTTCCAGACTCTTAGAAGGTAGTTTCAGGTATAGGGAGGCAATGGCAGAGGGGACAACTGAGAGTGTTTCTCCTGGCTCATGAGCATTTCCAACAGTGGTATAGCTGGCTCTGCTCCTGCTGGGTGGCCTTGACACCTAGCCTTATTGAACTCTACCTTCTCCCATCATTAACTCCAGAGCTGAGGGTGCTATGATTTCCTAAGTTTACTGATTTGAGGATTTCCTTATCATTCCTTGTCTGCCTTTTTAACTTTTCAGCACATTTGAAACCAACTCCCAGTATTAACATTTTCTGTCTGATATAGCATGGATTATATTCTTTTTCGTGAACCCTTACTAACCGATCTTTGGAGTTTTGTAGAACCATATAATTTACTTCAGATTGATTGGCAAGATGCTGGCCATTATGCTTGGGTTCTTCTAAATGATAGGATGGGACATATTTTTCTGGGGCCAGTCAATATTTTTGAGCAAAATGTTTCAATTTCATTTTGCCTAGGGAATAGATAATTTGACTGCCAGTGTTCTCTGCTTATAGTGAGGGATGGAAATAGGACCTTGTTTTTTTCCAGCATAATTTTTAATCTAGGGTATTAAGCTGGTTTTTGTTTTATACTAGCCTAGTATTTATTTCTGTTTATAGTATAGGATGTCCATGTTAGGTTAATAAAGTCTGTTGCTGAAACTAGTTAGAGCTTTATTTTAGGAAAAATAACAATAGAAACAGAGTGCAGAGGATATATTGAAATAATATTGAAAGCAAGGAAAATAATTTGCAGTCTAAGGTCCTAAGAGATGAAATTATCCTGAATTAAGAATGCTAGTAGAAGAAAAGGAGAAATCATGGATATGGATCACAGAGACAGAGATTAGAATTAGAAGACAGCAGAGTATGAAGGAAGACAGTGATATAAATCAGCATGACCACATAGGAGCTATGTTTTCTTGGATAAATCATAGTCTCTATGCCTTAATTCCCATATCTGTAAAAATAGAGAATTGTAAAAATTACATGTAAAGTACTTAGACTTTCAGAAATAGAACATTAATAACTAACATTAGTACAAAAAGCAGGATACTAGAGGACTTTGGAGTCAGATGGGTTATGGTTCTGGCTATTGGCAGCCACAGGTCATAGGTAAGTTTGTGGTTGCTAACTTATTGTAAAATGGGAAAATGCATGTCACATAAGGTTGTTGTAAATCTTCAATTGACAATTCAAGAAATTCCTTTTACAATGGGTAGAAGAAAGTAATTGTATAATAAATGATTATTCTTATTTTTGAATTGATGTCAAACTTGTATTCAAATTATTTACAACATGACTGAACAGTTTAAAACGAATAATAAAACAAATACTTAAGTATTCTCTACTTTAAAAAAATCCTATTTTAAGAAACCCCACTGTGTTCCCCAATTCCATTTCCCTCTTTTTCTTATATATAACCATTTTAAGTTTTCTGTTTTTTCTTCAGGTGGTGGGTAATATGTATGTGTGCATGATCAACAGACTGTTTAATTCCTCTGTTCTTAGAGTTCATATAATTTGAACACTGTTGTTTGTGTTCTCTGCTTTGCCTTCTCATTCAGTATTTTGATATTCACACACACACACATAATCATAGTTTTATTAGCACATTTATTCTTAACTGCTGTTCAACGTTTCCATTGTAAAATTATTTTGAACTCTAGAGTAAAACAGCAGGATCAAGTGTGGGTATATTCAAACTTGGTAGTGCTGGTCATTTTCTGAGGTATATGCTAACTTTACTTTTCTTGCAAAAGACTCTTTTTCTTCATTCTGCTGGTATTATGTTGCACCTATGTTCTTTTGTTTGTGGCAGGTATTTATTGTATGGAATCTTTAAAGGAATTCTTAATTTAGTAATTTTACTATATCAATATTTTTACTTAAAATTTGTAACATTTGTGTCTGCTTGTTATATTTAATAATGTCAGATTCAGGATGACAAAGTCTCATCTTCACAGATCAATGCTTTCCAAATGTCCCCAAATACAAGATTCACCTGGGCATTTGTCAAAAATATGAATCCTAGGTTCCCCACCTTATGTCTACCAAATCAGAGTAAGCAGATGTTGGGCCTAGGATTCTATACTTTAAAAAATTATTCTTACATAGTAATTCTTAACATTGGGTAGAACTGAGAAATATTACCCAGTTCACATAGCTCCTCCTTCCAGCAGATGCCTAGAGCTCAGAAATGAAGGTCACTAGTTTCTTTCTTTCTTTCTTTCTTTCTTTCTTTCTTTCTTTCTTTCTTTCTTTCTTTCTTTCTTTCTTTCTTTCTTTCTTTCTTCTTTCTTCCTTTCTTTTTAAATATACACAATGGAGTTTTTATACACACACACACACACACACACACACACAAGAATGAAATTATGTCTTGTGGAAAATGGATTGAACTTGAGAATATTTGAGATAAGCCAAACTCAGAAAGTCAAGGGGCATATATTTTCCCTCATATATGGAAGCTAGAAAGGAAAGAGGACCAAAAGGAGGGTGGCAGTCTCATGAAAATAGAAGGGAGACCAGTAGATAAGAGAACAGGGACTTTTGGAAGGAAGGAAGGAAGGTTAAGGGTAAGTAGTGAAAGATAAAATTGACCAAATTTTGTGTGCCTGTATGAATATTAAACAAAAATCCCACTAATATGTATAATTATATTGTAGCAATAACAAATTTTTAAAAATCAGGATATTGTTACATTTTCCCTTTATGTTTCTTTGCGTTTCCAGACTCTTATTTATATTGTGCAGTATAAATTCTCTATTACTGGAAGCATTCACCAAAATTATACTTGAAAAATACATTTATCACTAATGTTGCTGTACATTCATCTTTTCCCCTCTCTCTTGATTTCTCTGTAACTAAATAGGCTTCTAGACAGAAAAGGTTTATAATCAAAGATTACTATACTCATATTCATCTGTAAGGGGAAAAGAAAAAAATTTCAAGATACATGAGAGTTTGTAGATTATAAAAACAATGATACCCCCCCCCCCAATGAAAATATGTGAGAAGGTACTCTGAGATCCCTAGTTTCTTGTATCAGTATATTTGTAGTAGATAAAATGCATCACTAGATAGTTACTCTAATATAACTACTCAGTAATATGGACAGCCACATCCAGAGAAGAATGCTCTGAAAGGAATTGTGACTGCATGGTTTATCCCATCAAGTTTATTAAATACCCATATCAAGCAACCATGTAGAGCATGGTGTAGTGGTCAGTAAAATAAAAATCTTTGAATTTTTTATTCTTTTTAAAGCAACCACCAATGCATTATCTACTCAAAACCTTTACTGTCTGAGGAATTAATTTCTACTGATAGTATGTCGTCTCCTGCTAATTAAAAAAAATAATAAATCTATCTTACTTTATTTAAATTTCAAACATTTACTGGGTATCAGAATATTTTTTTCCTTTGTGAATAATTACATATAAATCATGGGGGAATCTGTCACAAATACAGTTGTTAAAAATAGAGAAGATTAAAATTCTTACTAATAAAAAGTATATAAGTACAGAATCTCTTCTGAGTGAGGGAATGAAGGAAAAAAAAGGTAATTGCGGATAAAGAATGCTTGGGGGGCTAGCAAAGAGTATAGAGAGTTGTAAGACCCTCTCTTCACTCTTGGTAGTGGTGCTACAGAGCAGGATTTCCCAAACTTGAGTATGCAGATGAATCATTTGAGGATCTGGCTGCAGATTCTAATGCAGGAAGTGTAAAATTGGGGCTCAATGTTTTGCATTTCTACAGATTTGCAGAAGCTCAGGTAACACTGGTGCTACTTTGAGGAACAAGGGTAGTGGATGGAAAATAAGTTATCAAGATTCTATTGACTCCTACAGTGGAGACATTGTTTGTGTGTGTGTGTGTGTGTGTGTGTGTGTGTGTGTATGTATAAAATAAAGCCTTTATGGACATTTGTTTTTATCTGGTGAGAATGAGAAAGGTTTCGCTGAGAAACTTGTATTGAAGGTAAACTTTAAAGATGCATTGGGTTTCTAAAAGCAGATGTTGGAGGTAACCTGGATTTCCTCTCAAAGGATTCATAAAATATTTTGTTCCAAAAGGTTTCCTGGATCTGGCATATTGCTTCAAGGGAAAGTATCCTAATATCTAGAAATATTAAATTTGTGGTTTATATACCTGATCACTTGAAAATTAATTTTCATCTAATCAGTCAGAGGCAACAACTTGCCTGAAGAAGAAGGGCTGTCTCCAGAGAATGGCGGATAAGTTCCCAGGGGGACGAGGAATTCAACTTGGGAATAATAGTTTTTTGGCACACATTACAAAAGAATTTCATCAAAGCCAGATAAAGGCATACATGTACAGGTTTATTTAGGAAGTATATACACATTCAAGGGAGAATGTAGGCTATCTTTAGAATGAGAAGCCCTTTTGTGTTGGAGGTCCAATATTTATTGAAGGGCTATACTTAGGGGCTTTGTTGGAGATGGAGCCAGGGTGGAGTCACAAAATTTCATGCTAGTTTCCCCTGTCCTTGCATATTTACATCATTTTACAAGGGTATGGCCCAACAGAATGGTCTTTAAGATTTATGACTATCCTCTGTGCATCTCAGTGGCTCATGGGCATTTCCTTTAAGACTTGGTATCTCTCTCTTCATTCTAAATTTCTGTTACAGTGTGGAGTGAATAAAAAGAACTGTATGCAAAGTCAAAGTTTAAAGCAAAGGTAATTTTTTTTGCGGGGGGAGGGTTGCTCCTGGGGAATTCCAAGGACAGTGTACCACTCAGTTGCATGCCCCTTACTTTCCCCTTTTGTAAATTTTGAGAAAATATCACACTAGGTTGCTTAGGGCATTGCTACCTTGCTGAGGCTGGCTTTCAATTTATAATCCTCCTGTCTTCAACCTCCCAAGCCTCTGGGATTACCATGCACCACCATGTCTGACTGGTAATCTTGAGGAAAGGCAGGTTCAGGGTATATGCCACGGGAAGGAGCAAGGGAGTAGAGGAGAAGCAAGAGATCCCTGTTATGAGTCACTTGCACTTGAATTGGGGAAGGAAAGACTAGATTCTAGATAAGTTAGGGCGTGGATAGGAGAAGAGGTCATCTGGCCTAATAGAAAGTTGGGGAGTGGAATGAGTCCATATTAGAAACCAGCACTTCCTGAGCCACCGCAGGAAACCACCTAGGGAGAGCTTGGCCAATATGCATAGAACATTTTATTGTAGGGAATAAAACAAACTGGTCTGGAAGAAAAGCTACCTGGTTCTTCCTATGGGTTGTGCCCTTTTCATTGATGGCTCTCAGCATTACTCAGTAGGTACTTGCCTTTTTGTGCTCTAACGCTTTGCCAATACCTATATTATGTGCTTTATGTGGACAATTTTCACACTTTTGCAAAGAACTACAACACCCATAAGCATTCCTAGAATGATAGCCCTGGAGCTGGAGGGGTGGCAGAGATGTGGATTATGGTAACAGGTATTTGGTTGGGACTGGATAACTGTTACACAACTGATCCCTGTGATAGCAGAGATCTTGTTTTCACTGATATTGCCCAAGAACACTAGTGCCTGATCCACAGCAAGTACTCAAATATTGATTGGTGAATGGATACTATATTCTCTTAAACCCCTTCATTTTGTACTTCAAAAAAAATACCTCAACATACTTATATATAATCAGAGATATAAATTATGATATAATGCAAAAATAAATAAATAAATATTACCAAAAAATACCTAAAAAAATTTCTAGCCAGTCTATATTGTATTTGAGGACCACTCCAAAAGATTGGATAATGAGTGAGATCTTGCTTTACTCTTACTCCTCAAATCATAGGCATGATGCACGTCAGAATAATGTAAGTAACTACAAATATATGGCAAAAGAAGGATTCCTTATAATGAAATAAACATTTTAGCCAAAAATTTCCTTTTGGCCTCATAACTAATATTACACTGACAGTCACAAGGATTATAATGGTTTAGGAGCTAAGTGGAGAGAATTATACAAGTGGAGACAATTTGAAGATTGAAGACCATAGTACTTTGTGATGCTTAAGAATTTTAAGAAAAACCGAATATCCAAGAAGGATCTCAAGGGACTAACTGGCTCCAAATTAAAAACAGTCTAGTAGCCATTTGCTGAATGGGTCACAAGAACTTTCTTCCTGGAAAATCACAAAACATTTAGTGGCCCCTGGCTGGGCATGTTCCTGTTTCAAATTCCAAGATAAACAGCTTTTGGAAAGTCTGATTCTGCCTCCAAGATCTGACCAATGAGCTGTGACCTGCTGTCAACCAGTCAAGACTGAGCACTTCCTCATTTGCATAGCAGATCCAGTGAGTACCTGGGCAGCCTCTCTCTTTGTTCCTTCAGAGTCCTTTCCCTTTTGTATCTGACAGGAATGTCTCCCCAGTTTGCAACAGTTTTTTTTTTTTTTTAAACTAAAGCCTCTTTGTTTATATTAATTTCTTTCTTGGTGAATTTTTTATAACATGTTTAAAGAGGCACTAACTACTTAAAATGGGAAATATTTTATATTTTTTTTCTCACAGAAAATGGACTTCGGTTGACAGCCCACAGTTTTGTAGAGAGGGTCTTGAACCTCATTAGGGACTGGGTTTTCTCTGATCCTTGAATGTAAGTGAATCTCAATTGTTGGGCATCAGGCATTCTGCAAAGGCTTTAGTTTTCTTCTACTTTAGTCTCTACAGTGTGGTACAATATCCCTTTCCTCTTCTCTACCTTTCTCTGGACTGTTTTTCTAGTGTCACTTCTAGAAAGGTCACTTCTCTCTGGGGAACTTTCTTGACCAAAAATCCAAATTGTGGCCTTTACTGTGTGCTGCCCTAGAGCTCTGTGTCTATTTTCTCATAACATACAGTACAATTTATTAAGAACATGAATTCGATTTTGTTTGTGTGATTTTCATGCTGGTAGGGGGCTAGTCCTTTGTCATTCTTTCTCTTCATTCCTGTTGAATCCACTGTGCCTGTGCCTTGTGTGGGAGTATGCAGAGAAACAAAACACAGGAGCCTTTGAGAGAGTGGTTTGCCTTCAGTTCCTACTTCCTATGGAGCTCATTTTTTGTTTCTTTTTGGAAGTTTCTCTGAGTTCGTGGTCTATGCTTACAAGACAGGTCTTCACTTGAGCTTGGCATGAGTGGATCTCTCTTCTTTGTAACTGAGGAGCCCCCAAGAAGTTAACTCATGAATAGATAATATCATGGATATTTCTATATCTTTCTATTTTACCAGTATTCTGAAATGCTGTTGTCAAAGTAAAATGCTATTTCATTTCAGAACACTTGATTAGACACATTTTTACAATAGATAGAGTATACAATAAGCACACAACCATGTAAACTATCTCTCCCTCCCCACGGCCCCTTCCAAGACTCAGAAGATGGAAGGTAGGGTAGGGATTTTCCTTGATCCTATTGCCATGACTTGACTCCTCTTCCCAGCTTTACTCTAATCCTTCCAAACTATTACCTACTCTCTTCTGATAATAGATTTTGTGTCTATTTTATGCAAAATAAATCTTGAGTTTTTAAAAATTCTTTTATACCAAGCTCAAATACATTTTTAGTTTCTAATAAGTAAACATTCTTAAATCAAGGCCTAGTGATTGTTGGAAAAAACGTTTCCCTACCATACAGTAAGGGCATTTAGATTAGGTTCTTGTTTTATATCATATATGTTTTGGAAAGCCAGACTACTACTCTGAGCAGGAGGAGAGCCTGTTTTAGTTCAGCTACTTGAAGGCCCTGGGTATTTTTTAAAGGTCTTTGGTGACATGTATCCATGAAAAGTAAGGATCTTGGCAGAAGTCAGAATATTAAGCTTTATGGTGTTTCACACTATTTTGTAATTGGGACATATACAATTACATGACAGAAGCCATGCATCTGTGGTCTTACTAGAAAACACAAACATCCTCATATTTTCAGTTCTTAGGTCAAGTCGAGGGTTATTAAGACCAGATTGTCATTTGAGGAAATTGTGGTTTTAACACTCGGCATTCCTTGGCTCCCTTTGGAATCATGCAAAGTCAGTTTCCTACCATCAGTGCTGCAAAATTGACATTGTCTTTGTGTAGAAGTACTTCTTCTACCATTGGTACTATAAACTGATTTTTTTTTGTCTCTTTTAAAATTCTCTTCTATGGCAATTATCAAGAATAAAAGTAAAAATAAATGTTGGCGAGAGTGTGGGGGAAAAGATACACTCATACATTGCTGGTGGGAGTGCAGATTGGTGCAATCATTCTAGTAAGCAATATGGGGATTCCTCAGAAAACTTGGAATGGAACCACCATTTGATCCAGTTATCATACCCCTTGAAAGACTAGAAATACTTTGGACTCGACAAATGGGAATGAAGGGAAGGTAGGGGGAATGGGAATAGGAAAGAAAGTAGAATAAACTGGACATTACTTTCCTCTATGCATATATGAGTACACAACAAATGTAATTCCACATCTTGTACAACCAGAGGAGTGTTATACTCCACATATGTATAATATGTCAAAATACACTCTACTGTTATATATAACTAATAATAACAAATTAAAAAAAATTTTTTTAAAGTACTCATTCTGCCAAGAGAGTACTTCTAATCTGTTTGTCACGGATGCATCTTGTCAATGTAATTGCTTTCCCCACCATTATTTCCTCTTAGTCCTGTCTCATAGCATTCTCAGTATCTTTTTATTGCATGAAATATCTGCTGTGATTCTAAAATTCACAAGTAGATGTGAAATAATTATGAATGAATAATTAGTGAGATCTATTGTTTTCATGTTACTGTGCTTATGTCAGGGAACTGGAATTATCTTTGGTTCACACTTAGATAAATTTGGTTCACAAATTTTCTTGTTTAAAATTTAGATTTGCTTCTTTTAGTGAAAGAAATTTATAAGGGAAAAAATTTTTTTTTTATAATCCTTTGTTATTCTTTTTTTTCACTATTGTACAGATATAATATTCAAACCAGAATAAAAGTATTGATGTTCTATTGAACCAACAGGAAGATTTTCTGTATTAAAAATTTCTATTGCTTAAAAGCCATCTGAATTTCATTTATGTAATGTTTTGTCAAGATGCTATAATACTTTTACATTTATCTTCAACTCATTTAAAATCTAGATTTAAAGTTTCAATTTTTTCTCTGTATACAGATGAAGATGTTTATTATAAAACTGAATTTATTTGTTATCTAGCCAAATTCACTTAATGTGAACTTTACTTGGTAAAAAGGAAATAGAGCATCAATAGATGCTTTTATCATCAATAGGATACAATTATCTAGGTGATGATTTAATGGAAGAATAATGTCAGAAGTACTGTGCCAGAAGGGCTATTTTAAGACCAAATGACAGTTTTATGTAAAAAGCACATACAGAAGGCAGAGATTCATTAACCTGTGCTTAGTACTAAGTAGTTCACCTCTTTTATTTCATGCTTAAGCAATCATAAACATAAGTGATATGGATGATAAATATACTTTATTTCTACAAAATCAAATAAATAATGTTATGTTTAGAGAAAAATTCTGTGTTTTAGAAACTTTGCTGAAACACAGCACTTATCAATAATAAAGCTAAAGAAAAGACATACTTTATGGCCAGCTCCTCCCAACTTGTTCTCTTTCATAAAATCTGACACATCTTTTGGAAAATTCTGTTAAAATGCATGGAAATGACTTTATTGCTTTGATCTGGACATTCATAAAATAAAAGTTATTGTGCTATAATATGAAATGTGCTATTTTATGTTTGTAATAAAATAGGTTAACAATTTAGAAATTGTTCCATTTACTCTACAACTTACTATCAGAATTTATGAAATGTCAAAAGCACAGCAAGTTACAGTCTTCATAGTGATTATTGCTGAAGCCTTTATTTGGCATCAGTTCTGGAGTGGTATCATTTGTTCTATTATAAAATGCCAGATTTAAAGACCCATGGGTAAGGATCTGAATTCATTTGAATGTGAAAAGAAAGCCCTTGGTGAATTTCCTCAGCCAGAAATCTATAGGTTATTTTCTCCTACTAAGAAATGCCACTGTATAAAACCAAGATGTGGAACACATTAAAAAAAAGTCACCTCAAATTCAGCACATCTTTTCAAAAGTAGTTGACAAAGTTAAAAAAGATTAGCTGTATACCTTTTAAACTACGAAGAAACCTGTCTCCAAATATCAATGTGTGTGTGTTTGAGATCACATTTTTAAGACATCAAAAATTGCTTAATTTTTGTAAATTATAGTCAACTAGAAGCAATCATTCTTTCAGATTTTTCTCTTAAAATTTCTGTAAGTTTAAGTGGGGGGTTTTCAGTGGCACATCTACTTACTTACAGGTTATTAGCTAAGTGTTATTTATTGTAAACCATTGCAGAGTTTGGTGGCCTGACCATAAAGATTTATTATTTCTTACAGTTTCATGGGTTAGCTGAGGCTAAGTTGAGTGGTTATCTTGATGACCTTGTTTGTAGTCTTTTATGTAGAAGAATTCAGCTGGAGTTAGACTGGAACTAGGATATGCTAGGGGATTTTTCATTCTTCAAAACTTCTCTCTTTACTGTGATATAAATAATTTAATGTTCTAGTTTGAACTTTCTTATATCCAAGTGGATGAGCTCAAAGAGAAGAAAATTGAAATTATAATTCTCTTAGGGCATAGGTTTGGAAGTCTCAGAACATGACATTCACTGTTTTCTGTTGTAAAAGTGAAGTTGCAGGACCAGCCCAGATTCAAGGGAGGGGAAATAAATTTCGTTGATAGGATGAGAGACATGCTTGTACAGGAAGAGAAACAAACAAACAACAACTTCTTTCTGTAGACACTAGATTAGTAATATTTATTTGTCAGTTACAAAATATCTATTGAACCCTGCAATGGAAAGTGGAGATAGAGTCAAAAAATGACATACCTCCTATATTTGTGATATTTACAATGTTGTAGAGAAGACAATTAAACAAGTGTATAGCATTTGAATTTCTGGCAACATGGTAGATTAAATAACAGAGACAAATATGAAAATACAGAATAAATTGTGATAAAAGTTTTGAATTTCTAGCCAGAAAATTTCAAGTGACATAAATAAAAAGGATATTCATTTAAAGTGTATTAAATATGCAGAATGATGCTTTGGTGGCTTATGAAGAAATCAGTCAGGATATACATTTGAACTGCTGATTCTTGAATATGCACATGGACAGACAAGGTAGAAAGTAGAAACTGTGATTACTGCATCTTTCATGTAATGGGTCTAAAATTTCTAGATGAGCTTTAAGGAAGTTTACCTGTATAAAAATTTCAGTTTAGCATTGAAACTCTACTACTGATCAACTGATAGGCATAGAGACAATAAATCATGAAATAGGTGGATGAACGTTGAAAATTAACAAAATAAAATCTGTTTATATCTGTAAAACTGATTATATTTGCAAGGGAGATGCATAATTATAAGTTACTACATCCAAGAAAACCCAAATATATGGTTTTCTAAGTATTTCTAATTCTCCTTGTGAAGATGTAATTTTACAGTTGAGGAATTAATTTTTACCATGATCAATGTTGTCTAGGGATAGTTGATTTTATGCTTTTATCATATTTTCAAGGAATCAGATCTAGAAATATTACTGACAGTCAAATTCTCATGTATAAAGGGGAAGAATTTGTTACATTTTATTCATACCACCTCAAATTATTCATGATGCTAGTCCAGCCATTCACTGTCCCTCAGCCACAAGAGAGCAATGTTGATTTCAAAAGAGATTATAGATGGAAAACTCAAATTCAGTGAAACTGAGGTTAATATTAACAGTGAAACTTAATCAGTGGTAATGGTGGTTATGGGGATAACCTCATATTCTTCATTCAGTTTTTTTTTTTTTTTTTTTT